>NC_056730.1:1024544647-1024707147 GCF_019279795.1 Protopterus annectens
CCACCAGCAGTTTACAGCAAGGAAAGGGCACTAAGTGACTTCAGGGTGCCAGTCTGTGAAGAACACTCACAGTGTGGACAGAGGACTGCAGGTCATGGGTATTGCAAAAGGCATGGCAAACACAAACAGTAGACTATATGGACACTGCTATAGTGCCATGGCCATCTAACAACCTGAGCAGTTGGGTGTTCACCCTGCTCCTCTGATCCATAGTTGTATGCAGCAATTGCAGACCTTCACATATGTTGTCATTCATGCTATCCTGCATGCTAATCATCTCCACCATGGCATTGGTGACATCTGTCTTGCCTGGATCACTGACTTACACATCTGTAGATTTATGCACAGTATAACACCTAGTTCAGACATGGAGTAGGTGCCATGGTACTGATGTCCATTGGAACACCTCACACTATTGCAGTCATCACAATCTGTAATGATGACACTGCCTACTGCTGTTGCATGAGCTGCTGATAACCACGCACTGTGTTTTGGGTTACCAGGCATGTCCTGTTTTTTCCATATGCCTTGATGAAGCAAGGATGGGCTGCACAGACACAACTTTGTCAACAGAAGTGGGTGATAAGGTGCCCTCCTCCATAACACTTGCTGACAGTGGTACTGAGCTATCTGATGCAGCCAAGTATTGTCCACCATCATTGTACTGCAATGCTGCACTGGCATCAGGCATATCCAGTTCTATTAAGACTGACCCCTCAACTCTTGCAGCTGTGAAGGCAGTCCAATAAACACCCTTGGGTGCAAATGAAGATATGTAACAATCCTGTACCTAAGTGCTACAACAGCATTGGAGGAAATCTATTATACACAGAATGAAAACAGACATATATACATACATTGTGGTGCATAATGCTATGTCTGTATCCCAGACATGCCTGTGGGAGAGATGAGAATGTTTGCCATTATAAAACTCAAGCAGTATTGTGTTGCCAGATGTTGCTAATGCCATAAGGTAATACCAACCTACAGCACCCCTGATAGAGATGTGTGATGTTGTAGCCAGTCCAACCCCAACATTCAGGCCTCCACTAATGTCAGTGTCCCCTTATTGTCCCCCTGGCAGGGAGAGCAAGAGCTCCTTTGTCAGAGAGGGTGGTCTTTGATGGCTAACTCTCATCTGTGGCCATTTTCTCTTATGTAGTGGCTTGGGCTTTTGAGACAGGATGCAGTATCATGACAGTGACCCTGCAACAAAGTGGTTGTACTGATCTGTTGTGGCCATCAATGGCATTCACATCATTAATAAGGTCCTGGCAAATATGCTTCTTTAAGGACTTGTCATCCCTGTCAGTACTTAGAATGTACCTTCTACACAAATGGAAGCTACAGTTATACCTCTCTCTCAGTCAGTGAAAATATTTCAAGGCACTGATTTTGTTTTGGTGCTATTTGCATTCCTTTATATGGGGATATATACCTATGGTCATTGTCTGGTTACAAATATTTCTACCATCAGTTGTACCACTCCACCACCAAAGTGGCAGCTGTGAATGCGGATAATCACTTGCCTGCTATATTCTGCTTTCAAAGGCTACATCCCACTTCCAACTGACTCATCTTGGAGAGTGAATGCGGTGTAATATGTGCCCTGTCATCTATCTGTATGGATCCATGTCCCCAGACAATATTTCTATTTGTGCCAAGGAGCAAATCCTTAGTCTGAACAATTTCGCACATGTGCCCTCCCATTTCACCCCTTCTCTGTCCATATCAGCTAAAATCCTATAACAGAGGGTATGCCTTCCTGCACACTGCACTTTATTTGTGTTGCCATCTAGCTTGATTACTGATGCAATGTCTATCTTCTCAATTTTTCTGCTTAACCACCCTTGTATTTCTTTAATACTAATAGTCCTACCTCCATAACCTACCTCATGAAAGAAATAATATGTATTTTGATTCAATAACTTGTTTTGCCTATTCTTAATAATTTACAGTTGATTACTAATTAATGTAGTTGGCCCCCAGTTTTTTTAAACTTGCTTATTATTTCTGTTTTTTCTTAATAAACCTAATAATACTTAAGTATCTGATGTAAGTATATGCTGTATTTTCCTTCCGCAGTCAAAAAACATTCTTATAACACTTTATGCATAACTTTTAATTGTTTTACTTTTTAATATTTATATATATATATATATATATATATATATATATATATATATATATATATATATATATATATATATATATGCTTATAGATATAGATATAGATACGAACTCTTTGGTCAAATAAACATGAACAACGGAAGCTCCTATAATAAAGGAATGCCTGCCAGAATACACACAGAAATCACACTGATAGTTATATCCTGCCAAAGTCCACACAGAAACCACACTGATAGTGATTTTCAGTGGAAAACAAACATCGGTATTTTGATTTGTGGCATCTTGGATCTTATGCACCAGACACTTGAAGGACAATAACTTGACAATGTGTAGACAGGCTGATCCAGGATTCATTTAATGGCCTCATATCATCATGTTCCTTCCAATGGTTTGGATTCCAAAAGATTTTCTGAATTTGGTGTAATGTGCTGAGTTCCGCACAATATGTGCATCATATGAAGTAATATGCAAATGATCCCTGGTTTATGGAGAATACTTCAGCGCACTGCAGACACAACAAATAACCTGCGATGTCAGCACAACTGTAATCAGTAATGGGAAAACTGTAGTCAATGAAAACTCATTCATAAAGTAATATATGTGTATGACCAATGCATGTCTTTGGAAGGTATACAAGCTCAACTGAATGTGTCAGTAATACATGGAAATTACTATCTTAAGACAAATGTACATCAGCAGTAATCATGAAAAGTGGCAAAGATCCACAAACAATTATGGATCTCATTATACTACATAGATAAACATATAAAAACACACCAATCATTATTTGTGGAATCCAACGTAATCTGTAAAATTTCTAATTGAAAAAAAATAAGTAAGTAAGGAAACAGGCAATCACAGCCACATCACCATGGCTAACAGTAGCTAACAGTGGGTGTGGGACATGTGTGGGGAACATAAGTAATGCACACACCCAGGAAAATATGAAGAGAGAAAAGCAGTTGTGGGATAAGAGTGAAGAAGAGGGGCACACAAGATGGATGATGACATTGAAAGGTCAGATGAAGAGGAGAAAAGGCATGGGCAATTTTTTTGGGTAGGAGTAAGCCCCACTTTTTGGTAAGAATAGAAGGAATGGAAAAGACATGGAAAGAGAAGGTGTGGAAAAGTACAGGTACAAACATATAACAAATATAACAAGACATGATGGACAAAGGTTGATAATATACATAAAGGATAGGTAAAATACACTAATAGCATACAGGTGGACTATACAAATAGGGTGAAGGAAAAATACCAGACTAGAGCGATATACCAGCCATGGCACACCTCAGAAATAGATATGTACTATTGCACAATGTTGTGCTGAGGTGTGACAGTCAGGTTTATGTTTGGCCATTGAATGGCTAACCATCGAACAGCTGAATATCAAACAATAAGCTTCGAAAGTTCACTCTCCAAACTTGCATTTTATTGACAGGGTAAGTAACTACTTGCCAACACTTTTCTGTTTCACACACTGAAGTGTTTTGAACCCCTTTTCTCCACTGTAGTGCAGTCTCAGAGATGGTATATACAGCAAGTGGGGTGTGGGGGTGAAGGTCCTCGGTGGGATTGAAACACTTCCATGTGTAACATGGGGAAGTGTTGGACAAGTAGTTACCGTGTCGTTGAAATGAAAACTCACTGAGTGAACTTTGATGCTTATTGTTCGATGTTCAGCTGTCCGATGGTTAGTCCATTCTTCGGCCAAACATAGACCTGTGACAGTCACACCAGAAGGAGAATGACCGATGGTAGAAATGTGTCAGAGAGCACAAAATGGGGAGTGCTGTAATTGCAGTGCACAATGGACATCAAACACCATCAACACTGCAAGTGTAAACCAAGCATCAGCAAGAATGACCAAATCCAGCTGAGGAAGTGCAGGACCAGACAATGGTAAGGCAGACTAGAACCTCCAACCCTGATTATAATAGGCAAACAACTAAGCATAATGCCAAATGACAGCACTGCAATAAAAAATAATGCAGCTGTGTAATAAACCAGTAGGCATGCACACCAGCAACACAGGAGAAATGGGATCCATATGTTAAAGAACACATCCTGTGCAAGAGGCAACACAGATAGGTGCTCTGGTATGAAACATATATGTGTGACATGTAATGATATTTCATTAGCCAACAAGAAGACTGTTCGTCATACATACCTACACCAATGGCATGGAAAATGAAGTAAATTGTGATTCACATATGAATAATAAAAGCTGAGAAATGCAAGACTGTGCATAGGCATGAAGCATACTAATGTATGGGTAATGCACAACATATAAGTAAAACATAAACACTGATGGGATCTACTTAGCTGCCACCACATTGTGTGTGTATGAATTGAATGTATTTATATATATATATATATATATATATATATATATATATATATGATGTATATATATATATATATATATATATATATATATATATATATATGATGTATAAATATATATATATATATATATATATATGGGAAGGCACTATGAATGATTTTGAAGTGTTTTAGCATATCTAGAATCTACTACCCAGTTTTTAAAGTTTACTATGGAGTGGTCATACACCAATATTAGCTTTTTAGACATTAATATTGTATTGAATGAACATACAATAGGAACCAGCTTATATAGGAAGGCATGTTGGGTGAATAACCTCTTACATTATAACAGCATGCACCCTAGGCATGTGTTTCCAGGCATAGTAAAGAGTCAATTCATCAGAATAGGGAGGCTGTGTGGAAATGAACAAGTACTTACAGATGAAGCAAATAATATGGAAAAACTGTTTTTAGAAAGAGGCTACAATGGGAAAGTGTTGCAAAATATTAAAAATGAAGTTTTTTCAACACATGGATCTGCAATACAATCATTAACAAGATATAAGACAACTTTTACTAAATCTAAATTTAAGGAAGGGGCACCAACTAATATTAACAATAGAGCAGCATATATAATGCAATTTACAAATGACAGTTTTGATCTAAAAAACATAATTAAACAAAATTGGAAGCTGCTAACTATAGATGAAATAACAAGAAATATAGTAGGTGAACACCCAAAGTTTATTTATAAAAATTCTCCGAATTTAAAACGACTGTTATGTTTTAAAGAAGGAAAAGGAAATTCCACTGAACAGATACAGCTTAATATCATGGGCACTTTTCCTTGCACTAGATGCAATATGTGTCGATATATCAGCGACAAACAAATATATAAACACCCCATAATGGACTTTATGTTCAAACCCAGGTTTTATGCAAGTTGTAATTCTATGAACTTGGTCTACTTAGCGACATGCACAAAATGTGAAGCATTCTATGTTGGCTTAACTAAGAGAAAATTTAAGCAAAGAATATATAATCATGTCTATGATATAAAGAAAAAGAATGACAAGAATGCTCTGGCTAAACATGTGATTGAATTTAGAGCATAGTTTCAAGTTCAGAGTACTACAATTAGTAAATTTAAACAAGAGATGGGGCAATAATGTGAATGCTTTGGCGAATGTTGAATTATCATGGATTTTAAGGTTGGGTGCTCACTTACACCCAGGTCTAAACCAGACTATTTCCATTAAACCAGTGTTAGACACTAGAATATATAAGTAATGCATTTTAAAGTTGATATATGCACAACATTGATGTCGCTATGTTTCAGATACTTATGGATACATACTATATATATACATGAATTAGTTATATATATTTTCTTAATTTGGTTTATTAACTTAATATAAACAATATTTGATAGATTTTACTGTGTACTATTTTCCACATATTTACCACATGATTTTAATGATTGTTTTTAATGATTATAATAGTATATTCTGTATAGTTAATTATTTACATATTTATATGCTATATTTATATATTCATATATTTATACATTTGTATTTATATTTATAAATTTATATTATATTTATTTGCATATATGTTTACCTGATAATGCTATATAGATGGATATGGACGTCATATAATTAATATAGTATTTATTTATTTATTTACTTGTTTGTTTCCATATACTTGAAAATTTTACCTAACATGTAAATGCAAAATAATAGTTGTATATATGAACAAATATTTTTATTATGAAATTTATATAAACATATGGATATATGGTCACCAAGAATGGCCAAATTGAATAATATATCTATGAAATAGGATATTCTCAAATTTGAGTAATATAGTGTAACAACAATATGTAACATTCATATATATGAGCCTACTTAAGAGTTGTGATTCCTATATCCTTTTGCATTTTATGTGTTTACATACATCATATATATTTTTATCTCACATATTCTTTTATGTATATATATATTTTTATTGAATGCTCTTAGTTGAATGGAAACATTTGGAATACTTTAATGCCTTCAGATAAAATATAACATAATCTAGCTATGGCTGCATCTTCATGATGTGAGTAAAAATATAACAAAGCAAAAAGTTTACTTGAGCTAGCCTGGAATGCCTCCCTACACACACAGTGTTCTCCTTTTATTATTTTATATCAATTGAACTAATGAGTTAATTATTTAATTGGATGTTTAATTGAATTCCTGCTGGGTATATATACTCTCCACGTTCATTGTTTAATTGTGAAGATCTGAGGAAGCGCACTATCGGTGCGTGAAAGCGCTTATCTGTTTCGTTATTTTACTGAATAAAAGAGTTTCGTGCATGGCATCTTGAAGTGGTTCTTGTTTCCTGGTTGCCGAATCCGTCAGCGTTTTTATACATCATACTGCTTTCCTATTTGGCTGAGGATTCCATTGGCACTATCCGGTATATTTTATCATTTTTATCCAGTGTTTTTACCGGAAGGACCACAACATGGAAAATACAACAATAGAACTTGACTATACCCCGGTTACTAGAGGGAATCAACAGGTATGGGAACATCTCATACATCCACATGAGAATCCACTACTACAACTTGATTTGCAGGTATCTACAGAAGTACCTAGTTCTAATGCAGAAATGAACAATATGACTGAGTTTAATGTGATGTTAAAAGAACTTGAGAACGATATGTATAGGCTGCAAAGATACTCCTGGCAGCGCAAGCATCTAGAAGCTTGCATACACTTCACAATAATTCCTCGTGGCATGTGAGTACTTTGCATGCCTACTTACGGTGAACAACACCCGATTCTCCTCAAAAAGTGGCAAGATTTAAATATCAATCTTGGCTTTAGTTACATTAACCTAATCTTGGAATATTTTTTGCCCATTGAAACAGAACTACAAAATAAGGTTGAAGCGCTACATAAGGACATCTTCGAGCGCTACAAGTCTAACAACTATTACTCAAGAAAATTAGATAACCTGCATTCCCAAATAAATGTATATAGCGAGAAGCTCAAATTAATTAAACAAAGAAAACTATGCCGTGATCACAACGATTTTTTAAACGGCAACATTTTCGTATGGCCGAGACCACACGAAAATACACGATCAGAGGCAGCCGAAGCCATGGAAAGAAGAGTTGATGAGGTCACGACGCAGACGAGACGTATGAGCAGCAGAATGGATCGGAAGTGGGAATCGAGTGCAACAAACACATCTACGGACACTACAACAGGAGAAGTGGTTTCCAACGCCACCACTTCTAAGGAAACGGTTCAACCCAATGCATGGAACCGTAATAGAGTTGATGTAGATACATCAACGTCACCTCCCAATCAACAGGCATTGGGAGCACTCAGTAAAGATACCGAACAGGTAGTTTGACGCAAGAACACAGATCCAGATGACACACGTTTTTTACCCTATCCCATCAGACAAACACACCACACAAGAGGTCGCTCACTGAGCAAAGATCCCAGGAAGAGGAAATTCTCAGAAGAAAGATATGGACAGAGGAAGAATGTAAGAAACTAAACAACTTGGTCTATGACTTTTCTACCAGAGGAATCAATGAAGGTGATTTAACTTTGTTAAATAAAGGGTTGGGATTCATACCCTCCCAGTGCAGCAAACTGAATAACACACTAACTGAATTGAGATTATTTGGCAGGTCGATAGCTCTCAAAATGTACTTTAATACATACACAGAGACACTTGAAGCTGATACTAGTGTATCTCTGAAAAAAAGAAGCAATTTTAATCCTCCATTACCTAGCAATGTTGAATGTTTTATCAGAATATGTGAGGATGATTTCTATAAATACTATACACAAAGAAACAAGCAAAATATAAAAAAGAATAGATATTATAACATGACTAGTTCTGAAGTAACCTCACTTGATAAATTAACAAAAGATGACATGTTAACCATAAAACCAGCAGATAAAGGGGGCGCCATAATTGTCATGGATACATCAGAATACAATCAGAATATGTATACACTGCTGAATGATACCAAGACATATAGAGTTCTAACTACTACTGAAATATCTAAAATTATACAGAATGTGCATGATAACATCCACGATCTTCTTATGTGTAGACAAGTAGACAAAGAGTTGTATGAGTTTTTAGTCATTGATCTACCATTAATACCCTCTATGAAAGGCCTACCCAAGGTACACAAGGGAATATTCCCAATTCCAATGCGCCCGATTGTTTCAGGCAGAGGATGGGTTACTGCAAATATATCTATATATTTGGAAACTATACTTAGACCCATAGTGGATTCCATCCCCACTATTTTAAAAGACACATATCATTTATTGAATGATATAAAAAAATTTAATGGAAATAACATAAATACTTTGAATAAGTGCGTCCTGATAACGTTAGATGTCAAAAACTTATTCACTAGTATACCCAATGAAGATGGCCTGCAAGCCATAATGGAGGTATTTAATGGTAATACAGATTTTGATACCAATGAAAAGATCCTACTACATCTTCTTCTACAGATAGTACTTGAAAATAACGTATTTATATTTAAGGACAAATACTATTTACAGCAATGGGGAGTAGCCATGGGCACCCCCGTTGCTAACACTTATGCAAATTTAGTTGTCTTTAACTGGGAGAGGAATAATTTGTTCAGTGATGCAAGGTACACCAACAATATCAAAATGTATAAAAGATTTGTAGACGATATTTTGATTCTATGGGAAGGCACTATGGATGATTTTGAAGTATTTTTAGCATATCTAGAATCTACTACCCAGTTTTTAAAGTTTACCATGGAGTGGTCATACACCAATATTAACTTTTTAGACATTAATATTGTATTGAATGAACATACAATAGGAACCAGCTTATATAGGAAGGCATATTGGGTGAATAACCTCTTACATTATAACAGCATGCACCCTAGGCATGTGTTTCCAGGCATAGTAAAGAGTCAATTCATCAGAATAGGGAGGCTGTGTGGAAATGAACAAGTACTTACAGATGAAGCAAATAATATGGAAAAACTGTTTTTAGAAAGAGGCTACAATGGGAAAGTGTTGCAAAATATTAAAAATGAAGTTTTTTCAACACATGGATCTGCAATACAATCATTAACAAGATATAAGGCAACTTTTACTAAATCTAAATTTAAGGAAGGGCACCAACTAATATTAACAATAGAGCAGCATATATAATGCAATTTACAAATGACAGTTTTGATCTAAAAAACATAATTAAACAAAATTGGAAGCTGCTAACTATAGATGAAATAACAAGAAATATAGTAGGTGAACACCCAAAGTTTATTTATAAAAATTCTCGAATTTAAAACGACTGTTATGTTTTAAAGAAGGAAAAGGAAATTCCACTGAACAGATACAGCTTAATATCATGGGCACTTTTCCTTGCACTAGATGCAATATGTGTCGATATATCAGCGACAAACAAAAATATAAACACCCCATAATGGACTTTATGTTCAAACCCAGGTTTTATGCAAGTTGTAATTCTATGAACTTGGTCTACTTAGCGACATGCACAAAATGTGAAGCATTCTATGTTGGCTTAACTAAGAGAAAATTTAAGCAAAGAATATATAATCATGTCTATGATATAAAGAAAAAGAATGACAAGAATGCTCTGGCTAAACATGTGATTGAATTTAGAGAGCATAGTTTCAAGTTCAGAGTACTACAATTAGTAAATTTAAACAAGAGATGGGGCAATAATGTGAATGCTTTGGCGAATGTTGAATTATCATGGATTTTAAGGTTGGGTGCTCACTTACACCCAGGTCTAAACCAGACTATTTCCATTAAACCAGTGTTAGACACTAGAATATATAAGTAATGCATTTTAAAGTTGATATATGCACAACATTGATGTCGCTATGTTTCAGATACTTATGGATACATACTATATATATACATGAATTAGTTATATATATTTTCTTAATTTGGTTTATTAACTTAATATAAGCAATATTTGATAGATTTTACTGTGTACTATTTTCCACATATTTACCATATGATTTTAATGATCGTTTTTAATGATTATAATAGTATATTCTGTATAGTTAATTATTTACATATTTATATGCTATATTTATATATTTATATATTTATACATTTGTATTTATATTTATATATTTATATTATATTTATTTGCATATATGTTTACTTGATAATGCTATATAGATGGATATGGACGTCATATAATCAATATAGTATTTATTTATTTATTTACTTGTTTGTTTCTATATATTTGAAAATTTTACCTAACATGTAAATGCAAAATATTAGTTGTATATATGAACAAATATTTTTATTATGTAATTTATATAAACATAAGGATATATGGCCACCAAGAATAGCCAAATTGAATAATATATCTATGAAATAGGTTATTCTCAAATTTGAGTAATATAGTGTAACAACAATATGTAACATTCATATATATGAGCCTACTTAAGAGTTGTGATTCCTATATCCTTTTGCATTTTATGTGTTTACATACATCATATATATTTTTATCTCACATATTCTTTTATGTATATATATATTTTTATTGAATGCTCTTAGTTGAATGGAAACATTTGGAATACTTTAATGCCTTCAGATAAAATATAACATAATCTAGCTATGGCTGCATCTTCATGATGTGAGTAAAAATATAACAAAGCAAAAAGTTTACTTGAGCTAGCCTGGAGTGCCTCCCTACATACACAGTGTTCTCCTTTTATTATTTTATATCAATTGAACTAATGAGTTAATTATTTAATTGGATGTTTAATTGAATTCCTGCTGGGTATATATACTCTCCACGTTCATTGTTTAATTGTGAAGATCTGAGGAAGCGCACTATCGGTGCGTGAAAGCGCTTATCTGTTTCGTTATTTTACTGAATAAAAGAGTTTCGTGCATGGCATCTTGAAGGTTCTTGTTTCCTGGTTGCCGAATCCGTCAGCGTTTTTATACATCATACTGCTTTCTTATTTGGCTGAGGATTCCATTGGCACTATCCGGTATATTTTATCATTTTCATCATTCATATATATATATATATACACACACACACACACATACATATGCTATGTATACATGAGATATATAGGCCAAGGCTACAAGGGGTAAGAGAGATGGACAGCATAGGAGCCCATTGTGTTCACAACACAAGATGGACTGCAAGTCCTTGTAAGGTACATCAGAGCAAATGGTCAATGTCTAAGACATGCGTAGTGCATTGGAGATAGATATATACATGTCTGTGTGCAAATGACACAAATAGCACAGTAATGTGTAACAGTTAACCAGCAAATGGCATCGGTACATGACAAAAGTAAGTCTTAATATCAAATATACATATATACTTCCATGCAAACATAATACTTCATGTGGCACATTCATCATCATTAAACGAAATATCATAGTATATGTGTAAGACTGATCAAAGTACAATTATGTGTCCACAAGTATAGCACAACAAAATAGAATAAATACACATACCTAGGTAAGTATTACAAGGACGGTTGTGGGACAGTCATATTAGGGTCATTCACATATACACCCATGTAAATCAGGGCATTTGGACTACAAGTGCATACACATGGACATATATGCTAACCTGTGTGTAAATGCCTTAATATAAGCTATACTCAACAACACTGGTAAGTGTCATAATTAAGATATGGACAAAAAGGTAGTTATGAATAATGCTATACATAGCATCACATCTGTATATTTAATAAGGGACCATTGGATGTCAATGCAGTATGTCAAGAATACATGTGCAGATGTTCTTGTCACAGTACTTTAAAACAACAGTAGTACTAAATTATGTATTACATGGCACAATAATTGCCAGTACATGGCACACAGGTCATTGTGGAGGTGGGATAGCATGACCCAACAAGTCATATTTTGAACAGACATATGACAGCAAAAATCAACACACAAATGGGTGCAATGCATACACATGGATAAGGTGCATTAAAACATACTTGACTGACATCACTGTGTTATGTGAGGGGAATGGGGATATTGTAGTACGTGAGTTGCTGTCATTCCTTCTCAGTATATACATTGCCAACACAAGCAGAACAACTGTGTTCCACTCACATCATACTAACTGTGACAGTCATATATGTCACATTCAGGACCAGGGAGTATCTGACATAACAATATTATGCTGAACTGCATGCATATGAGTACTCGCACATACAGATAAAAGGAGTAGCAACCCTGCCCATATGGAACAAGGTTTACAGTAATGACAGAATGTGATGATCATGTAAATAATAATGGTAACGCAAGTGTCAATAGCCAATGTGTGTCATACTGCATCAGTAAGATAGACATATATGACCTGATATGTGCAGTGTTCATCATGACATATGTTCAAAAAGCATGACAGCAATATGGGACATAAGAACAACTGTGCCTGTGCTATACAAAATGGAATATTGAAAACACCATGGTGGCAGCATTACATAAGTGGATCATACATACAATA
Organism: Protopterus annectens; assembly: GCF_019279795.1. Lineage (NCBI taxonomy): Eukaryota > Metazoa > Chordata > Ceratodontiformes > Protopteridae > Protopterus > Protopterus annectens. The sequence goes on from NC_056730.1 coordinate 1,024,557,650, forward strand.
CTTATGTACTCTGTTTTTTTAATTTCTCCAAGTTTTTTGGTTTCTAATACCATGACAGGAATGGACCCCTTTCCTAAGTCAAAGTATGATTAAAGTTCATGAAATTAGTATTGTTTCAATCTTTGATGTCAGCCAGTAGTGCTCTTTGCAGCACCCACAGTGTGCCCATTAATGACTCCTTCTGCAATTCATATGGAGTTACATGTATTGGTGGCATATCTAAATATGATTGTAGAATTTTTTTATAAGACCCGTTGCTTCTATTACTATTGGAACTGTCTGGGTATCTTTCTTCCACATTGCTCTCATTTCTGCCTGCAGATCCTGATATTTTATGACTTTGTGTCTCTCTCTATGCAAGACACTGTAGTCACTGGGTGTGGCGATTTCAATGATCAATGCTACTGTTGTCTTCTTTTCTTGGACCACTATATCTGTTTTTCTAGTATCTATCTTTTGAACTGATGGCAATGGATGACCCCATGTTATATACACTTCTTCATTTTCTATGATGCTTTGTGGCTTATGTTTCCAGGGTTTTTCAGCTACTTCAATACCATAATGTTTCAGTCTCGCCACATTATTATGCCTTTCAGTATACAGTCCTTCTGCCATTAATATGTAGGCGTCTGAATGACCACCCTGATGTGGTTGAACATCATGAAATATCTCCATAGTAATCTCCCAGAAGAAATCGCACATGTATTGTGCCATGTCATGAAAACCATTTCCCATCAGATCACTTCTGCACCCCAGATCTAGTCCCAAAGGTCTTCAGCCTGCTGTGGTAAGGGATGTCTTTGATGCTAATCTACAGGAACAATGGCACATGCAGGTCCTATTCTGTTATCATCTTCATCATCATCATCACCATCATTGTTCCTATCCTGGTCATTGGAATATGACTCATCTGGCAGTGGTCAGGCACATCATCTTTACTGTCATCCAATGGGTAAAGCAGTATGAGTCCCATGCTCTGCCACATTTCAAAACAGGAACAACATTATACATATATAATAGGTATTAACTTATGAAAAAAATAGAAGAATCAAAAATTCTGACATAAAGTAACATTCTACATGCTTTAACAGTTACTTATGTTATGTTACAGTACAGTCTGACCTTATACTACTTTAACACCTTTTTTGAAATCAAGCATAGATCCAATCCATAATAAAGTAAAAAAAGATATGTAACGTACATCACAGCCGTATGTCAAAAATGTCCGAAATAAACCAAGATCATTGATAAGGCATGCACATAAATGCATGCACCCATTAAAATAATTTATATACGTAAAAAGACATCATGTTTGTCATGTGACACTGCACATTGTGTTGCTATGACAACCCTGTTACAAAACCTGCCATTAGGCATATGCAAGAGATTACCCAATGCACAATAAATATTAAAGCATGATGAAGGGCCTAGAAAGGAGGTCACTCTCACAATAGTGATGTCTATTTGGATGGAATACACATTGCAAGTCTTTCTATAATGCCACATGTGTCTACTACTTCATGGTATGTATTGATTTGAGTCACATAATACAATCAGACATATAGAGACACATCTGCAACATCTAATTATGACTGTCATGCCAGATGTACAACAGCATAACTGTAAAGAGATTACATGACATGCAAGTAAAAACATCAAAATGTATTAAATAAAACATGTATAATGCTTCTCCAAGTTGCAATACAATACATATGTAGTGTTAAAACTAACACAAAGGCAAGCTTACTGTTGTTACTTCACACACAATCTTTTATTGTTAGCGCTTTCATTGAGGCCAATACCCCAACTTCTTCAGACAACTCAGCAATGCAAAACAGACTTTATATATCATGTCCAATTAAGCAATTAATTCAAACAATTCTCATTTAAAGGTACCTTGACAAAAAAACACATGTAAGTAAGATTTTCTTCTAAAAACACTCCTAAATTATATAATATAAGAACATATTAATGTATATTAAAAATAAATAATATACCTATACTCTTTAAACCATTTTAAGATATTTAAATATCTCTAAAATTGTTAAAATAATAGTAATAATACCATAAAATTGCCATAAAAATGCTATTAAAATGGTGCAAAACAAGTGGACAAAGAATACTGTACATTCATAAGCATGTAGGTTTTAAAAAGCCTATCAAAAAAACTATTGTACATATGTATCTATTATCCACCTATTTAATGCCTTTAATTTCAAAATGCATTTTATAGAGACAAATTCATTCAAACCCGGGGGTAGGTGTGCAAAAGTACGAATTTGCCACATAAGCTCATTCTCTTCTAATTTCAACTCCCATGGGCCCCCCTCTCTTACTGTGTTCTAACTGTTGTATGATTGTAAAGGTAAATTTGTGTGTAGGATTATCTATTATACAATGCCTCCTCTAAAACATGCACGCTGATTGGCCAGCCCAACCAGCGTGCCCGTTGTAAATCCCTCAATATACTAACGGAAAAAGGTCCGATTAGCCGGACTTTTTCCGTTAGTATAAAACACTGTCTCGCTATGTTAAAAGAGTTTAACAAAGCGACACAGGTTTAAAAAAAGCAACGCAGATCTCCGTTGCTTTTTTTAAAGCTGTCTCGCTATGTTAAACTCCTTTAACATAGCGACACAGTGTGTAAAAAGCAACGGAGATCTTGCGATCTCCGTTGCTTTTTTTTTAAACCTGTCTCGCTATGTTAAATGAGTTTAACATGGCGAGACAGCTTTAAAATAAGCAACGGAGATCTCCGTTGCTTATTTTAAAGCTGTCTCGCTATGTTAAACCCATTTAACATAGCGAGACAGTAAAAAGCAACGGAGATCTTGCATTCTCCATTGCTTTTGCCCACAGCTCTGATGTACTGCGTAGGCATGCGCAGTACATCAGAACTGCCATGAACACCAGACAGCTGGAAGGGCAGCAAAGAGGCATTATACAATGCCATTATTTAAGAAATGTAATTATTTCTTTTCTTAAATAATGTCATTGTATAATAGCAATAACCCACTTCTGGGTGTGGGTAATGCTGGATTTACCCACGGTTGTCTTTGTTTGGTCCCTCGGGCTTCGCCCTCAGGACCAAACCACGCCAACCATGGGTAAATCCAGCATTACCCACACCCAGGCGTGGGTTATTGCTATAATATATGCCTAGCCAGGGCATTTGTAGTTATACATTTCTGAATATTATACTGGTGCTCGTAAATCCTCTGTTTTAGTTTTCTTTCGGATTTTCCAATATAGAAAGATGGACAATGTTCACAGAGTGCCACTTAAACCATTCCTTGGGAATTACAATCAACTTCCCCTTTTACTATATAACTCTTGTCTCTAATGGTAAATGTATTCCCTACTTTAATGTGTTTGCATTGGTGGCAACACATTGGATTTATGAGCACCAGTATAATATTCAGAAACGTATAACTACAAATGCCATGGCTAGGCATATATTAGATAATCCTACACACAAATTTACCTTTACAATCATACAACAGGTAGAACACAGTAAGAGAGGGGGGCCCATGGGAGATGAAATTAGAAGAGAGTGAGCTTATGTGGCAAATTCGTACTTTTGCACACCTACCCCCAGGGTTGAATGAATTTGTCTCTATAAAATGCATTTTGAAATTAAAGGCATTAAATAGGTAGATAATAGATACATATGTACAATAGTTTTTTTGATAGGCTTTTTAAAACCTACAAGCTTATGAATGCACAATATTCTTTGTCCACTTGTTTTGCACCATTTTAATAGCATTTTTATGGCAATTTTATGGTATTATTACTATTATTTTAACAATTTTAGAGATTTTTAAATATCTTAAAATGGTTTAAAGAGTATAGGTATATTATTTATTTTTAATATACATTTATATGTTCTTCTATTATATAAATTAGGAGAGTTTTTAGAAGAAAATCTCACTTATATGTGTTTTTTGTCAAGGTACCCTTAAATGAGAATTGTTTGAATTAATTGCTTAATTGGACATGATATATAAAGTCTGTTTTGTATTGTTGAGTTGTCTGAAGAAGTTGGGGTATTGGCCTCAATGAAAGTGCTAACAATAAAGGATTGTGTGTGAAGTAACAACAGTAAGCTTGCCTTTGTGTTCGTTTTACCAGTTTGTCTAGACAGTGGTTTACAGTAAGTTGTCGTCCCATGGCAAGTGAAGCTGATAATTCTTCACATATGTAGTGTTATCTTAAAGGTCCCCAGATCTGGTCCATAGAGTTTATTTATATGTTGCATAACAATCATACAAAGTTTAATAATAACATGTAATGTAATGACTATTCAAAATTCTAAATGTCCTAAGATTCATACACTGATAATAGAAATAGAAGGCAATGGCTGAGTAAACTTAAGTGCATTGCATGGCATACAGTAATGAGTTTATCACGCACATCTCTGTTAATGCTTGCACATTTTTTGCTGTAGCAGCATTCAGTGCACATGCACAATACAAATGTGAACAACATCTAGATTAGTATCTTCAAAGACAAGTATGCCATTTAACTCTAGCATTGCAAGATCAATGACTATATCAGAGCAGAAGCCAGAGCAGCTGCAATTGCAGAAAAAAGTCAAAAAGAACAGATTGCTGTGGTTTGGGCACATATGAGGAAACAACCCCATGCAGAAAATTGGAAAAAATGGTTGATTATGATGATATAATCTGAATATAATTTGAATTTTTTTGAAAGTTACTCAGAGACAAGCACAACAGCATGTAATAGCTAGAAATTATGTATATGACATACATATTTTTTCCTTAACAAATATCTAATTTTCACTGACTATGTTTGTATTATACTTGTATATGTACTTGCACATATGGAAAAGAAATGCATTGATGATAATGAACATACTGTGCAATACCACATTCATATAATACAACTAGGAATGGCTTGTGGCACACACATATTAGAAAAGTGTATGTAAGGTAGTGTTACACAAACCATCAGAGTGCAGGTATACATTATTGCAAGAGCAGTGGAACTCAAATATTACATGCCAAATAAAGGTTTGTTAACAGCTTAAGTTCTGTGAGACAACAGACACCCATCCAGTAATAGAATAGGCAGGTGATACACACCATATATATCCCCGAGAACCACTGCCATACATACAAGTTGGCAACTGCATGCAGTAACAGTTAAAGCAGTGTTTTATGTTTTGATACATAAATAGGAATATAGCACACACACCAAACTTATATGTAACACATTCATGTCTCTGACTGGTATGTGCCTAGCATGGAGCAGCATTCTGCCTTCACCATGGATGATGTCACAATATGAGCAAAAGATGACTGACTAATAATTGGCTTAGTTTCTAGTGTCATTTCAAGGGGATATGATATTTGTCAGCATGTGAGGACATGGTCAACAAACCACATTGCTTTGGCAAGGATGGTCTGCACCTATCGCCTTTAGGCTTCCAAATATTTGCTAAAACTATATCCTTCCCCATACAGTCTTTTTTATGCAGTGCCAAAATTACAAACCTTTCAACATAACAAAGACAACCCAAAGAAACCTTAAGGTTTTACTGCTTGGTGCCAGGAACATAAACAAAAAGCTCCACTCCCTTCAAGTTCTCCTCACCTTGGAGAATGTAGATATCTGTGCAGTCACCAAGACATGGTTTAAATTTGTAGAAAATACTCTGGCAGTGCAAGATTTCAGTGCCTTCCACACATTTAAAAATAAGCAGGTGGAGGAGTCTTGATCTACATCAACAACAAGCATACCTCTAGGTTGGTTAAACAGGAGGACAAACTGGAATTTCTCCACATGCAATTTACTATAGACAGTCATATACCATATCCTAGCAAGCTATAGGTCACTGACTATATCCCATGAAACCCATAACTCATACTTAGCCAAGTGCAATCACTCACATTTCAACCAAACACTTTACTCATGGGGGACATGAACTAACTTTCTATAGACTGGAAATTCTATATGGACTGAAATTTGCAAGCACAGAGATTTTTGGACTTTGTAAACACAAACACCCTTGACCAGGTAGCAGATACACCCATTAGAGATTCTAACATATTAGACCTGGTACTTGCAAATGTGGGAGAATGCTGCACCGCCCACCCCATTGTCACAGCCTACCTGGTAAGGTCTGATCACAAAGCTGTCTCCTTTGAAATAAAAATCAATATGGAATCCCCAGTAAACACTGTAACAGTTAGGAACTATTCCAAAGCAAACAGCCATTTATTAAGCAGTAGTTTGTCAATGTTGAAGTCTCTCTAAATCCAGACAATAGAGCAACCTATGTGGAATTGTTCATAGAAACTCTGTGCAACCATATCAGTGGCTTCATACAGGTTGCTGTATCTACCAGATATAGGCCCAGAACTGACTCTAAAAAATCCCTGGTGGAATCCTAAATTAAGCAGGCTATACAAAAAAGGAAAAAAGTCATAGGTAAAATCCAGAAGAGTAACTCCCAAAAATATAAGAGCTCACTCATGAAACTAACAGACAACTAAGGGGGCTTATCAAGATCAAGAAAGACGATGTCAAGGTCAATATTGCCTCATGGGCAAAACACAGCCATAAGGTCTTTTTCAGTTATGTCGGAAACTTCAAAGGCAGCACACAACAGTGTGACAAACTGGTGGTTAATGGCACCAGATTCACTGAGCTAAGTGATATAGTGAGTCTGCTGGCTGACAAATCAGTTTCCAAATTTACTTCCACTCATCCCCACCGACCCCAAGAAAAATACCTTCATACATAACCCTACCAATTATAAATAGGGAGCAGACCCTGGCTGCACTCGCTAAGGCCAAGAACACAGCTTCACTGATACCCAATAATATCATGGAGTGCCATGTGAATAGCTTAAAATCCAATCTATTAAGGCTACTGGAGTCATTATATAACCATAGTCTCAGAACAGGTTTTGGTCCATGAGAATGGGGGACAGCAACAGTCATCACTCTTCATAAGGATGGACCATCACCAGACCCCAGCTATTGACCCTTTAGTAATTCTAGTCTCATATGGAAAGCTATGGAATGAATTATCATGGAAATAATCAACAGAGACTTAGGAAACCTTCAGATGCTGGACCCAACCCAGTCTGATTTTGTCATGGGTAGGTCATGCCTACTAAACCAGGTTGACGTCTTTAAGAAGGTCACTAAGGCAATGGATGATAGTAAAATGGTGCATACTGATTACCTTGACCTGGCTAAAGTATTTGACAAAAATTCCCACCCAGACATTGTAAACAAACTTATGAAATTGGCCAAACTCCCTATATAACATGCTGAATAGCCAGCTAGCTCACAGATAGGACCTAGGATGCTAGGATTGGTGAAGCCCATTCCAGAAAGACACCAGTCATCAGAGTAGTCCCTCAGGGCTCCATGCTGTGCCCTCTCCTCTTTGGGATATACTTCTTGGAAGTCAAGGCCAATGTCACAGTCCTCTCTGGCTGATTAAGTTTGCAGATGATTACAAGTTAAGAGAAGTCATAGAATCCCCATAAAACACTAACATCCATACCTCTCAACCTGGAAACATCAAAAATCTGGACAAAAGCCCATGAAAAGTAGGTACAACTGGCCAAAAATTGGGATGCTGATTAATATAAAATTTGCATACATAATTGTGTAACCCCGCCCACTCCAGTGGGATTATGGGATACCAACATGAAGATTGAAATCACTAAATAATAATAAATAATGGCAGACATTTGAATTTCAGACTTCATATCCCTCAGAAAATACACAATAAATCAAAACCTGTTATTCTAACAACTATCTGAGTTTACAAGAGCAATGTTTAAAATCTGTCCCTATTTTTTGGGCCTTTGTCCCACATTTATTGTTGGCTTTCTCCAGATTTCTTGTTCTGAGAGACTGAGAGCTATGCTTTGGCCTTCTCTTCAGTTGGAGTTACTTGATTTCTACTCTGATGTCTTTTTTTCATCTGTGCCACTGTGTGCATCCTTCCACCTTCCACCCATCTCAGGCACCTTAACTCCATTACCTATTGATTGCCTTCATTGCTCAGGTTTGTGTACTATACATAAGTATTTGTCACACCACTGTTTTGTACACCTTACTTTTCAGCTGATATTTTATGCACACACACACACACACACACACACACACACACACACACACACACACACACACACACACACACACACACACACATACATATATATGCAGGCACCTATCGATCTATATTCCTGTCTAAAACAAACACACACACACCCACCCACACACACATACACACACACACTTTGCATCACTTTTATCAGAAGTTAAAACGTTTTCCAGTTTAAGAATCATTCAAACAAATTAATACATTTTCACAGAAACACTCTAGTGGCTTAGTACTTTGAATTTACAGACTTCATTCTAAGAATCGTTATGCCATTACCTCCAGGTTAACAGCATAAACGTTTTTAAGACTGTAGCTAAGCTAGGTTATCTGATGCCCTGCTCTTAACTTTCAGTTAAAAAAGTGTCCTTAAAATTGAACTCCCCACCCAAACAAAAATAAACCTTTTTCTGCAGTGAACTAAACCTGTAACTGTGTCTGTTAACAGTTAAATCGCCAAACACAAAGTGCTTTGGTGCTTTACCATAATTGCAAGTGAAAGTATTTAGTATTTATTTAGGAAGCCACAATGTTCTACTGGCTCCAAAAATTAAATTGTGTTCTGCACTCCCACTTCGGCACCTGCCAATATTATCCTCTAGCAGTTTGTGCCAAGGGCCTCCACCCCATTCATTATTTGTGTTAGTTATGGCTGTTTGGACTATTCAGAAGAAAATTTAAATCATGTTCTGCATGATTCATGAGAAATTATTTTAGCGAACACGCTGCACTGTTCTTTACTAACAAACATGATGCTTTTCCAGTAATTCTGTAAGCATATATGTATACTCCATCACTGAGGATTAAAGTCTATCAATAATGCCAGACATTCCAGCATCATGCCCTGCTTTGTTCAGAAAATGCATGTGGATGCACATTTCCCTTGCTTTAAATAAGTGAATCAGAGTAATATTTATTTATAGATGCCATTGGCTTTGGTGTCCTTGCTCCAAATGGGTTTTCAGTAAACTTTTTAAAGACCTGCTGCACTGGTCTCACCTGCAAGGGTTGCTACGGGAACATTACACAGAACCATAGCTGCAGTTCTCATGCAATTCCGATCGCTGCTTTTGAACTGGCAAAAGTATTATCTGTAGATTTGCTGACAGATGTAAACTAGTGTAGTAACATAATAAATTCATAAATGAATAAATAAACAAAGCATCTTGTGAAATGCATAACCAGAAGAAACACCTCACTAGAACAAATAGTGAGTGCAGGCTGAAGTTGGTAATAAAAAAATATGAAAATAAGATGAAAGTGGTATTTGTTTTAGTGAAGTGTTTCTCTTGTGCTTGTACTATACAAGCTGTTGTTTTTCTAATCTGTACTTCACTGAATGGGATGGTTATCAAAGGCTGCAAAGTGAATGAGAGGGTTACAAGCTTTAATCAGTAGAAAATAGCTGTTGCTGAGGATCCCACTGTTGGGTTAACACAAAACATATAATATTAAATTTAAAAGATATTGATTATAACATATTGTCTGATTAAAATGGATGACAATGAAGATGCAGAAACTAACAGGCTATGCACACTCACACATACACACAGACATACACACGGATTACTATCAAAATCCTGAATTCGAAATAGCGAACTATCATATCCACGACACCTTTAATCAATCTCATGCATATTAAGTAGGTCGGAACATCGACACATAATATTGACACTGTTTTTCGATGTTAAAGTCAACAGTTACTGTATATGTAGATGCTTCATAACCCAGACTTCTGTACATCCTTACAAACTGCTGTACACATGAATGTCAATATTTTGCCTGTTGCTCCTACCATGTTTGAGGAGATGCCTGTTGCATAATTCACTTTCTGCCTTTTGATTGTAAATCCACCCACACACCAGTTGCTAGGCACTCTAAATAAACATTGTGCCAACCTGAAAGCATTCAGAATTTGGAAAAGGTTAACATTTTCAGAGCTGGGAGCATGCTTTACTAAACATTTTGCAGATGACTGGTTACAAGATTAAACCCCATAATTGTTTTGAACATATGTGACTGCAAGCAAGCATCAGAGCTACAGAATACTCTCCAGAACTCACTCCTAAAGTAATTACTTAACACATTCATCTCCAATTCTATGTTGTTTCCATGAGCTCTTGCTTATAACATATTTAATCTTACTTTTAAATTAGTTAGATAATTAAGTAGACTGATCAAATATATACCACTTTCAGTATGACCAGACAACAGGCAAAATGACAAAAAACAGTCAATGGCAAAATAATAAAAACAAACATGACATAACATAACATAACAGAAGTATATAACACAATGACCTAAACACCATTAGGTTATGTCCCGTATATGCAAATTGAACAGCATGGCCAACTACATACAAATAAGTCAATTCATTTTTTTACATCTTCTTTCCTAAAGAAACAATTCAACACTGTTATCAGAAAGTTAATATAAAACAAGGCTGTACAGTGAAAATGGAATGCAGTGAATTTTCTGCATATGGATAGGAAAAAAACAGAAATTGCACTATTGATCTTGTAGGTCATCTAGTCTTGCAAAACTAGAGAACAACCCCCTTCACATTAACAATATTATCAGAGGCATGTGACGTGAATGAACGGTTGGTCCAGTGCCTATACTGGAGTCTGGTGATATGAGACCAGTGTGCTGTGTAAAAAGAAAATGTAGTACTGTAACAAGGAAAGTACTTCTATGGCCCCTACTACATAACTTTGTTGGACTTTTCTTACCGATCAGAGGGGCATGATAAAATTCCATATTTTTTCTCTACATTTGTCTTACCAATATTTTGACAGGGGGGGGTCCCAAACTGGAAAAGAATCATAGGATTTTTGCCTATTAAATACATCTCAGTGCGCATACCTCTCAATTGTACAGATTTTCACAGAATGTCCAGATTTTTGCCTCATATTTTTGGTCTGTTTCTCATAAAATTGTGGTTTTCTGGAAAACCATTGGCAAATCATTGAGGGTTGAAGTCAGAAAAATGACAGACATTTGAGTTTTAGACTTCATACCCATCAGAAAATTCATGCTAATGCAAAACCTGTTATTCTATCAACTTTGTAAGTTTGTAAGAGCCATATTTAAAAAGTGCCCCTATTTTGGGGGGTTTGTACCCCCATTCTTTATGGCTTTGTCCAGATTTGTTGCTCTAAGAGGTTGAGAGGTATGTGGTGGTAGTCATACCTCTCAACCTCTTAGAGCAAGAAATCTGGACAAAGCCATAAATAATGGGGGGACAAAAACCCATAAATAGGGACAATTTTTAAATATTTCCCTTACAAACTTAGAAAGTTGATAGCATAAGAGGTTTTACATTAGCATGGATTTTCTGAAGGGAATGAAATCTGAAACTCAAATGTCTGTTATTATTTTCTGACTTCAGTATTCAATCATTTGCTAGAAAAAACACAATTCTGTGAAAAATTGACTAAAAATATGAAGCAAAAATCTGGACATTCTGCAAGAATCTGTACAGTTGAGAGGTAGCCAATTTATGCATATGTAGGATACAGAAAGAACTTTGTGTCACTAACTGTGATATTAATATTATCCACCAGATGAAACCTTTCTCTAAAAAATATCACTCCTTAGTCCTGCCTCCTTTTTTTAGAGAGTTAAATGTGAAAGACGCTTCTCCTGTTTCTTCTAATCTATACTGAAAAAGTGCATCAAATTGTTCAGTGGCATTTTTAGTTCAGTGTTTTTTAACTGTGCATATGACAATACTTGGTTATGCCCTTTCTAGGTTACTGAAAAATGGGTTATATTCTCTGTAAGCATCAAAGCGCCTGTGTAGGTAGGACTAAGTCACACGGTAAGAATACTGTGGTAGTGCCAAATCTTCAGTCTGCTTTTTTTTTTTTTAGGAGCTCAGATTCAACAACAGTGATGTTCAAAGAACAATAGCCATCATTACAACAATTCTGAAAAATTGGGTTACGGATGCTAAAAGAAAAAAATGCTGTCTATAATACTTAGGATAGACATATTACCTCTCTTTCTCCAGGCATTAAAATTCATTGCACTGGCTTTTCAAAAAAAGGCTCACAAAGCAGTAATTATTTACTAGACTCTATACAGTCAGTCACAGGGATGCTAGTGCGGACTGAGTTTACATCCATGTCAGTGTGTGTGCATATGAAGCTGCATGGAACTCATTAAAGGAGAAGACACTGCCACCATGGAGTGTTTTTTTTTTATTGATTTATTATTGAAGCCTTTCATCTGCATGCTGAAACTGGGATTTAAAGGGACCAATTGGGAGTTCGTGGCACCCTATTATTTTGAGCTCAAAACTGGAAAATATTGAGGAATTTAGTATAGTTGATAGTTATGCTTACATCTTACAAGATGGTCTAACACAGACAAATGATAGGTGCGAAACCACAGCTTAAAACTAAATCCCAGCAAATGTATAATAGCACCTTTTGGGAAGTTGGCTTCTACAGAAAAACACTTCATTGACTAATGACCCCTAAGAACTGATCCATCAGTTAGGGATTTGGGTACTCATGTAAAGAGTAACCTAGTCTTTAACCAACATGTGTCCAAAGTAGTAAGGAAATCATTCTGTGTTGCTCGACTCATAAGCAGAGGCATGGGATCTAGGTCCAGGGAGGTTATTCTGTCACTGTATTCAGCCCTCATCAGATCCATCACTGAGCATAATGCCCCCTTCAGTACACATCTGATGAGACACATGCAGCAACTACAGTGATCACAAAAGTTCCTCACAAAAAAGAATACAGGGAATGAACACAATTTTCTGTGTAGATCACCCCAATGCCATGTCTCTATACTCTTGTTTCTTAAAGACTAATGATGTCGAACTATGCCTGGCATACAAGGCATCCTTGGATCCAGCTCTGATAAATATTTTGCTTCTGCAAAATGAACAGCATCAGAACTACTAGATATAAGGATATGAATTTTGCTTAAGTAGCAAATAGGATACGTTGGAGAAATATATGTATCTCAGAAAAATCAAAAAGTCTTCTCATCCACATGAAACAGAATGATTCACCCCTGCTTTAATGCTCATGTCTCTAATGAACAGAGCCAGTCAACAAAACAAGCCTAAACTAACATACACTCCTTATGCAAAGCTTTCAAAGCAAAAAATTGCAGAAGAATTTAGAGGTACACAACTAGACTTATAACATCCTTTATAGGCATTAGCCTAGCAAACACTAATGAAGTCAACATCAATATACTGGTTGAACACAGATGTGTTGCATTCAGGTTGTGTCAGCAAACAGCACATAACAGCAATGTAAGAAAACTTCTGTTATTACCACCTAAGCCAACAGTTCACATAAAATTATGTACAAATTAATATTATATACAATAAATCACTATGTATTACACATACCTCATAGATGCATTATGGAAAGTCTGCAATAAAACTTGCATGCTTAAATGTCATAGGAATGCACACCTAAACTTGCAGAATGGAATATCTTCATGGTATTTCTGGAGACATAAAGGCATTAAGTAATAAAACATACCACTCTGCCTTTGCTGCTCGTCAAGCCAGTGTATGCATTCTATGCACAGAGAATGATTGCAGGCATGGTCTTCAGCAGCTGCAAACATAAAAAGGATGTAAAGCATTACAGCAGCAAGACTGTATTATTTTATTACATAGTCACAATGTAAAACAGAAGAGCAGTGAGGAATGTTGCAATTATTACATGCTAGCAAGTCATACCATATAACATGACATCACATTTTGCATATTTAACTACTGATATTTCAGTCCTACTCCTGTACACAAATGAGAACAACTGAACACAGACTAGATGAAACTGGATTCAAACCTACAGCTTTCACCAAAGTTCACACTACAAACCACAAACCTACTTGCCTAGTTATTTGATCATTGCTATAAGTGCATGACATTATGCAAGTTAAAAACCTTACATCTGTGAATACTAAAGCATTACATACACTAACAAATGTGCCAGTCTAAGAAGAAATTATATAAGTTTACATATATACCTAACCATGTGAACAAAGACCTACAAATGTACACATGTTGTATGCTGAACTTAATGTGGTGTTATGTCATAATAAATAAAATGTGTATACACACACAGACACACTCATCTATCTATATCTATACATGTATAATCTATATATCTATCTATCTATATATATATATATATATATATATATATATATATATATATGGTTCCATTTGAAAACATCCACTTGAAAACATTGAAAACCCATAACATCTAAATTCATAACATCCAAACCACAACATCTAAAGCCCAACACATCTAAAACTCATAACATCAACTCTCAAAACATTGAAAACTAGAAAGCAACTATAAATAACATCCCACAGAGGTTTTACTACGTTTATGCAAGGGGAAAGCCCCCCTGCACCCCCACCCCGTAAATTAAATATACCAACTCCAAGGTCACACTACAGTGGGGGAAAAGTTAATTTCCTAACCCCACTGCAGTGCGACCTCGGAGTTGGTATATTTAATTTACGGGGGTGTGTGGGGGTGGAGCCCCCCACTTGGGGGGTGCAGGGGGCATAAACGTAGTAAACAGTGTGTGGGATGTTATTTATAGTTGCTTTGTAGTTTTCAATGTTTTGAGATTCGATGTTATGAGTTTTAGATGTTTTGTATTTTCGATCATTTGGTCTCGCTGTTTTGAATTTAGATATTATGAGCTTTCGATCATATGAAGTGGAACATATATATATATATATATATATATATATATATATATGTATATATATATATATATATATATATATATATATATATATATATATATGGAGCTATGTCAGAGTAATGAATTACCATAAAGTTGAGTTGCAAAATGGCGAGACTGAAATGATGAAAGTTTATTTTCACAAACATCCAGAGCATCATAAATTTTCCCCTGGTAAGTAAACAATTGGGAAACAAAACTTAAAAAAAAACAACCAAAGCAAATTAAACCCACCTAAGTGGGAGGCATTGGCCCTCATACCCCACCTACCTCCCCAACTAAATATACTAACTCCAAGATCTCACTACAGGGGAGAAAAGGGCAAAGTTCATCACATTGGACAACTGACTATCGCTGTGAAAACTGATATTGATCTGGAATCCAGCATTGATTGATACATTGCAGATTTATTTGTTGTCTGACATTCCTGCATGCACAGGTATGCAGCTATATGCATGCCTGTGTTACTTATGACATTTTACTATGGTACTACACATGCTTCACCCTCAGCACTAAATGGACTCGTGTGGACAAATTTCCCTTTGTTATTTTCTTGCTGATGTAGTTTCCATGTGAGCCTTCCAATATCTACTTGATCCCGCACACATATACATATTTTGCTGTATCCCAAGGTTTACTATCACAGTCATGAAACCCATAATCCCAAGACTATTATATCAAAAGATCAAAACATTGAAGATGACAATATTGAACTCCTTGACTCCCCCCTGCAGGACTCATGTAAGCACTAGTTTCTGGATTCACACTGATAGGGGGATTCAGTATTCAAGATTTTTAGACACTGTGGTCTTCAGCATTTCGGTCTTCTGATATTATGGTCTCAGGACTATGGATTCCAAGACTGAGGGCTTCAAGATTGTGATAGTAAACCATATCCCAAACAATGCTACATGTTCCATGGCTGATGTGTAATTGGTGCGCTGTATGACTGATCCATATTACAGCAATAACCTGTATATTATAGTATTGACTTATGTGTGACATTCCACATCAGACTTGGTGTGAAACTTGTTTGTGGTATGTTTAAGTATGACCAGTCCTTGACATATTTATCATTACTCATGCTGCTGCATGCTGTATAATGTGCTGTACAACACCATTACACATCACTAGTTAGTGCAAGACCGCTGCATTTAAGTAATGTTTGTGCTGATACATTTTCATACACTGCAGTCTGCATGGATCTAGATTTATTGTGGTACTGGCTACTGTACAACTAACTCAACATGCTAGTTATCTGCATGATGACATCCTACCTGTAAAATGACACCTTCTGTTATGCACACCTCCTGTGTGTCACACATTTGCCATTGTAGACCTGTTTGGTGTTGTACTTTGCAGAGGGAGAATTCATGTGGTGATGTTTCCTTTGTAGACATCCGGATGCTGTACTGTGTGTATAAGGTACTACAGGTAAGTCACATACGTCTGTTATGTATGAAGTTGAATGTGGACAACTAATGGATTCTTTCCATTAGTCATTCTATGTGATTCTGTCATGGGGCAACACTGAGTGAACATCGATGTATAGTCTGTGTCCTTCTGTAGGTGTGATCATGACTCAAAGGTGTGTGTCAAATGCTGCCATGTTACCTGAACCAGGACATATAGCTGCATCCAACATCAATTGCATCTATTTCTTCTCACCCTATGCACTCCTGATCATCCTGTGGCAGCTCTGATAGCTCCATGTCTGACATCTGAGGCTCTTCAGGTGGGGCATCCACATATGCAGCTGGTAGGCCAATTTGTTTTGATGTTAGCTTGTTGTGCAGCATGGCACACACGTTGATTATCTGTGATGCCTTTTCTGGTGCATCCAGATATTTGAATTTTACTTTCAGCATGACAGACATATGCTCAGTAGTATTTTGTGTTGTGGTATGTGCTCTGATATATGTGACCTCAGCAGGTGTGTATGGGGGTCTGTTCAAAGTCATAAACTAGGTCTCCATTGGATAACTGTACTAACCTGTTTTTAAGGGGAAGAAAAGTAATATTTGATTATCTTGCTTCCTACTGCAGTCTCTAGCTACTGCTTACCATATATCAGTGGTCATGTACTTACTTACTAGGAGCATCTCTGGTATTTCACCATGTTGGGATGCAGCACTCAGAGCCCTTTATTTATTATGCATTATTTATTTATTTTACATTTGTTTACCAGGAAAGTCCGACTGGGCATGAATCCCATTGTAAGCAGAAGATTAGTACAACAAATGCATGAATACAATAGACATGTTAATAAAGTACAATACAGAGTCAAAAAGTTAATAAGGTACAGTTTCAAGTGTAGGAAAGGAGCAAAAAGTAAATATACTATAAGGAGCACAGTGTGTTACAATAAACAATACAGTTGAAAGATATTTTGTTCAGTCATTTGGTTACATTTCCCTCCAAATTGCTGCATCATGCACACTACCAGGGTGTGCTGCCATATTAGCGATGAGGCCATCTGTGCAGCACACCACCGGAGAACTGGCCACCCCTTTCTATTGATGCATAGTTCAGCATCAGGTACTGCTGGGGTTTTGATTGAGATGTGGGTGCAGTCAATTGCACCAAGGAAACAGGGGAAGATGACATTGCCATAGAACTCTTGCATGACATTTCTGCACTTTATGGCTTTTGTTTTTGTCTATGTTTTTAGGAAGTGGATGTATTCACCCGCCTTGGTGTAGATTACTGTCAGGAACTGTTTGAGAATGGAACTTGTGGCTGTCTGGAACACTCCTACACATCTTCCTTATGTCACTGAAATGTCCCACAGGCCAGTATACCCAGACCCAGCCACATATTTTTTTCAACCGGTACTGGGTTATCCTGCAAACTGCAAGTGTACATGTGGAGTGCAAACTTCCTGCATGCAACCTGCACAGCTCTCTGTATAATCTGTATCTATCTATTATTTCCTGTTCAGATAGCTGGCTTAACTCTAGTCTGGCTTAGCACCTTGCTACCTGCATTCTAAGATGCATTTGCAAATCATTTTCTATTATGGCTTGCAGCACCTAATACTGCTCTAGTGCATTAAATGCCAGATGTATGATTTTTTTTAAGTTATGTTAGCAGAATCTGCAGGATTCTTATGTGTATGTAGAATAAAATAACATTACAAGTAAGCAGAAATTGCATTTATTGAGCACTTTCAGAAAATTGTCAACAAAGTACTCTGAAGCATTTAAATTATGTTGGGTGCACCCATTGTACTTTGTAAACTGGTGGGTGTGCAGGGAGTATGCAGTTATCCTGTGCTAAATAAATAATTACTTGGCCCTGTTTTAGCTTTTGTTATGAAACCACATCCTCTGCTGATGCGCTGACGTCTTCCTTTGGGATGCTGCACTGTCTGCAACTTTCTTTTTGAACCCATTTATTCCAGTACAATATGTGCTCTTCCTGAAATATGAAAGCTGCATTCTAGCCTCCTTATAAGTCAGTCTTGAATCCTGTATGCATATATCAGCTGATTCGGTTTCATTTATCAGAGATAAAATTGCTTTTCTTCACTTCTTTGCTTTAAACCATTGATATCGACTGGCAAGTTCTTCATTCTACTCTTTCATGTTTTACTCTTTTTCTGTTTCTAGTTTACTAGACATTTGTTAATTTTCCTCAAATTTCTGTTTTAGATTCCTTGGTTTGCACTGTTTCAGAACTTTCTTAAAATTTGTATGACTGCATTTTCTATATTCTCTGCTTTTAACATTGTTTTATATCTTCCTTCAATTTAGTGCCATATAGTAATATCTTCCAATTCCTCTCCTTCCTCAGTTTGTACCATTTCTTCCTCCTTTTGAGGAGTAATTGCTGCAACTTTTTCAATTCTTTGTACAACCTGACAGAACTACTTCCTCTTGCTTACATCTAGTGTGTATAAGGTAACTTTGCTATCTAAAATATTTCAACAGACAAAGAACATCTTTGAAATAAGACCTATTTGTCTCCATACTTCATATTTGAATGGGTAGACTCTAAATGTTAAAACTGATTTGTAGCTTTCACCTGAACAATATTGTAAAAAAATAACAAATTCCTGATTACTAATATACAGTTCAGAAAACTACTTCCCATCAAAAAACATATATCATAAATATCATACATCGTATGTACTTGAGAAACCATTTCATATTTTGCCATCTCAGGATATATGTTTATTTCATTAATATCAGTAGTTTTGACAATTTTAATACAGTGTTGAAGTAACAATTTCAGTTAAAGACTATGGCTGAATAACAATTTATTAAAGCACATATTTCTGTCTCTCAAAAATAATGTCAGCAACTTTTTCTTTTCTTGCATGTAGTATCGATAACCCAAATTCTTAAAAAGGTTTATCAGTTTTAACCAGACAAAATGTCTGTAAAAGTTGTCAATACTCTTTCTTTTGTTTTTCTTCTGACTCACTTATTATTAATCATGTTCATCAGCTGGCTTCCTGAACAGGTATTTTCTTTTCCCGTAGATTATCATTTGTATGCGATTCATCAGTCTTCTTCTGCTCCCTTCTCTGTTTAGCAGTTTCCTCTAACATGAAATTGTCATCCTTCTGTTGTCCTTCTGCCTGCTCATCAGCTTTTAGCAGATTTGTGCATGCTGCATCATTGATGTCATCAACAAGAATCTCAATACTTCAGACTCAGCAAGTATACCTCCTCTCTTGTTCTGCGACCCCATAATTTCAGGCCAGGACACTGGAGCTTGTGTGACATCTGCTACCTCCATTTCTCATTACACTTGAATAGGAAACCCTTTTGCTCAATCATCAAAACATACCACGGCTCTGTCATTCTCTGAAAGGCCCCTAGTTTGCAGAATTTCAAGCACTTTATTCTGCTACTACATTCCCCATTAACACACTATAATGCCATTTATCTTTGCTCATGAGATGTCCCTAGGCAGTCATTGACAGAAGAGAATCCTCTGAGCTCTGGTCATTTTCTGTCATTCCTTCTTCTCTCTGGTTGTAATGCAACTGAAAAAGAATGAAGGAATTTTCCATATCTGCTGCCCATATTACCCTGGTCAGTATGAGTAGCATCTCATTCCTCCTATGAAAGTAGATCATGTCTAATGGTATTAGCTTGGTCAAAAAAATTTTATATATATCTTTGTATCTTGCAGGTTAATGCGTGATAGCATCAGTAATGGTACACCACTGTGATACACCAAGAAGTCTCTGACAGACAAGCTTGAGAACTGCATGATTAGTATCATATCAGCAGTTTTATGCAGTAGTAATATATCCCACCATTGCCAGCTTGCAAGTCTGTCTATAAGTAGAGCAGGCTTGTATCAGTAATGATTCACCACAGAGACATGCCACACAATCAGCAACCCATAAGCCTAGTAGTCATACAAGATACCTCACTCTGTGGTCACCATGAATGTGAAAAGGTAAAATGCCAAGAAGCTGGTGACTCATACCTGGCCATATGGGACACTTGTACACTACCAGTGCTATAGCATGGTGACCTGGTATGCACTTTATTGGTTCACTACGTATATCATGCTGCAGAATGATTACATGGCAATTGTATATACAGATAAGTGCTAACGGCTCAAAGCATATACACAAATATTATCACTGCTGTGCTCATTGTATTACTGACAGTATGTCTCCCTTTCATGCATGGAACAGTGATTAACTGATATGGTTTTGGGATCTTCGACATCATAGTGCAGTTATAAGGATAAAAGTGATGTGCACTAGTGCAATGTGTATGGCTATAATGCATGACAACTACTCATTAGGTGTTGGCAGTAAGTCAATGCCCTACAGCCTCTCAAGGCCTCTCTTACTAAAGGTAGTCTACTTCTTGAAAAGATTTGCCAATGCATGCTAAAACTGCACTTGACATCAAGTTCCTGCCTTTGCTCACTCATGTGGATGTGTGGGAATCATGGTCCCTGGGGCTTTTCATGAAGGAGCTAGTTGTGGAAATGAGCAGCATGGCCTGGAAAGCCCATGTTTTTCTATTGCTCCACATGAGGGCATGGGCTCTCCTACTCAGTGCCAGTTGTTTAAGTACTCTTTCTTTCTTTTTATTCATTTCTGTGTATCATACTGTTTGTCTGAGACATAATTAAGCATGCTAGGATTGAAATCACAATGACTGCGGCTATGGATGCACATTATGTACATTTGCTACATGGCAGCCACTGGAATCTCATGTGTTAGTGTGGCATGCAGTGATGCAGCAGTCAGTGTGTGACCTATGCAGATGCCATGCCTATGCTGTCATGTATTCCATGTTTACTAGAGTGTGCAGTGTCATACAATTTGCATAGTTTATACAACATACTGTGCATTCTGTATGGAATGTTGGGTAGTATGGCATGTATGCTCTGCATCACCAGTGATGGTGATTTTACATGCCAAGTTCCACAGCTGTTGTTAAACATTGCAAGCATAGTTTTACAAACCCAAAGCTCTACACAGCATGTGCCATCATAATATTATGTGCTTCTGCACATTTTGGACACTAGGGCAATTAATGTCAGCATGTGGTATCAGGTAACATGATCTGATGAATTATACACATCAAATTGTAGCTGTACTCCATTTATTCATATTGCACAATGCTGTCTGAATGCTGTACAATAAGATTTGACCCAGTTGTTTGGGATTTGGGAACTTATGTGGACAGTAACTTTTGACCAACATGTGTCTTTTGTTGTAAGAAAGTCCTTCTATATTGCACAGCTTATAAACAGAGCGATTATGTCTAGATCTAGGGATGTCATTGTCTCCCTGCACATTAGGCCAATTATTGAATATAATTCCCCCTTTGGAATGTATCTTTCTAGACACATTCAGCAACTGGAATAATCACAGAGATACCTTACTAAAAGTATACAAGACCTAAACAACATGTCCTACAAGAACCAACTCAAAGTCCTGTTACTATACTCGGTATCCTCTGGACAGCTAACATGTTATCTGTGTCTGGCATACAAGACATCTTCTGACTCATTACTCATGGAATTACTGAAGATCAGCAAGCCAAATGGCAGCAGAAATACTCCATCTAGGGATCTAAACCTCCTCTACAACATAAACAGGAATATTTGTAGGGACAGGTACAGTATATCTTGCAGAAGAGTCCCATCCACATGAAAATGGACAGGGACAAACTTTTTTTAACTGCAACTTAAATCTATGGATTGGAAATAGAAAATTTACAGCAGGACTGCCCCCTGAACTACTAATGGACAGATGCAGCTCCTAAATGCTTTATCCCATGCATGGGTTCCATCAAGTTATCTATGGTATCATAACACTTATTCTTATTAGTGGTAATACATAGTTATCGACCATGGGATGGATAAGGCCAATCTATAACCAAATCAGACAGATTATTTTATGCACAAAAAGGAAAATTGGCTATCCTTAAAATGGCCCACAAGGCAGTTTGAATTACCCATGAAGCTAGGCTGTGGTAATCCTGCAATCCATAATCCTTTCAGAGTTGGGGATGGAGACATCAGACTGCACCTCCATGCCTACTCCTTTCTACACTTACTTCCTCAAAGGATGATGCCCGTTACTAAGCAGAAAGTAAGGATCACAGAGAAAGGGAAGGAGAAAGAGGCACTGCTTCTTTCAAAATGCTCTGAGATTACATTAACAGGGTACCTACAGCTGTGCCCACCTTATCTGCAATAAGACAGATGGTCCCACTGTGCTATTTGCCTACATATAGCTGCACATGTAATGTAACTTATAATATGCTTTTGTACCCATTATGCACCAGTTAAGTTACTGCTTAGTGTGGTACGGAATGACTGAAGGGGTGCTGTGCCACTCCTGTAGGTTACTGTGGCTGCCATCATGTTATAAACGGATTGTTATCTCGCTTTCCAGTTTGTAGATGCTCTTTGTTGAATTGGAATGCCCTTTATTTACAGGCTAGGGTGTAATTTTCTATGTGAGATTTAACTTCTTTAGCTTGTCCTCCTGTTTTGTGCATGTGTTGCAGGGGCATTTTGTTTATTCAGTCATATTACCTATTGCCACTTGCATTCTTATGTGCCTGATATTCCATGTCACTCATGGCTGTCTGTGAACTATGCTCCTGCCTTATATGGTTATTTGGCTGGGAATCAGCAGTGCACATTACAAAGGTGGTTTATGAACCTCTTCCACTATTTTGGGTTAAAAGATGGGCAGCTAAGTAGTAATGCAGATGGGTATTATTTCACAGAAAATTAACAGGAACAGCCTTCATGACGAAACAGATAATCAGAATTCTAGGTTGTGTATATATATATATATATATATATATATATATATATATATATATATATATATGGGATCACTACATAATCTCGAAAGTATGAAATACAGAATTTCAAACTTTTGAGACTACATAGCCAAAACTCCTAATTACCGAAAGACCAGAAGCGAGAATTTCAAAATCCCAATCATAAGGAGTTTGACATTCGCACTTCTGGTGTTGCAGTATGGTGGAAGGTCAGGTAAGTGTCTATGTTTAAAAGTGTTGGTTAGGGTTTAGTGTGTAAGTGTGTGTTGTAACTGTGATGTGTGTTTGTGCGAGGGGAATGTAGGTGTGTGGTGCTGTTTCATGTGTTTGTGTATGTAGTGCGACCTTGGAGTTAGAATATTTAAGTGGGGGGGTGCAGGGGGGCTTTCCCCCCTGCTTGTCTGTAGTTTAGGTTTGATCAACTTCCTAGACGTGTACTTGACTAAAAACTCAAATAAATACACGGCTAAAATTTATAGGAAGGAAACACATTGTAATAGTTACTTGCATTTTACAAGCATGCACCCCTACCATCAAAAGAAATCAGTTGTCAAGGGACAACTGGTCAGGGTTGCAAGAATGGTAACACTAAATGAGGATTTCGATGAAGAATGTACCTTATTGTACGACATGTTCATAAATAGGGGGTACCCGGTTTCATTCTTGCAAGTTATATTCCAGGAAGTAATTGAAAAAAGAAATAAGGGAATATACAAACCAATTTTAAACTTTGAAATTAGACCAAACACCTTATTAAGACATGACAGTAATTTAGAACAAGGAGCTGTCATGGTCACAGATATTGTCGAACATGAACCCATTGAATTAGTAGAAAACAAACAGGATTTCACTATTGCATTTACATTTACCTATTGCATAGAGGCATTAAACATAGGTAAAATAGTGAAAAAATACTGGCGCTTTTTATCTTTAGAGAAAGACCTATCACATATTTTTAAATTTGGCCCAATGATCTCATATAGGAGGGGTTATAATTTAAAAAAGCTATTAGAAACAAACCCCAAAATAAAGAAAACTAAAAGAGGTACTATGAAATGTGGAAGTTGTAAATACTGTCCATACATAAACACATCTGAAAATTTTAACATCAGAAATGAAACTTTCCATGTTAATGTATCATGTAACTGTAATTCCAGGGGAGTAGTCTATCTAGCTCAATGCACAAAGTGCCCCTCATTCTATGTGGGCAAAACAGATAGACGATTACGTGATAGGATATATGAGCATTACTATGCCATAGCGAAAAACAAGGATGACAATGCCCTGGCTAGACATTGTACAACGAACCCAGGGCATACATTTAAATTCATGGTAATCAACCAAATTGAGCAAAACTACAATAAATATGGGTTAGTCAATGACAACTTATTGAAACTTGAGCTCGAGAGAAGTGAACTCAAATGGCAAATAAGATTAATGGCCTGTAGTTATCCAGGCCTGAATGAATTTTTTTCTATAGCATGTATTCTTAAAATCAAAAGTTTATTTAGATGAGGATTATATACACCTAGCATGGAACTTGATTATTAAATATTGAGTTTATTGAGTATTTATACAACCAACAATTATTACTTGAAACATTAAACAAAACTTCTATATAACAGGTTGTTTAGAATCTAATGAAATAAAATAAAATAAAATATTTTTTTTTAAAAAAAGTCATTTACATTTTATTTTTATGTATTAGAATATCTATACACATATTAACACATAATTACATTTATACATATATTTATAGAAATTATACTTTTAAATATATAGTTTTATTAGAATTAGATGGGTTGCTGATCTTTAATACATCAAATATATTATGGTTACAAACTGATTATAAAATAAATAGGTAGGGGAAACCTAAATTAATTATCTTTGTTTATTTTTGTTTATTTTTAACCAGAATGGTACCACATA
This sequence comes from Protopterus annectens, assembly GCF_019279795.1. Classification (NCBI taxonomy): domain Eukaryota; kingdom Metazoa; phylum Chordata; order Ceratodontiformes; family Protopteridae; genus Protopterus; species Protopterus annectens. The sequence continues at coordinate 1,024,582,759 of NC_056730.1, forward strand.
TACTTTAACAACAAGGTACCATACATTTTTAATAGTATTCATTAACACATCTTATAATATGGTTTAAAACATATGTTACCAATTATTAAATAGAGAAGTATAAAAACATACTTATTACACAAAGCGGGCTTTTAGCTACGGGTATAAAACATAAAATATAAAATATAAAATATAAAATATAAAATATAAAATACAATATACTATACATTACCGTAACCTTTTACTTGTTACATGTAATCTAGCACTATACAAAGAACACATACAGGACCTACCTACTTGTTATTATTTGATGTTTTTATTATTTTTAACACATTGTTTATGTGAAGAATTTAATGTGTTTAGGGCGTTTTTTTAAAATGATTAATTGCTAACAACTGTCAACCTGTATAAAGGTAACAGTGGGAGAGGAAGTTGTTTGTCTGATGAAGTTCCGGCATTGCTGGGACGAAAAACGCTTAGTGTGTTTAACGTGACTGTGCCTAAATAAACGCATTTGGATTTTTACACCATTCAAGCTACTTGGATTTACTTTTGTCCTGCTACCTCAGCTTGTTTCCTTCAATTGTGGTTTGTCAGTTTTAGCTTTTGTCTGTAGTTTAGGTTTGTGTGTTTGTGTTGTGAGGATGGTGTGTGTATGTGTATGTGTGTGGTGTATGCTGAGTGTAGTTTTCGGTAGATTGAATTTTGCGGTTTTGATGTTTCGGTATTTTAGTGTTTCGGGTATTTGGCCTTGGGGTTTTGGGCTTTCGTGTTTTTTTTATTGGGTTTTTGTGATTTAGTAGTGGTTCCATATAATATATATATATATATATATATATATATATATATATATATATATACTGGCGTGTGTGTGTGTGTGTGTGTGTGTGTGTGTGTGTGTGTATATATATATATATATATATATATATATATACGCACACACACACACACACACACACACACGCATATATATATATATATATATATATATATATATATATATATATATATATACACACACAAATACACACACACACACAAATACATATATATATATATATATATATATATATATATATATATATATATATATATATATATAAGCTTTCAGATAAGTAAGGTCAGCAGCATATCCAGTACATAAATCTCAGACAATTTGGTTAATAATAATTCTTATCTATCATCAAAATTTATATTATGATATTCCTGCATAATTGATGACTTTTTCCACTTGACAAAATGCAAGGTAAATCTAAGTTTTGGTGACCATGGCTGAATAAGTATGAATGCTCTGACACTCAGATGTATCTCAGCTATCAGAATATTAGGAAACACTAAAATATGTGGTCAAGGCCATTAGTACCATGTTCCAAAAATAATAAAAAAATGTAATGACATTAAATTACTTTTTTATGATGGAATAGAGTAGTGGATGGAAGGGCATGTGAGGGGTTAAGGTCCATGCATTATCATATGTATTTATTCATCCATCTATCCTCAATGCCTTTTTCCCATTTTGCACATGGGTCTCAGGGTGTCACTTTCAACTGCGACAATCATCTCGAACCAAGGTTTAAACTGCCAGATGGCTAGCCCTGCCATGGTAGTTCACCCATACCACTCCCTCACACACACACACACTTGTACCTATAGCCAATTTAGAGTGTCCACTCCACCTATTGCATGTCTTTGGAATGTAGGAGGAAACTGGAGCACCCAGAGGAAACCCATGGGACTGCAGGGAGGACATACAAATTCCACACAGAAGGCACCCCAGCCTAGAATCAAACCAGAGATCCTCTTGCTGTGAGATGACAAAGCTAACTGCTGCACTACTGCAGCCACCCTGCAACACCATGGCTGCCCTTCACTACTGCAGGTGCCCTGCACCACAGTGGACACCCTATGTATGCCATTTATTTGTTTGTCTGTTTGTTTTTTACTTAAGAAGGTGGAATGGTACAAGTCCCCTTTCAGCCACTATGCTGACCAGATGGGAAAGACATTGAGAACAGCAGACAAAAATGTACATATAGAAATGCATTTAAACAACAGGAAATTACAAAACATACATTTACAATGTGAGGATCACTTTTTTATATTACACTCAAAGATGATCTGAAATTCTGAAATTGTTGACAAAGTGATGCTAACTATGAGGCATCTCTAAGGAGGTTAAGATATTAAAGATGATAGTGTAGTTGTATACAAAGAGTTGAGATATAAAAGAAAGAAAAAGGAAAACTAAGGCAATCCACAGATCAAGCAAAATTAGTAGCATATAGATTACGAAAAAATGAGTTTTAGATTTACAAATATCATGCCCGTTACAAAAAATGTACTTGTGCCAATAGACACTGCAGAAATTAACTTCATATAAATGGCTTTTCATTATTTTGTGGCTGCTCCAACCCATGCTTGTCACTAGAGGTAGCAAGAGTCATATACCATTCAATTACATAAGCATGTAAGCAGTTTCATGGCATGCACCTGGTTCATTAATACCATGTACATATGCATGTATGTATTCTAACTTGCTCTCTGGATTAGAGCACAGGAATACTTAGGCTACCTATTTTACTTTTCTGTCTGAGAATTACAATTGGCTTTTGATATCATTTTCTGGTCATACAGGTCAGAGACCTTGTAGTGAGAGTCACACAACCACTGAAAATTAAAAGGTATGATTCTTCCAAATAAGTACTGGACAGTCTGAAACTGGAGAAGATAGACTGGCTGACAATCCTTAGCTATAAGTTCTGAAGACATAAAGGTAATAATAGTTAACTAGAAGGGCAGGAGACAAAGATCCCTAGGATGGGTGAAGCAGAAAATTGCTTGATCATTAAAAGATTTTTAAATGCTGTTTTGACTGTTTTGACATTTAACCTATCACATGAGCTTTTCAGAGTAACAACCTTTGAATGACAGGACTAATCTCCTTGCCATTAGCCAGTTAATACTCCATGTTATAATTATGGGCATGCACAGCACTATGGCAAGTCAATGAATGGTGCAATGCTATGTGATTTTGGTTAGATACAAGTATTCATATGCTGATTGTGTTTTCCATTTGTTTATCTGGGTAAAGAGGTTTCCCTTCATTTACCAAAACCAAGTATACTTGCCAATTGCAAGACACCATACTGCAAAAATTCCAAAATTGTGTGTGGGGGTGAAGAAACATCTGCACAATTGCTTGTCTGATCCTACTGTATGCTCTGTCCTCCCCTTTCTGCTAGTAGACAGTAACTTCTCCATGAATGCATAGGCACCCTCTGCTGTGCATGGCTATAGCAGGCACAGGCAGTCATTTAGTAAGTATTTGGAGGCTGGGGAACTGCAACCATGGTGAAATGGGACTGGTTACTTCAGGAAAGAAGTCCTAATACTCTGCACCACCTTCCTTATATCCTGTTTTCTGAGGAATCAATCATTTGGGAACATGGGTAAAATATGCACACATACACACCTGAAATGCACTGAATTGTAGACATGAATATCATCATATTATCATTGCTGGAGATATTTTGCAATGCAAAATTAATTACCATAATATAGCTTGTAATATGCTATCAGCATAACCTTACATGCTATGAGTCTAGTTCTACAACAAACATTTTCTGGTTGACTATTTTATGCTGTGATAGGACCTATACATCTTTGACAGATGGATATATATTGTAGTCATTCAGTGGAGCATAGTCATTGCACCTCTCATCTCTATGCATATACCTGCTCATTTGCCATAGCTCTAAAGAGTTCCAGCTCTATTACCATGCATGTATGGAGAGATAGCTTCAGATAGTTCCCCCCACCTTTCAGTCTTGCGTGCATATGTGGTCAACTTCTACATGCCTGCACACAGCACCCATCTCCCACACATTGAAACATCTACTACACTGAGGAATGTACAGTTAATTGTATCTTGGAGAGTTAAACAGTCTATTGCATTTGGTAACCAGTACAGGTGCTGGCACAGAGTTACTAAAAGCATTATTATATACCATACATGGTAGGCACTACACTGGCACAGAGTTACTAAAAGCATTATTATATGCCATACATGGTAGGCACTATAATAGCACAGAGTTACTAAAAGCATTATTATATGCAGTACATGGTAGGCACTATACTGGTATAGAGTTACTAAAAGCATTATTATATGCCGTACATGGTAGTGACTGGGCTGAATATGGATGCAGTCCTGCTCTAGATACATACACAAAGTGCCTTTGTTTACCCTAAATATTTAATTAAATGAGTTTGCCTTGATAGTTCAGTCTAACCGATTAAACTAACAAGGAAGCATATTTTTCTTAGGAACTTCAGACTATGTCTTAGATGATGGATAGAAATGCCTGCAGGCTTAACTTGCTTCCTATTATTAAAAAAAAGCTTGCAACCTCATTCTCAGAAGAACATTATCTGTTTAAGAAACAGAGCTACAGAGTTGACTGCTATCTCATACTGTAAAGATGGCAAATATTAAACATTTTTGCTCATAAGAGACTCAGCATTAGAAAGGTTGTTTTTAATGAAATGATACCAGGTTACTGTAGCATTGGTCAGGTCACAGAAGCAATACTGTTTCTTGAAAGTCATATCACAGCTTGAACCACAACTCATTATGTTGTACAGCAGAAATCTGAAATGGAATAAAAATGCATTTGACTATAGTGATGAAGCTCAGAAACAACTTTATGTGTACTTGGATTAAATAGGTTTTTCACCTGTGTCAGCTAATTTTTGATAGAATTTTTGATACTTTCTGCAGAATGGCATGCTGGCAATATTAAGGGGACCCTACTGCTTTATAAGTGTTTCCATTTCTGACTACTCTCGCAAAACACATCAACATTTTTTCATCCTTTTGGTAATGCAGTCATTCTTCCTTATTCCTTCACAGCAGGAAGAGAATAACAACACATGCTCTTAATATCCAGAAATAACTTTGAATAAGCAACAAATGCATTTGCTGTGAAGAAGAGTGTTTAGAGTTTTTTTTTTCTGGTCAGTAAAGTGTATGTTGTAGAAAAAGAATTTATCTAAACTTCTGTTTAAAAACTGTATCTATCTATCATCTAAATATATATGGGAGCCATGAATTTAATGAAATGGCATTGTGGTTGACATCTTTTTTTAATTTTTTATGTTCTAAGATTATTGCTCAGTGCATGCATAGTAACATTTCAATACCTGAGGTTGACGTTTTTAATGTCAACTTTTTTTTCAATAATATTCAGTAGACCCATACACATATAAAATCCCAAAATCTCAAAAAGTCTACATATAAGTAGATGTGTTTTGAATGTCATCATTTGAGTCTTTTGATTATACTCAGTAGATCCATAACACACACATATCTATCTTTCTGTCTATCTATATGTGTGCGTGTGCGTGTGTGTGTGTGTGTGTGTGTGTGTGTGTGTGTGTGTGTGTGTGTGTGTGTTTTTGTGTCTATATCTACTGTATGTCTATAGCTGTATAAAACCCTGAGAAGTCTCTGTATAAGCAAATTTGTTTTAAATGCCTAGCATAAATTTGTGCCTTTCTGATCTAATTAGCTGTACATTAACAGTTTAGACATAATTTGTTTTAAATTAAAATAATCCATTCTACTTTTACAAACATATGCAAAGGTCAGCAAAACAGAATTTCAGGTAGTCATTAATTACTTTAAGTATCTTTGCAAGTATTATATTAAAATTCCATTAAAACATGAAATGCAAATTAGGCTAACAATGAAATCAGGCCTTCCACTGTAAGGAAAAGCAATGATAATATGTGCTGTGAAACCAAAAAGGGTCATGCTAATACTTTGACTCACATTATTATTAGAGGCCTTCCGTGTAATCAACTAAAATATATGGAAACTTGGAGAAAGGGCTTTATCTTTAATAATCAAGGAGGGCGCTTTTTTGCCATCTCTAACTAGCACAAGCACAGAAGCTACTGCTTATTATGGGAGAGAGAGAGAGCAGCAACTCATAATACATTTCTAGTCTATACACAAGTGATAATATTTGAAACACTACTACCGATTGTTCCTGAATTCGATAAAGTAATATGGCTTAAAATGTGAAGAGAACCGGCATCAGGTAAATCCCAAGACACAGGAGAGTTTTATACCTGCTTAATATTATATATTCAGCTGTCCATGGGATGCAATAGTACTGCATTCTTTAAAATTCATTTGCATTTAACTAAAAATAATATTGACAGCTGTAGAAGGAACATGGTTATCTCAGATTTTATTACAGCTCTTCAACACAAAGCACCTTACAAAACAGATAAAAGTCAAATAAGCAATTGTGTCTTTATCAGTCTTGCTATGTCTTTCTCAAGGCATCAGGAGATACTGAGGATGTCTTTTTAGGATGTCTGGTAGAGTTCAACACTTTGTGTATTCCTTTGGAAACTATAATGTATGGCTGAGACACAGAAGCTTGCAAATAGGAAACTGCTGTTTACTTATGTGACATCAGTGAAGAATGACAGTCATATGACACCCCACATGTAAGACAGTGAGTGCTGAATGTAAACTGTACTATAAAATGTACAACATCCCTCCTATCAAGCTTTAATGCTTGTAGTATACTGTTTTACAACACACACATACACACATATTTTATTTATTTATTTACCTGCATATATGTGTGTGTGTGTGTGTGTGTGTGTCTGCTTGATTGCCTTATCATTAAGTGAATGGTCAAATGACCGAATACAAAAAATAGCAATATTTTACATTGAATGTAAAAGGATTGAAAAACAAAAGCATTTTTGTTTTGCAGGGGAAGACTCTCTGCACCCTTCAAGTGGGGGAGTGCAGGCCCTACACACCCTTCTATATATAAAAACAACTCTGAGATCACAGGGAAAGTGCAAATTACCAGGACCCATTGTGATGCAATCTCTCATGGAAAGCAACCCAAACCCTGAGTTACTGGCAGGCTGACAAACAGAAAAAAAGCCAGGACAGCTGACTGAAAATCAGTTCAATGCATGTACCTGCGTTTTTTCTGTGCAAGATCACATTACAGTGGGGATCAGGGAATTTCCCTTTCCCCACTGTAGTGCGATCCCAGAGTTGGTATACATAATTAGCAGGGGTATGAATTGTGCAGAGGGGCCTTGCTCCCTGCAAAAAAAAAGTCTTACTTTTTGGGCTGTTGATCAACCAGTTGTATTTGATCACATTAAATTTGGTACGTTGAGTTTGATGATTGTGCATATCTGTTGGAATGTATTTTGTAATGAGTAAAGTCATCAAATGTAATACAGTTTAAACAGAGTCAGTGGAAGCCCTGTGTTTCTGAGACCTCACTGAATATGGAACATGGGTAAAATCTTCCCCTTTACCCAGTATTGCTCAGTCACAGATTTAGTAGGGATGCAGGGAGGGCTTGCTGTCTACAAAAATACTTTCTTTCTTTTTTTTGTAAGTTCATTTTTCAAAATGTTTTGTTTGATAAAGTGATGTAAACGCAGCTGTACTTTAACCATTTGTCATATACTCATACATATATAAACATACATGGGAATCTTTTGTTTGATCGAATGTTCAGAATATTGAACATTTCTAATGTGGCAGAAGTGATCAAATGATCATATGGTAGCAGAATGTGGGCATTAATTAGTGGGTGATACCAGTACAGCTGTGAATGGGAATTTGCCCTTTCCCAACTACTGTGTGATTTCAGAGTTGTATAAGTAGAAGAGTGGCTAGATGGTGCATCCCCATGCATGTGTGTGGGGAAGGTACAAGGCAGCATGCACTGCTATAACATTTTTTTTCAATATTTTGACTTTTGATCTTTTTAGATCCATCGATTTAGGTTCAATATTGTTAGTTTATGATTATAGGTTGTGTGCTCATTATATATATATATATATATATATATATATATATATATATATACACACACACACACACACACACACACACACACACACACACACATATAAATATATATATATATATATATATATATATATATATAAATATATATATATATATATATATATATATATATATATCTTTACATGCATATTTATATCTATAACTATATATGCATGTGTATGTAAGCATTCATTGAGTACACAAATCATTGAGACACAATTAATTGCTTCCATGCAGTTGACTGCACCATCCAATACATATTCACATTAGTGATTCATAACTGATAATTAAAAAGAAACCCAATATTTTTCTTATGTGATCAAGCAACATCTACCGATCACAGCTATTCTGTAACCCAGTCTCATAGTAACAGCTATTTATACAGTGTGTGACACTTCCACATGATTACTTGTCAGACTCATAGGTGTGTATATCTCCTTCATTATGGGTGGTTGGACAGATACAGTAATGCCACATTAAATGTAGAACTAACTTGCACTTTCAAATGGCTTTATTATGTTTAACAGTAAAGAAATAATTACATTGATCCCCATTTTACTATCAAAATATAAAATACAGACCTGCACCTCTTACATGGTGGGTCAGCTCCTTAATTTCCTGTGACATATGGGGATCTGCCCATGGATCCCCTTATATATGTGCTAATTCCATGGTTGCACAAATATGACCAAAAAAATACCTCATAGTATTTTATATTTGACCAAATGTGAAATTATTATGGCCAAAAACAGGAGCCAGCAACTGTGAGCTGTGTAAATAATTTATTAGAAAATAAGAAATTAACAGTCTGGTTTCGGCTATGGAATTAACTTAGCCTTCATCAGTGTTAGTTTGCCAAAACATCTTGTAGTCCTCATATACAATTACAGATAATTAATCATAAGATTTCATTGGTGAGCTCATAAATATTCATAAATGTTCCTTATCATAAATATTCATTTACACCAGGCTGGAACAGTCCACCTAACTTTACAATCCATTTTTCTCTTTGGCATTCAATTTACTGTGCCATCCAGCTTTATTAGTTCTGTCACCTATTATTTTATCAATGATAGTAAAATGAAATGTTGCTGTAGTTTGTTTTAAAGTGTGTTTAAAAAGGGCATTGCTCAACCTTTTACATTTGACATCAATAAGGTGTTCAGAAATGCGTAGTCTGAGAGGTCTAGATGTCTGTCCTATATAAAATGCATGACAGCTACAGGAAGCCAAATATAAGATCCAATCTGTACTGCAATTTGCAAAAAGACTTTATGTCAAATATGATCCCACAATTACTACTGGAAAATTGTTTAGTCTTCAACACATGTTTATAATGGCTGCAGTGGCCAGATGGCATACAGCCAACTAACTTGTCTCCAGAAATGGAAGTTTGGATCATATTGTGATGTATTGATTCATGTTGATGTTTATAATGGTTAAAGTAAGATCCAAGATTCTTCCCTTTTCTGAATGAGAACTTGCAGGTGTCAGATAAATGTAGTGATAAAAAATGATCAGCTAAGAGAATGTTCCAGTGTCACCTGATGGCATCAATGACTCTGTTGGTGTTCCAACCATATGTGGTGATAAACCGTAAGGTGTTATTTTTGTGTTGCGATTTCTGTTTGTATTTGAGAATGTCCTGTCTGTCTAGACTGGCAGCATGATTGCTTGCCATGTATACATAGCCCATGCTGTAACCTCTTTCCTGAAAGCTATGAGCCAAATCTTTATGAAAAAATTCAAAGGTATGTTCATCTGAACAGATATGTCTCATCCTGGTGAATTGAGACTTGGGGATATTTTTGGTAATATGGGCTGGATGAAAGCTGGATGCATGGAGTAAGGTGTTATATTCTAGGTATTTTCGGAATACTTCAGTACGAAGAGTGTTGTCATCATTCCTGCTAATCAATACATCCAAATATGTAATTTTGCATGAATGATAGTTGATGGTAAATTGTAAACCCCACTTATTATCATTGAGATACTCCACAAATTCCATCAAGTATTCAACATCAGACCTCTACACCATCCAGTAATCATCCAGGTATCTACGCCATATATCAATTTCCTCCCAAGGAAATGTTGTGTGTAACATCATAGATAATTTGTTCTTCTATGTACGCCATATATAGATCTGCAAATATGGGAGCAAATGATGCATCAAATGTATACGCGTGATGCTGATGGGTTGCCATCTCTATCCTACATAAATACACACACACACACACACACACACACACACACACACACACACACACACACACACACACACACACACACACACACACACACACACAAAGACATTGGAAATGGGGCATATATAGAAATCAAATTTATTTCATAATCTACAAGACAAAATATTAATGCTGGCTTTGCAGTTTTAAAATAAAAATAGAATACCTTAATTGTGTCTGAGTTACAGAGTTCTTTCTACCCAACCACTCCAGGAATTTAAAACACAAGGAAAAGACAAGGATGCAGGCCTCTCCCAGGTCCCAGAGACAGTCCAGACTGTAGGTCTCTCTTAGGTCCAACTTTTAGCTTTAAGAAATAGGTAAATCCACAGGTATAATCCACATGTAGCACTGCTGGATTCCCTCTCTGCATGTTTCCAGAGTTTTCCTTCAGATGATCCTTCAGTGAGAAGATAACTTGCTGGTCTGCTGTTTTGTTTTGTTGTTTTGTTTTTGTTTGTTTTGTTTTGTTTCCTGTTATATAGTATTAATTGACAAGTAAGAAATTGTTTGTACCTAATACTAAATGTTTCCTAGATTCCTATTCAAGAGAATTTTCCCACACACTGCAGCACTCATTTTAAAGTCTTGCTGTTTTTTCATTTCGTCAAGTCTGACTTTTGGTGACATCATGGACTTTATCCTACTAGACTTGGCTGTAAAGAAATGCTTCTTTAAATTCTTGCAGATTCATATTCATTAGTTTAGTAATGACATCTGTCTTAATTTCTTCTGTCTCCCATGACCTTTTAATTTGATTTGTCCCAACAGTAAAGTCTTTATAATGAATCTTGTCTTCACCTTATATGGCCAATGTAGTTGAGCTGTGTTTTTATTGTAAGAACTTCAAGTGAGTAATCTGGTTTTATTATTTAAGTATCTTTCCACAGTCCATGGAATTCTCAAATTTTCTCCAACATCACAGCTCAGAAGAATCAATATTCTGGTGCACAGCCTCACTTATAGTCAAACTCTCACAGCCAGTGTAGATTGTTTGTCTTTCAATGTTATTTTATATGGATTAGTGAGTGATCCAAAAATGACCTTGCTTCCATTTTTTATACATATAAAAATCATTCTATACCTTGAGAAATACTCATGAGGTAGACAGAAGACAAATCCCTTCATTAGAGGAAAATGATTATATAGGGACCAATCAAGTGACAGAGCTTCATGAGACTCAAGGAATGCAGAGTCATTTTTGTTTGGTTGATGAATCCAAAGTCAGTTTATTGAATACAAAGCCTAAAGTTATATTCCAGTCTCTTCTCAATATGAAATTGTGACTATTAGAAAAATCTACAGTCTCAAGGAAATTACATAAGACAGCATGGTTGTCACCACATGGTGCATCGATATAAGCTATACATAGTGGCTTCATTAAGGCTGGAGTTTTACCTTTAATCATAACAAATCTCCCTCTTAGATCTTCTTTAATTTGACCTCTTTGAAGAGGATTTTTTCATAGTTAGTATTGCTATTTCAGTATTTGTTGAATCACCATCAACAAAAATATGAGCGTACCATCTATAGTCATAAACTAATGATGTCAAATGTAAATTGATTGCTCTAAAGGTGCAATTTGGGAAATCCTGCTTATGATTTTTACGTAGTTTGCGCTGGAGTCAACATCTCCCTTCCCATCCACAGAAGATGTGCCCATCTTTACTGTGAACAGCACTGGTATTTTTACATATTGATCGATAGACAGACAGACAGACAGACAGAAAGTGGAGACTAAGGGCAGTGGAGACATTGTTCTTAGAACAAACAGTATTGCTTATTACAAAAAGGAACTTAAAATGCAGATTCTTCTCAAGCAAATATCTTAGTGCTAAAATTCACAGTATGTATACTCTTTTCAAAGGGGAAAGAAACTCTGCAAGTAATTTCCTTGGCCCTTCATTTCAAAGTTTTCATACCTTCATTAAATTAACCTACTCTGGCTAATACAGCAAATTCTGTCTCTGTTCTTAAAGACACATGTTCAGTTAAGATAAAGAAAACATTCCATCTTAAAGCAATGGTATTCATTTACTGCTGTGCCTTCTGTGTGGTGCCAGAATGTCCTCCCTATGTTCAAGTGAGTATATAAAAATATATGGTCCAAAAATATATATCCCATATTCCAAAGACATGCAATAGGTAGGTTGGACACATTAAATTGTCCATTGGTGTAAGTGCATGTGCAGGTGTGTGGTACAGAAGTGCAAATCGGGCAGGGCTAGCCACCAATCATTGATAACATTGACTGTAGATGATAGTCACTTTTGATCTAACACCTTGACCTTGTGTACAAAAATGGGAAAAGGAGCTTTGGATGGATGGATGGATGGATGGATGATGGATGGATGGGTTCATTTACACCACAATCACCATGTTTTTTTCTATATATACCACTTAACACAGTATTTTCATACTTTTGGATAACTATTTTGTGAGATCCATCACATTATGCTATTATACCCCCCAAAAACACAGATAGATAGAAAGATAGATAGATAGATAGATAGATAGATAGATAGATAGATAGATAGATAGATAGATAGATTTTAAATGTGTAAACAACCTGGAAGTTTGATTAATGTTTAAAAAGAAAGGTGGGTTCCTATCGTCTTTTGCATCTGGAACATCTACCTTAGTACAAATTAAAAACAGAACACTTGTTCTTGCGGTGGATGATTTCATCATAAGCCATCAAAATAAATAAATAAATAAATAAATAAAGCAATAAATAAGCAAACACTCAAAAACAACCAAAGAAACAGGCAGCTGGTATTCAAAATGGCTCAGTCAAGAGCTGTATGTCTGCAAGGCCATGGAACATATTATCATATAACTTATAAACAAAGATATTGGCAACCTTCAAACACTGGACCCCCACCCAGTTTGGGTTTGTGAAGGGCTGATCTTGTCTCCTGAACCTGATTGACTTCTTCAAATCAGTCTCCAGAGGCGTGGATGAGGGTAAGGCAGTCCACACAGCCTATCTGAACCTTGCCAAGGCCTTTGACACCATCCCCTACTCTAGAATCATAGATAAACTTACTAAGCTGGGCATTAATCTCTACATCACTCGATGGGTTGCCAACTGGCTTACTGACAGAACCCACAATGTAAAAGCAGCTGACTCCAAATCTAGCTCCAAACAAGTAACAAGTGGAATACCTCAGGGTTCAGTCCTGGGACCGCTCTTGTTTGGCATCTACTTCTCTGAAGTACAGGCCAACACTAAGGGACTCTTGCTAACAAAGTTCGCAGATGACTGCAAACTGGGAGCCATTACTGAATCCCCAAATGATGTGGATACTCTACAAAAGGGCCTTACAGAAACAGATGCTTGGTGCCAGAGCTATGGGCTCATGCTCAATCCCAAGAAATGTATAGTTATCCCCTTTGGGAAAAAACATGTACCCATGAATTACCACATAGGTAGCAGTACACTAAACACTGAAAATGTGATAAGAGACTTAGGGACACAGGTAAACCGTGGTCTCACCTTCTATAACCACATCGCCACAACAGTCATAAAATCCTTCTATGTGGCACACCTCATCCCTAAAGGCTTTTTTTCCAGAAAAAAGGAGGCCATTGTCCCACTGTACTCATCCCTCATTAGACCCATTATAGAATACAATGCCCCATTTGGTATGTACCTCTCAAGACATCTGCAGCAACTGGAAAGGCCGCAGAAATACCTCACTAAAAGAATCACAGGCCTAAAGCAGATGCCCTATGCTGACTGCCTTAAAAACCTCCAGCTATACTCTGTTGCATATCATCTACTCAGAGGCGATCTCTACTTAACATACAAGGCCATGTCAACCCCAGAGCTGTTGGACATGATACACTTAAAGAAATCCCAATCCCTCAGAGCCACACACTCCAGGGATCTAAACCTTGTCATCACAATAAACAAAACATGCTGGAGGGATAGTTTCCTGACCCAGAGACTCCCCAAACTCTGGAATAGACTGTTCATACATGTCAAGCAGAGTGCCTCCTTGGCCCTCTTCAAAAGGAACCTTGACGATTGGATGGGAGAAAGGAAATTCACCCCGGGGATCATGTCAGTCACCCTGCTAGACAGGGGTTCAGGGAAGTAAATAGTGTGGGAAGAAATAGCTAGGGAATTGTTATGGCTAGACTCGTATAGGCCCTAAGGCCGATAGCTTAGTACTAACCTATGAACTTATGAACAATTCTTCGAGTCCCATGTCATACAGTTTTCTAGGACAAAATTCCTTCTTGCATATTTGTATCCTAATTGAATTTTAAGAAGAGGGATACATGGCCAGATATTGATTACTGCATTCTGTGAGTACCATGTACATGGAATCTGCAAGATGCTATATTCTATCAGGCTGAACCGTAATACCATAATGCATTCTAAAATAATGATACATTCAACATCATTCTAGGTCAATTCATTTCATTCATTCAGTCAACAGAGGCAGCATTTTAATAGAAAATTTAATGGTTATTATGTTAATAATGCCTGGATAAGGAGTGGTAGAAAACAAGCTCTTCACTGGGCACCATATCATAAGTAAGTTTGGCCATGGCCAGATATTGATTACTGCATTCTGTGAGTACCATGTACATGGAATCTGCAAGATGCTATATTCTATCAGGCTGAACCGTAATACCATAATGCATTCTAAAATAATGATACATTCAACATCATTCTAGGTCAATTCATTTCATTCATTCAGTCAACAGAGGCAGCATTTTAATAGAAAGTTTAATGGTTATTATGTTAATAATGCCTGGGATAAGGAGTGGTAGAAAACAAGCTCTTCACTGGGCACCATATCATAAGTATGTTTTGAAATATTACCCATGTCATTTAACCATTTAGATAATTTCAGTATAATGCTATTATAGACAGATGTATACAGTTACTTTATTAGAGTATAAACAGTTTGTACTCTTTATCTTCTGGATCATGATTAAGTTGTATTATAATTTATTTCACATCTCTTGTGTATTACTTTTTTTGTATCAGATAGAATTAAAGAGCTCACAGTACATCTCGGAGAGCTGTTTACATTTTAAAACACACCTCATTTTGAATGTGTTTTTAAATACATGGATCAATCCTCAAACTCTTACTTCTTAACTCTTAAATTAAGCCTGGACCACTTTTCATCAATTCCATGCAGTACTTTCCTTATATTTCACCAACAATCAACTTTGAATGCATCTGCTGCATTTAACAACATCATACAAAATGCATGGGATGGAAGGCCATGTGAAAGTGGGGGCCACAACTGTCTCTCTGACCTGTCCACAACATTAGTGGCAAAAGTGAAGCCAGACTTATAACACTTGGTATGCTTTTAGTTTCCTAAATCAAAATGAATAACCACAGAAAATGAAGCTGCAACAGTATACTTCAACAAATAACCACTGAATAGCCCCATGTAATCAGGACAAGCAATGAAACCAGTATAACAGAAAGGATAATTTAATAAAAATATGTTTAGTACCTTCATCCAAAAAACATAAAAATGGACATCATCAAAACAATTACACTCATTGATAACCTTCTTTATATAATATTTTGTTAGTCACATGACACAGAATTAACATCTCAGAAGCTAAACATTTAAAAAGAAAGTAATTATATGCAAAATACTATCACATAAAATATATGGTCCAAAATATATATCATTGTAATATGTGCAATGTTGGAAATTGGTACACATATTTAAAATTAGTTTTATAAATACACTAAAACTTGGCTGCCCTTAATTTCAATATGTTTCCTACAGAAATATTTTCATTTAGCACTTGGTAAATACAAGCATTAGCTCAATTGCCAAATGAGTTCACTATATACAATTGTTCCTCCCACAGGCCTCAACTTAGATTTAAAGTGATTATTTCAAGGACTACAAAATTAAATTGTTTAAAAGTAGTACACCTGACATAATTCTTGAAGTGTGCACTATTCTTATTTCTCTTAATGCATCTTAATTCTTAATTTTGCTGGTATTTGCATTATGGCTCATGACCATAGCTCTCATAATTATTACCAAAATTATTACATTTTTAAACTTATAAATAATTTATAATGTTATAATTTTTTTCAACTTACAATTTATAACTTTATCACCAACAAAGATGTATATGTAGTGTAGCTTTCATTCACTTCATACTTTTCTACCTCATTTATAGATTTTTCAAGACTATCCCCTTATTCAAATTATGCCATTTTAAAGGACTCAAATCTTGCAGCTAAACTGTCAAGTATTTTAAGAGACTAGTATCTAGTGCCTGATGAATGGCAGTTAAGTCGTATGTTTAGTTAGGATGCTATGTGATTTCATCTATTAAGCAGACCATTAGCAAGATGAGTCTTCCAGCTAAGAATAAGTCATTCATGCAAGAATTGGTAAGACTACCCCTGGGATTGAATAAACTCCAAGCAGGAATAGGGCTACTCCTGCACAGAGTGGTTCATGTCCGTGTAGCCACAGCAGCGTACCTTGCATATTCATGAAGGCGCACTGCTGTTAAGGCTAAATGGAAATAAACCGTGAACGCGTGCAGGGGGCATGTTTAAGTAGTGCACGGACTATGAACACACCCCCTGCACTCAGAAAGTGCCTTATGGCACTTTTCAAATGCATTTCTGTGTCCGCGGACACTGAAAGCAAAAACAAAGGTTCTTGCATTGTCCACGGACACTGAAATAAGTAGTAGATCAGGAAATAAATGCAGGGGCTGTGTGGCAAGTCTGTCACACACCCTCTGCATTGTAAAAGTGCCATACAGCACTTTGTAAATGCTGTCAGTATCCATAGATACTGACATCTAATAAAATAGCTATGTCAGTGTCCACGGACACTGAAATAGCCAGCAGATGATTACGGAAATGTAGGGGGTGTGTTACAGGTTCTGTCACACACCCTCTGGATTGTAAAAGTGCCATACAGCCATAGCCCTCAACTGTACAGGTATCTGCAGAATGCCCAGATGCCTGCCTCAAATATGTTTCACCCTCCTAGAGCAATAAAGCAGTACAAAACCATAAATAATGGGGGGACAAAGGCACGAAAATAGGGAAACATTCAAAATATTGCACTGACAAACCTGATAGCTGCAGTGGTGACTGGTGACTTCAAATCAAAGGGGGGCTGCAGGAGACAGCTGATTGGGTGGGGCCAATGGGAAGGGGTGTGGCCACCTAGAATGGGGTGGGGCTATGCTCAAAACCACAACAACTGGAACTTTAATTAAATACGCTGTCTGGGTGCCAAACCATCATTATGAGACTGAGTCCAATCAAGACAAAATGAAGTGTAGAAGAAAACAAAATATTTCAGTGCATTGGCTACATGACAGCTTACTTAATATCTAAATGGAAGCAAAAAGGTTGAAAAAAATGCTTTTTTAAATACATTACTGGAATGCCAGTCAAAATCAAGTATAAAAAAACAAGCAGCCCTCAACTCAAACCTCTTCTCCTTGCACTGCAGTTCTAATTCTAATGTATATTCATCTTTATAAAAGTACCAAGTAACATGCTGAAAGTAGCAATCTCTGTGATACCCCACTTGTAAAAATGTTTCTTATCGAAAAAAAGACCTGCTGCCTGACAACTATCTACTTGTTTCATGGGGAAAACATGATCAAAGTAAAAAAATGAACAGCAAACAAGAAACAAGCTAAAGATAAATTGCTTAAAGGATTAATGCACAGGTTATGGACCACACATGATAGAGTGGCATTCTGTTTAGTTTACGGGCAAAGCCTGCAAAAGATGACTGCAAGTCTCCAGCAAATGTAATGAGCTTCTGAAAATATTGTAATACTGTCCTTTATTACAAATACTTGTCATATGGATTTCAATACCTAAGGCGTATACGTTATCTAGTTATGTAAATATTCTCTGCATGGTATAAAACCAAAAAACTCAAAAACAAACTAGATAAACAAAAAAAGTAGGTACCAACTGCAGACCAGATAAACGTTTTACGAAAAACCTTTACTTAATACAGTAAGCGCTTTCATGCAGACAATCTCCGCACTTCTTCAGACCTGAAGAAGTGCGGAGATTGTCTGCATGAAAGCGCTTACTGTATGTTGGTACCTACATTATGCATTTGGTACCTACTTTTTTTATTCTCTGCATGGTAACAACAAAAAGACTTTCAGTGTTGGTAATTATTTAATAGTATGTTTATTAAAGCTTACTTGCATCTTACAATCTCAGACAAGCTTATCTGATGGTCATTAAAGCATTATTACTTAAACACAGAGCAAGAGGGCACTGCAACAGCATGCATTTTCTTAATAATAAGAATCATAAATCAACAGTATAAAAACATGACAGAAAACCAGAACAGTCTGTAAAATCAAGGACAGATGAAAAGCCACTGTCATACTTGTGTCTACCTTGGATGGGAGAATACTCTGCACACTTACATTGCATAACTGCTCCTTGCCTTGCTTGGACACATCCAGAGTCACTACATGGAGGAGAGGGGTGCAACAATTATGTCACAATTTGAAATGTCTCTGGCTGACGGTGATGGCTCTGACACATTTGTCATACCTCTCAACCTCAGAGTAAGAAATCTGGACAAAGCCATACATAGATGTGGGACAAAGGCCCAAAAATAAGGACAGATTTTAAATATTGCTCTTATAAATGTAGAAACATAACAGAATAGTAGTAGGTCTTGCACTGGTATGAATTTTCTGAAAGGTATGAAATCTGAAACTCAAATGTCTGTCATTTTCTTTAATTATTTGCCACAAATTTTCCAGAAAACCACAATTTTATGAAAAACAGACCAAAAATGTAATGCAGAAACAGCTGGGAACCTGTCAAAGAAGGGACACTTTTTTAAATATTAGCACTGTTAACTTGAGCAGCTGACAAAATAAGAGAATCTACATGCATTTCCGAAATAAAAATAATCTATAACTGTGATCATTACAGTTATTTATAATTGTAAACCTCCACGTTTTCTTCCAAGATTGACATTTTGCAGAGGGATTAGTAGGGGGAGAGCAACATTTTGAGCCATAATCAGGGACAATTGAGAGGTTTGGATATTCCTAATTCTATAAAGCAATTTATTTGCATGTACCTCTTAACCTCTTAATGCAGGAAATCTGGACAAGGCCAAATATATTGGGGAAACATGCAAACAGTACTAAGCATTTCTCTTGTATAAACTTAGTTGATAGAATAACAGGTCTTGCTTTAGCATGCATTTTTCTGAAGGTTATGAAGTCTGAAACTCAATATCTGTCATTATTTAATGATTTTATTCCTAAATGATTTGCCAGAAAACCACAAATTTTATGAGGAACAAACCAAAATAAGAAGCAAAAATCTATTCATTCTGCAAATATCTGGACATTTGAGAGGTATAGTTTAGCCAAGGATGTCTTTGAGTTTACCACCCCTCCCTCACAAAATCATGGTCGAATGGAGCCTCCCCCCTGCAGCCATTCCAATGTCCAATTACTTGGTTATTTCACCCCATTTACCATAAACACTGTAATGTGCATACAGCTTTACTTCTGTGATGATTTGGATTTCATTTGAAAGTTTTATTTTGAATTTTGCAGTACAAACACTAACAGATATCTACTAAACAAAGCAATGCAGTTTCACAATGAAAATAGACTTAGTATTAAAACTTCTCTGCCCTTGAAACTCACATTCATTCAAAACAGCATTGAAACCCCCCAGTGGCAAACAAAGATTAACGTTGGGCTGTTTTCAAATCATAAGGCCCTTGCACATGAAACATACATGTGTTCTTTGATACACCTTCCTGATTGTATTAAATAATATTCTTTGTATAATACAGTACAGTTGTTAGAGGGCATTTTAAATTTATTGTTTTGAACA
Organism: Protopterus annectens; assembly: GCF_019279795.1. Classification (NCBI taxonomy): domain Eukaryota; kingdom Metazoa; phylum Chordata; order Ceratodontiformes; family Protopteridae; genus Protopterus; species Protopterus annectens. The sequence continues at coordinate 1,024,602,764 of NC_056730.1, forward strand.
TTTTTCCAGTAAACAATTAAACAAAATGCATGCACCAATAATGACAAAAGTGCCCAATTCGGAACATTTCCATCATAAAAGTCTACTCAAACGTCCACAATCCACCAGTATCAGTAAACATGCACAATCTCTGAAGAAGTAAAAATCATCTAAATAATTCCACATTAAAGAGATCTGTAACTAATGAAGAGGTTGCTGCTAGCAAACAACTTTATATTTCATTATTTCATCTACAAATAAAGTGCCTGTTGCCCTTGAGGAATAAATTGCCTATGTTATATTAAAAAAATGATAAGTTAGTAATATTGAAATAGGGAATGGATGGCAAACTGATAACATGTTCATAGTTACTAGGTATCATCACCAAAAAATGACTGCAGCATCCACCCCCTTTACAACACAGCATCAACATTGTATCCACATACTGTGGGAGTAGAACCCACAGCCTTCTGCATCAAAAGCAAGTATACTACATGTTGTGCTATTAACAAAACAGGTGCACTTAGCATAAGCATCACTAAACTTCTCTTTCCCTGCAGCTCTCAGCTCCTTGTAAAATCTACTAGACAGTTAGCTGGAAAATGCCAAAAATTATTGGGGGGGGGGGGGTAAAAGCCCAAAAAACATGGACACATTTTCTTTTATTCTTGGAAAGTTGCTAGAATAAAATTCTGTGTTATCACCATACTACCAAGCCTTGAACTCAATACCCTGTGCAGTTAGAGCAACATACCACTATTCCAAATCAGCTGTTTTGTGAAAGAGCAGAAGACTGAAACTTAAATGGTTACCATTTAGTGAATTCAGTTCTCACCATAGTTGTCAACCTCTTAACACAAAACACCTGAACAAAGCCAATAAAGGGGGAATACAGCCCCCAAATGTATTCAGTGAATTCAGTTCTCACCATAGCTGTCAATCTCTTAGTACAAAACACCTGGACAAAGCCAGTAATGGAGAAATACAGTCCCCAAACATATTTAGTGAATTCAGTTCACACCATAGCTCACGACCTTACCACAAAAAAACCTGAATGAAGCCAATAATGGGGAAATACAGTCCCAAAAATAGGGACAAATTTCAAATATTCATCTTATAAACTTAAAGAATTGCTAGAATAAAAGGTTTTGCATTACCATGTACTTTCTGAAGAATATGAAGTCTGAAATTCAAATGCCTGTCATGTTTATTTATTTAACATTTGTTAACCAGGAAAGTCTGACTTGGAACAAAATCCAATTTTCAGCAGAGGCCAGGAAAAAACACTCCAGACACATGTCTTTGTAACATGGGAGGACACCAGAACACCCAGAGGAAACCCACAGAAACACAGGGAGGACATGCAGACTCCACACAGAAGGCACCTCAGCCAAGAATCAAACCAGAGGCCCTCTAGGTGGGAGACAACAATGCTACCACTGCACCATCAAATATTTTTTGAATTAAAAATCCCGAAACCACAGAGTTTATAAGGAACAGAACAGAACAAAAATATGAGGCAAAAATCTGCAAAGTTTTCACAGATGGTGGTGTGTAGGGAATTCAGGCTCTTGTTACCTGCACCCAAGGTACAGGGTTCAAGCCTGACATGTTTTCTAACCACCATGTGATATTCTGAGCTCTCTCTAGCCACCAGTACATATCAACTGGGGCATTCATTACACACACTGCAATCCCCAGCAATGTAAAAAAAGCAACACAGTACCTGGTTTCCCTGTTTGCCAGCAGCTTCAATAAAAAAAAACATTCTTCCCCAGTCATCACCACATAGAAATTCTGGGCATCAGAGTACAGAGATGCCTTCTTCCTACTCTGGACTGCTGTTGCAGCAGTCTGGGAATCCCCTGTGAGTTCTAGGAATGCCAAGCATGCATGCGTGGAAGTTCCAAGACTCACAATTTTTGTTTTCTTTTTCTTTACGCAGCTAGGAGGGCTGCAGTCCTGTAGTCCTATAGCATGAGCTGTCCCTGGATAGCTGATAGAATAAAAGGTTTGCAGTAGCATGGACATCCTGCAGGGCATGAAGACTGAAACAGAAATGTCTGCCATTTGAAAGTGCCATATGGGCAAAGCCCTCAACTCTACTGGTGTCTGCAGAAGGCCCAGATGCCTGCCTTACATACCCGTCAACCTCCTAGAGTAACAAAGCTGAACAAGGACATAAATAGTAATTTTTTTCCATACTAAGTCATGTTTAAGTATAGCTGAGTGGATATGCATGCTATGGCCCTCTGCCCAGCATTGCTTAAACACCCCAGAGGAGATAAATAAAAATATACAGCTAAAATTCCCAAACCAAGATAGTGTAATGGCTAGAGCCTTGACTTTACATCCAAGTGTTCATGGTTCGAGTACCAAAGCAGGCAGTTTATTCTTACATGGGAAAGCAGTGTTAAAATAATTATTTTCATTTTAAAGCATGTAGTAATATATTTTTGTCAACCAAGGTACTGTAGCTGGTGTAAAATGGAAGTGTGAGTACTTATAACATGTGAAACTGTCCATGTATACAAAAGAGAGCACCCCAGCACTACTGGGCCACAACTCATACCACACATTTCGGCCACAGAACATGGACCAAACACAAAAGGAGGGGGTGTATCCATATTCATCAAGGATAGCTACACCTCCAGGTTAGTGGCACAGCATGATACCTCTGAGATCATCCATGTACAATTAACATTGGGCAAATCTGCAATGCAAATTGTGGCCTGCTGCAGATCACCCTCCATGACCCAGTACCAACACTCCACCTTTGTGGAGACACTGGAAAACATGAAGGCCCTAACGAACACCCTGATATTGGGTGATTTCAATTACCAAAAACACATTCAGAAATAGCAAAAAAGAAACACCAAATGAAAATTGCAGCCAACTGGATAAATTTTACTTCTTTACTTTACTGGATTCTGATATCTCGGCCTTCACCTTCAATGGAATAAATTATTTTACACAAAACCAGTCATTAAATACACCAGTTAATTATATCATTCAACAATTGAACAATTAATTAAATTGAATAATTTGTTAAAGAACTTTTTCATTTCTCACAAACCAATATTACATTTTAATATTATAACTTACAATGTTAAATTTCATATTTAAATCTCCAAATTCATCCCATTTGGATACAGGGTTTTATAATTTACTATAAAATTTGATTCCATTCTTAATAGTTTTTTTCTGAAAATTAATGTTTGTCCCCCCACCCCCATCGGGTTTAGCCAAAATACTAAAAATTAGATCTGCACATCCACCATCATGATACTGATGAAAATGATCAGCTACTGGACTATCCAATCTGCCATTCCTAATGTCTCCCAAATGTTCCATAATCCTCAATTTTACCTTTCTTTTTGTTTGTCCTATATACCATTTTTTGTTCTCACAGTTGCAACCTATTATATGAATTACCCCAAAAGAATTGCAATTAAAATAATCAATGGCATTATATTTAATGCCATTTATTTCACTACCATCCAAATTCACAATATTCTTACAAACTTTACATCGTCCACAGGCAAAGGCACCTGCATTATTAGCTCTGCCCCTCTTGCCCTTGTATCTAACCAACTCTTTTAAATTATTACACCTACTGTAAGAAAAAATAATATTATTGGGTATTATAGTTTTTAAAAAATCATCCCCAATAACAATGGGCCACATGTTTAACACCATTCTTTTTAAAATGGGCGAAAAAAGGGAACACCTATTGACAAAAAATATTTTATCTCCATCATCTAGAATATTATCATCCTTAAAAGTTGTTTCCAAAAATCCTTTTTTACTAAATATTGTTTCCCCACTTCTTTTACCATTATAATTTGTTCTCAAAGACTGATAATCTATGGAATCCAAGTTTAATTCTCTTTCCACTTTTTTCCTATGTAACATAATGTTATTCCATTGATATCCCCTATTTTTTAATTTTTGACAAATTACATCAAATTCCCTCATAATATTCCTAACCTCTGAAGTATTTCCAGCAATTCTTTTAAATTCTCCTAAATGTAAAGAATTGATTAAATCAGTACTATGCATACTAGTAGCATGTAAAAAATTGTTTACTGCTGTTGCCTTGTGAAAGGGTTTATGATGTATCTTTCCATCACAACCAACATAAAACTTTATATCCAAAAACTGGATGGACCTAATTTCCACAACATAAGTAAAATCCAAACCACAAGGATTTACTTTCAAATTGGATATAAAATCATTAAATTCCAGTGGATCACCCTTTCACAAAAATAACAAATCATCAATAAACCTTTTGTAAACAATCACATTTTTTCGAAAAAAAGTCGTAGTATACAAAAATAAATTCTCAAAATACCCCATGAAAATTATGGCATAAGAGGGAGCAAAACTAGCGCCCATTGCTGTACCTTCCTTTTGTAAAAAATATTTTTTATCAAATTCAAAAAAATTGTGAGTGAGACAAAATTCCAAAAGGGACATAACAAATGATGTTCTAGGTCCTTCACCCAGAAGTCTCAATACTGCATCCAAGCCCCAGCTGTTAGAAATAGAGGTATATAAAGATTTTACATCAACACTTGCCCAATAAAAATTATCCTGCCATACTATACCCTTGAAACTATCACAGACCTCCTTAGTATTTTTAACATGTGAGGGAATTCTTGTGATGTACTCCTTTAAAATTGAGTCCAGAAAGATACCCACATTCTGTAGGAAAGCCCCTTTTCCACTAACAATTGGACGTCCTGGGGGATTATTCAAATCCTTATGTACCTTAGGTAAAATAAAAAACCTTGCAACATTTGGATTTTTGATATATAGTTTTTTTCACATCCCCAGAAGAAAAGAAACCCAGTCTTTCACCTCTATCTAATAAATCATGCAGAGCATTATTAAATTCCACTTTGGGATTATTTACAAGAGAAGTATAGACATTACTGTCCGCCAGTAAGCCCAAGGCTATCGAGTTATATTTTTCTTTATTAAATATAACCCAATTACCTCCCTTGTCTGACTCTACAAAAACATAAGAATCACTGAGCTTCCTTATCTGGCAGAGCGCCTGCCATTCCCCCTTCATCAAATTAAATTGCTTTGCTTTCCTTTTAAATAGACCATATTCCTTAATAATTTGTCTATTCAGAACTCTTTCAAAGGTATTAATACCATGATTGATTTTAGAAGGCATGAAATCACTAGTATATGGGACCTGTGGAATATTAAATTTGCCATAACCAGTATTGTATTCAAAATTTACACAGTGCAAATCATCTGCATCTTGATTTTGATAAATATCAACTAGTTCATTCTCATGCAAAGAGATATCCATTAGAGAATCATCCGAAAAAGAATCATTATCTACAGTTTTATCCAAACCAATTTTGTTATTATGAAAAAATACTTTCAAATGCAATTTTCTACAAAAATCTCTAATCTCAAACAAGATCTCCACTAAACTAGGAATATGCGTAGGTATAAACTTGGTCCCTTTGCATAAAACATTCCGCATGTCATTTGTAACAATACAATCAGACAAATTTATAATATTCAAACTCGAATTAGCACAAATAGCATCATAGGACACAGAAACATTGGATAGAACATGTTCATCAGCAAAAAAGTCAATACTAAGTCTTTTTTTACCGACACTTGACGTATTGGATTCAAAACTACTTTTTTCCACCCCTGGACTGAAAACGTCGATTCCGACCTTTTCTTTGATTCATCTTATCATTTGTTGATAAACCTGCTTCAGACGCCCCGTTTGAACCAGACGCTTCCTCCATGTTTAACTCCTCAAATGAAACGCTTTTCCTCCCCACTGAATTGAATAATTTGTTAAAGAACTTTTTTATTTCTCACAAACCAATATTACATTTTAATATTATAACTTACAATGTTAAATTTCATATTTGAATCTCCAAATTCATCCCATTTGGATACAGGGTTTTATAATTTACTATAGAATTTGATTCCATTCTTAATAGTTTTTTCTGAAAATTAATTTTTGTCCCCCCACCCCCATCGGGTTTAGCCAAAATACTAAAAATTAGATCTGCACATCCACCATCATGATACTGATGAAAATGATCAGCTACTGAGATTTAAATATGAAATTTAACATTGTAAGTTATAATATTAAAATGTAATATTGTTTTTTGAGAAATGAAAAAGTTCTTTAACAAATTATTCAATTTAATTAATTGTTTAATTGTTGAATTATATAATTAACTGGTGTATTTAATGACTGGTTTTGTGTAAAATAATTTATTCCATTGAAGGCGAAGGCCGAGGTACCAGAATCCAGTAAAGTAAAGAAGTAAAATTTATCCAGTTGGCTGCAATTTTCATTTGGTGTTTCTTTTTTGATTTCAATTACCCTAACATTAACTGGGAAAACTACTCGAGTACAAACTCCCAGGCCCAGCGCTTCCTGGAATTCATCAAGTCAAATGCCCTGGATCAGCTGGTAAACTCCCGTACCAGAGGTGAAAACATATTGGACCCAGTCATCATCAACATGGGTGACAAGTGTTCACACCAGATGTCAACCCGTCACTGGTTAAACCAGACCATAAACTAATCACTCTGGATGTCCACACCCCACCACCACCCCCAATGAAGGAAACAACAGTAAAAAACTTTTCTAAAGCAAACTGCACCTTACTTAAGACAGAGGCGGTACATTTCACAGCCCCCACGCTAAAGGATAATGCTGCACAAGATGCAGAAACTTTTACAAATCACTCTATGAGCACCTACAAGGATGCATGGATCGTGCCATCCCTAGCAAAACCAAGACTCATTTGTCTAAGAGAAGGAAACCAGTCTGGTGGATCCCTGCCATAGACAGGCTATACAATAGAAGGAGGAAACTATTTCAGAAAAAAGCAAGTCCCAAGAAGGAAAGACATCCCTGATCAGTATCAGGAAGAAACTAAGGTCCCTCATAAAATCATCCAAGGCTAACTTCGAAAGAAAAAAAGCCAAGGATTCAAAAGATAACCACAGAGCCTTCTTTAGCTATGTTAAAAATCTAAGTGGCAACTCGCAGATATGCACTGAACTAGTGCAAAATAGCACAAAAAATACTGAACCTACTGATATTTGTCAACATCCTGGTAGGTAGATTCAGTGCAAACTTCACCCCCCTCTCACCCCCAAAAGGGCAGACAACAATACCAGAAAAGTGTAGTGTCCCAGAAATCACAGACGCACAGGTGAAAACAGCCCTTTTAAAAGCCAAAAACACATCGTCAATGGAGCCAGATGGTGTCCCAGGCTGCGTCTTGCATGAACTACAGAATGAACTAACCCCCCACCTAAACATACTATTCAACCTCAGCCTCTCCACAGGCTACATGCCCATAGAATGGCGCACAGCAACGGTTATTCCACTCCACAAAGGAGGGGCCACAACTGACCCTGGTAACTATCGCACCTGTAAGCCTGACTAGCCTGGTCTGCAAGGCTATGGAACGCATCATCATGGAACTCATTAACAAAGTCATTGGGAACCTCCAAACACTTGACCTGACCCAGTTTGGCTTTGTTAAGGGCAGATCATGCCTACTAAACCTGGTTGACTTCTTCAAGACAGTCACTAAGGCCATAGATGAGGGAAAGGTTGTTCACACAGCTTACCTTGACCTCGCCAAGGCTTTTGACACCATTCCCCACTCAGGTATTACAGAAAAACTCACTAGCCTGAACATAAACTCCTACGTCATGAGATGGGTTGCCAAATGGCTTACAGACAGAACTCACATGGTAAGAATAGCGAGCTCCAGGTCAGACTCTAAACCAGTCAGAAGTGGTGTCCCACAAGGCTAGGTACTGGGACCCCTACTGTTCAGCATATACTTCTCAAACATACAGACAAACACAGGAGGACTATGGCTAACCAAGTTTGCTGATGACTGCAAACCGGGAGCCATAATTGACTCTCTGGCTGACACGGACATCCTCCAAAAGGGCCTTACTGAGATGAACACCTGGTGTCAAAGTCATGGCCTCAAGCTAAAAGCCAAAAAATGCATAGTTATCCCATTTGGGAAAAAAATAAAACACCCACGAATTACCACATAGGTGGCAGCCCCCTTAATACAGAAGAGGTAATAAGAGATCTGGGGACCCAGGTAGATAGTAATCTCTCCTTTGACAATCATATTGCCAAAGTAGTTAGCAAATCCTTCTATGTGGCCCATCTAATTACTAAAGGGTTCCCATCAAGAAATAAAGATGTTACAGTGCCCCTCTACTCATTATTCATCAGACCCATCATAGAGTACAATGCCCCATTTGGGATGTACCTCACAAGACACTTCCAACAGCTGGAAAGAGCAAAACATTACCTCACCAAGATGATTACTGACCTCAGACATATGTCCTATGTAGCCCGACTGAAAAAGCTTCAGCTGTACTTAGTGGCATATCGCTTACTCAGAATTGATCTCTGCCTGACTTACAAAGCCATGTCCAACTCAGAATTGATGGACATGCTCCACCTAAAGAAATCCAAGTCACTGTGAGCCACGTGCTATAGTGAGCTAAACCTCACCACAACAATAAATAGAACATGCTGGAGGGATAGATTCCTGTCACAGAGACTCCCCATGCTTTGGGACAAAATTCCAAACTATATTAGGCAGAGCCCCTCACTAACACTCTTCAAGAGAAACCTTGATGAGTGGATGGGTAACAGAAAATACACCCCTGGGATCACTTCATTGGCTCTGCTTGACAGAAGATCAGTTAATTAATCAAATGGGTGGCAAAAGCCAACACACTCTGGCTAGGCTTATAAATGCCCTCAGGCAGATAGGCTAATACCTACCTATGAACCTATGAACCTAAATGTCCCATACAGTATAGTCACACAACTTGCTAATGTAATGAAAGCACATAGAGGGATGTCATGTAAAGTAAATCATATATACTTACTAAATGAAGTCATTACTCTGATAATTTTTTAAAAATGAAAAGTAAGCAATGGTTAGCAATGCTCAGCTATGCTTAGCAGGTTTAAGCACATAGACGTGAATGCTAAGCAGCAGGTAGCTCAGCTAAGTGGATTTGCGCACTGCTTAGCAGAGCTTAACATGTTCAAAATATTCCAATGATGCCATAGGGCAGGAATATCATCTTATTTAAATGGTGCAGGTGGGAATACAGCCAGAATCTGTTATAATTCATCTGTGCAGGTACTATGGCTGTTGTAGGTGAAGGAGCATGCTTTCAGGCACAGCAGTGGAGCATTCAGCAGTCCAGAGTCATGGCTGGACTCCTTATAGAAAACTATGAGAAGAGACTGCTGCAGGTCCAGTTCTAGGGTTCACAATACAAAGTGGAGGCCTGGGACAGTCTCACATGTGATTTCACCAGTGCTACTGGCATCCCCCGGACAGGTGAGATGGTATGGCATCACTATGCTGACCTAAAGCAGAGGAAGGGGGAGCTCTTGGCCTAGTGGATCCAAGATTTATGGGCACAGAATGCTCCAGTAGTGAGTAATTATCACTATCAAGTAGTTTGTAGTAAATGCTAGCCTGAGGATGTGATAGACAGGTATGCATAATGTTTTTTTTTTCTCCCCTACAGCTGCAGCAGAAAGGGCTAGTAATGTAGAAGCCCATGCCGATAGACTTCTGAGGCTGTGCTGACAGGCTAGTGAGTACAAATCTATTTTGCACTATATTGTTCAAATAGCTAAGAAGGAGTACATTGCTTACTGCTGGTAGGTATACTGTTACTGTGTGAACTGAATAATAAAAATGTTTGACCGACTAATATTGATGTGTAATAAATATCCCTACAAAAAACTGTTGTGTTTATTCTGGCATGTTGTTGTAGACATATAGAATATATACAGGTTCTTCACAGCAAATATGGCTGTGACAGCATACATTAACTGAGGTTGTTCTGTGAACCAGCTGTTAAGAAAAACTGTAGATGGTAGAGCTGTAAAACAAAATATAACTGAATTTTGAAATATATACTGCACTAAGCTCTGAACCATGAATAGTAATGTGTAAAGTTTCAAAGTGTGTTCCATCCAGCATTGCCTTGTGTTAACCTTTGCTTTCCAGATTATAGTAATCCAAAGGATTAATGCACAGTACAATAACTATCTGTCATCCATACATCACAGGCTTACAAGTTCAGACTGTCTAACCAATAGACTATTAGGCAGAAATTTAAACCATTATTAGGTAGTAAAGTAGGAAGTGGATTTAACATGTTGTACACGGGTGATACTAATGGTACACATGATAAAATGGATTATGGTAAGGCCTGTGTATTACAGTATGGGGTACATAGTGAGGAGGTTAGAATAATTTTGGAAAAACATTGGAACATAATGAAGGTGGATAAAGATGTCTCCAGAACAGTGGGAGAGCAACCACTATTTGTTTTTAGGAATGGAAAGAATATGAAAAAACTGTTGGAAGTGAAAACTAAACCCCTGGGCACTGTGAATACAGGGACACAGAGATGTGGGACCTGCAGGCAGTGTAAGTATATAATCAACTCTCCCATAATTACAGTTGAAGATGTAAATAGAACTAGAATTCAGTTCCAAAAGGGGAACTGTAGGTCTAAGCATCTGGTATATCTAGCGAAATGTACCAAATGCCCAAGTTATTATGTAGGCAAGACTACCAGTTGCTTAAGAAATAGAATATATGACCACGAGTACAGCATTAAAAAGGGTGACGATAAAAATGCACTTTGGAAACATTTGAGGGACAATAATGACTGTACTGGATTCCAGTTTGGGATACTTGAATTAGTTAAGACAAATCCCAGGGGAGGTGACATTAAGAAGATAGTAGGGGAGAGGGAAGTGAGATGGCAGATCAGACTAAATGCATCTACACCCCCAGGAATAAATGAGTATCTGTCAATAAAACCCATCCTGGATGCTGATAGAAAATAGTAAGGGTAAGGGTTTTTAAAGATATGCAATAACAATGTTTTTATATGTTTATAATTGTATTTTAACATTTCGGCCAGTATAATAATACATATACACCTATATATATTTATTTATTTTATTATACATTTTATACATTTTACGTATGTGCAAGTTATCAAGTGTGAAAGTAACAATTTTATGTATATTTATTATCTAGTAAGGATGTAAGAAGAACTAGTCATTTAGAATGCAAAAATGTTATTATGGTTATTGCACTAGCACTTTAAAAGTTAATTGAGTTACAATGTGTGGAAGTGAGGATGTATAAAGGGACCAAGGAATTTTGGGTTAGTGTTCTGATGAAGTCTTGTTAGATGAAAGCGCTTAACCAACCTGTTGGATGTGATTTTATGTCAATAAAGGATTTGGAAGGAAGTTAGTGGGGAACTGTTTTGTGCTGGTGCTTAATCCGCTGAAGCAGGAGAGTCGTTTGTATTGTGCTGGTGCTTTCCGTTTGGAGCAGGTGTTTTCACTATTTATTTGGTTGACTGTTCCGTTGTCTTCATAATAAATAGAACATGCTGGAGGGATAGATTCCTGTCACAGAGACTCCCCATGCTTTGGGACAAAATTCCAAACTATATTAGGCAGAGCCCCTCACTAACACTCTTCAAGAGAAACCTTGATGAGTGGATGGGTAACAGAAAATACACCCCTGGGATCACTTCATTGGCTCTGCTTGACAGAAGATCAGTTAATTAATCAAATGGGTGGCAAAAGCCAACACACTCTGGCTAGGCTTATAAATGCCCTCGGGCAGATAGGATAATACCTACCTATGAACCCATGAACCTAAATGTCCCATACAGTATAGTCACACAACTTGCTAATGTAATGAAAGCACATAGAGGGTTGTCATGTAAAGTAAATCATGTATACTTACTAAATGAAGTCATTACTCTGATAATTTTTTAAAAATGAAAAGTAAGCAATAGTTAGCAATGCTCAGCTATGCTTAGCAGGTTTAAGCACATAGATGTGAATGCTAAGCAGCAGGTAGCTCAGCTAAGCGGATTTGCGCACTGCTTAGCAGAGCTTAACATGTTCAAAATATTCCAATGATGACATAGGGCAGGAATATCATCTTATTTAAATGGTGCAGGTGGGAATACAGCCAGAATCTGTTATAATTCATCTGTGCAGGTACTATGGCTGTTGTAGGTGAAGGAGCATGCTTTCAGGCACAGCAGTGGAGCATTCAGGAGTCCAGAGTCATGGCTGGACTCCTTATAGAAATCTATGAGAAGAGACTGCTGCAGGTCCATTTCTAGGGTTCACAATACAGAGTGGAGGCCTGGGACAGTCTCACATGTGATTTCACCAGTGCTACTGGCATCCCCCGGACAGGTGAGATGGTATGGCATAACTATGCTGACCTAAAGCAGAGGAAGGGGGTGCTCTTGGCCTAGTGGATCCAAGATTTATGGGCACAGAATGCTCCAGTAGTGAGTAATTATCACTATCAAGTAGTTTGTAGTAAATGCTAGCCTGAGGATGTGATAGACAGGTATGCATAATGTTTGTTTTTCTCCCCTACAGCTGCAGCAGAAAGGGCTAGTAATGTAGAAGCCCATGCCGATAGACTTCTGAGGCTGTGCTGACAGGCTAGTGAGTACAAATCTATTTTGCACTATATTGTTCAAATAGCTAAGAAGGAGTACATTGCTTACTGCTGGTAGGTATACTGTTACTGTGTGAACTGAATAATAAAAAAGTTTGACCGACTAATATTGATGTGTAATAAATATCCCTACAAAAAACTGTTGTGTTTATTCTGGCATGTTGTTGTAGACATATAGAATGTATACAGGTTCTTCACAGCAAATATGGCTGTGACAGCATACATTAACTGAGGTTGTTCTGTGAACCAGCTGTTAAGAAAAACTGTAGATGGTAGAGCTGTAAAACAAAATATAACTGAATTTTGAAATATATACTGCACTAAGCTCTGAACCATGAATAGTAATGTGTAAAGTTTCAAAGTGTGTTCCATCCAGCATTGCCTTGTGTTAACCTTTGCTTTCCAGATTATAGTAATCCAAAGGATTAATGCACAGTACAATAACTGTCTGTCATCCATACATCACAGGCTTACAAGTTCAGACTGTCTAACCAATAGACTATTAGGCAGAAACCAGTGAAGCAAGAAGCAACAGTAGCCCAGTAGGTCAGTATAATGAGAAACAGCTTTGTTGTTAATTTTGCACACCCAGACATGGTTCGAATCCAAGGAGTGGTAGTAAGATGTATGCATATCTACACACAAGAAATCAGGAATAAGTGTAAAAACAGTTAGGATCTTGGTAGTAGCTGTATGAAGGGTATACATAATAAACTGTGTACAACTGTTCAACTGTCCCACCACATGCCTGCAAATTACAGCAGGATAGGTACATACAACATGTACTCTTCCTGATACATGTCTCTCAAGTGTCATGCTGTCACGGCTAGTGGTCACTGCCGCCAATAACTATGGACACAAATAGGAAACCAGTTGAAGTATGCCAGTACCACACTCACATAACATCAGTCCAGGGTACCCCTCCAGTGCCAGATATGTAACCCTGGCATTTACAAGTCCCCTCCAGTCATGTACCCGCAGTTGTCACAGTTTTCCCCATACCATTCCAGGCTGACAGTTTAATAGGTATGTTTGTGCTACCGAAGTTATGGGCCATAGGCAGATGTAAAGTGAGGGCAGACTCACAGAGCATTGAGTAGTACTGTTGTGGAAAATAGAAGCATAAACAGTTGTTAATGGTCCTTTTATCTATTCCCCCCACCCCTCATCTGAATCAATACTCTAATTCATATACAACGGGTATGTTTTTCTCCAAACTAATGTTAGGGCTTGTGCTTTATTATTGTTCATATATCTGATTGGTTGCATGTTAACATACCTTGTTCAAATATGATTGTTAGTGGCCTCTTGCCGTCAATGTTACTGACATGCTGTTATGATGCATACTGTTGTTCAATTTATGCATGTGTTTGTTTTGCTATGCAACTGTTTCAAATCTGTTTTATGGGGTTAATTGGAACATCCATGCATGCTTTTATAACTAATCTTGAAATGTGTTGTTCACGACTAAACAACATATTCTTTAAAACCTCAACACCATAGCATGTTTGGGAAGGCAGATCCCGCCGGACCCGCCTGTCCTGCCTTATCTGGCTGTGACACTGGGCCCCAGCACATCTGGGAATCAACCCAGGACTCTCTCATCCACTGGTCCTGCACCACATTTGGGTGGAACTGCCTCAGGGGATGGGGCCCGTCCCCCCCAGGAGCAGCCACAGACAGGACCCTGTCACCCACAGTCAGTTCTGGAGTTTGGTGCACAGCACCATCTGAGCAGAGTTGGTGGGCAGTTACACCATTTTGAGGGTTGCCTGGTGCACCTCAAGGGGCAGCCACCCCTCCTGCCCAGCCCTCAGCACAGCCACCTTCAGCGCTGTGAAGGATCAGCAGTGACTGCCCATGGGTGGGGACCTCAGTCCCACTTTATCTATTTGGCTGCTTATAGGCTTCGGATTCCCAACCACCCTCCCTGTCAAAGTGTTTACCCCCTCATGTGTCATATACCGCCCCTGTCTGCTGTCTTGTCTGCCTGCAAATGCAATGTTTCCCACCCAACCTACCTCCTCAAACATGCCTACAGCCCTTCCCCAACATCCCACTCTCACCTTTAAAAAAGGGCATCTGTCCTGCAAAAAAAAAAAACATTGCCCCATACATAGCTTTACATTTTGCCCCTACATACAGTGAAACTAATCAATCAGCCCACAGATTATTCTGCAAAAGTCTTTTGCCAACACCCCTCCCAGTGGGGTGTGAGGTTGCAAATTCCAAGTTCAGCACATTATTCACAGCTGTTGCTGCCGAAGCTATGGTCCTTTCCTACACCCGTCCTGCACTAACTTAGCTCCTTTTGATAATATTTACCTGCTTGCCCCCATTTCAACACTTTCCTGTCACCGATTTTTTTATTTTCTTTAATGAAAATTAGTGTGTGTGTAAGTGGGAGTAAGTGGTGCTAAGCGAAGCTTATAGGGCTTAGTCTGTTAGCATCACTTAGCTCCATGCAAAACTGCACGAACCCTCTTACAACTGCTTAAAAGTGTCTTAATCACTTTGTCTCCATCAGCCCTTGTTCTGTCCAGCAACAAAATAATTAGCGCTGCCAAGTTTTGAAGCACTAAAACCACAAAAACATACCACTGCACCATCTGAGCTGTGGGAATCTCCAATGCTTTTACAAACATATCATTCATTCTGGTCATTTAACATTAATGAAAAAAAGAAATCACTTCTAAGCCAGAACCCAGGACCCCATGCATAAAAATCACAGCAACACACCTCTACACCAACTGAGCTGTAGGAATTTGCAATAATTTTACAAACATATCATGCACAACAGTCATTCAACAAACAGGGGAATTTTATATCCGTAGTACTGTTATATACATATATATGTATCTACAGATACCAATATATATATATATATATATATATATATATATATATATATATATATATATATATAGATAGATAGATACCAATCTCCCTCTCTCTCTCTCTCTATATATATATATATATATATATATATATATATATATATATATATATATATATATACACACACACACACACACACACATGTATGTGTATTCATACATAGATATGTAGACAGATAACCAAACTCTTACTACAACACATCTGCAAAAAGCCTGACAAATGGGGGGATAAAAGGCAAACAGCAGTGACAACTTTGAAATATGGTTGTCAAATGCATAGAAGTCTGATACAGTGGCATGGTTTGCTTTAACATACAATGCCAGAGAGATTCCAGGTCTGAAACACAAATGAATGTCATTATTTACTGATGTCAATGCTCACATCATCCCAGTGATTTCTCAGAAACCCACAACTGTTGTGGCCCACAGGCAAAACATATAAACCATGCATCTGGACAGTGTCTAAATATCTGTACAGTGGAGAGGTATGACCGCAGTCATGTAAATATATCCTGATTCCCAGTCACACACTACACTGACATATACTGGCCCAACTCACAGTGTACTGGGAATCCTAAGATGTTACAGGACATTCCTCAGTCTGCCCCTACAAACATACACACCTGATAGACTACCAGCAGTCATAGTAGCATGCACAGTCAGATAGAAAAGGGATCTGTGACATTCACATCTGCTACTCTCCCAACTCAGCCAAACAAACATCTACACACAACACTACTATATAATCTTGACAGTCGCTTCACAATGGCCAGACATACATAACTCTCATACATACAGGTTTCCGCAGATTGTCCAGGGTGTGAGACCATATTCATGGCTACTGCTGCATACCACTTCCAGGGGTCTATTAAGTAAATTGGGATAATACCTTGAGTGCAGTCACTAAATAATGATATCATATACCTCTGACCCTCTTACTGCAAGACATCTGGATAGACATGACATACTTGGGGGACAGGGAGCTGGAAAGAGGGGCATGTCTCACATAATGGTGTTACAAACTGAATCAGTTGCCAGCATCACAGGCTTTGTTGTAACATAACATCCCTGAAGGATATTATGTCTGAAACACCAGTGAATGTCAACAGTTACTGACTACAATCCTCACATTATCCTACTGATTCCACAAAAACAGACATTGTCTGAGGAACAGAATAAACACAACAGGCAAACTTCTGGCCAGTCTGTGGAAATAAGGACAGCTGAGAGGTATGTCAGAGACATATCACTGTCAGACATCAAGTCATGCAGAAAATGCATGTCTAGATGAACCCTGTTAAACTAGCAGCCCTCTATGTGTATAACAGCAGTACTGACTTACAATCTGTACCCAATCTGGAGCTTTGTTCCCCATGTTGCTGGGCTGTGTCCACATGTCCTGTCCTGAGAGGTATTCCCACCTACTGTCTGTGAAGTTATAGCCCCCACAACTCCATAATGTTTTCTACACAGGCAAGGAAAAAGGGCAAGGCACACATGAAGGCCGTAATTATAGCACTGTGTTGCTATGGTATTGGCAAATGGAAAGATAACACAGTTGCTCTGCATGCAAGTAGTAAGTGGGAGACACTGACTGGTGCACAGGCCATCACCTGCTCATGAGCAGTACCTACAAAAGACAAGCTGCTGCCTATGCGACACAGGTCTTGAAACACCAAATCACCAGAGCACAGTACCAGGAACCACTCTTTATTCTACAGTTGATAGTGCTTTTATCAATAAGACTTCTTCAGACATAATGAAAATTTAAAAACACTTCCTTGAAATACTCTCTGCAAGTCATGTGAACAACATCACATGACAAAACTCCTACTGTTAACGTTGATTTAAAAAAAAAACACACAATTCAACAACCAAAATAAAATTCATCTGTTATATGCTTTCCTTTTTAAAACACTGCTGATGCTGATCACATCATTAAGACCAGGTGGTGCTGTGGCATTCAACAAAATTTGCCACCATAACTCACATTCCTCTAACAAAATTGACCAGGGACCATCCCTTGGGAGTTGTTCTACTTTCTCCAAAACACAAAATAAAAAAACTGTTCCCACTGTGGGAAGAAATGTGTCTCCATAAAGCATTGGAGGCCTTAGCTTTCCTAATGCCATTCAGATGTTCATAAATACGTTGCCTCAATTTCCTTTCCATCTTCCCCATGTAAAAAGCAGGGCACAGTTTACATACAGCCATGTACACTACTCCCTAGATCTGGCAATTAAAATTACCTCTGATGTTGATCCTAATATTATTAACAACACATTCCTTGATTTCTAAAATACAATGACATGAGGAACACTATCCACATTTTGACATTTTGACAAAAGGTGTAAGTCCCTCAAGAATTTGTTTGATGGGATGGGGGGCACTTCACGTGTTAAGCAAGGAAAAATGTCAAAATGTGGATCTTGTTCATCATGTCATTGTATTTTAGAAATAAAAGGAGTGTGTTGTTAATAATATTAGGATCAACGTCAGAGGTAATTTTAATTGCCAGGTCAAGGGAGTAGTGTACATGGCTGTATGTAAACTGTGCCCTGCTTTTTATGTGGGGAAGACAGAAAGGAAGTTGAGGCAATGTATTTATGAACATATATACGACATTAGAAAAGCTAAGGCCTCCAATGCTTTATGGAGACACATGTCTTCCCACAGTGGGCACAGTTTTTTTTTGTGTTTTGGAGCAAGTAGAACAACTCCCAAGGGGTGGTCCCTGGTCAATTTTATTAGAGGAATATGAGTTATGGTGGCAAATTTTATTGAATGCCACAACACCTCCTGGTCTTAATGATGTGATCAGCATCAGTAATGTTTTAAAAAGGAAAGCATATAACAGATGAATTTTATTTTAGTTGTTGAACTGTGTGTTTTTTTTAAATCAAAGTTAACAGTAGGAGTTTCATCATGTGATGGTGTTCACATGACTTACAGAGAGTATTTCAAGTGTTTTTAAATTTTCATTATGTGCTGTGGTGTTTTGGTGTTCTTAGTTTTCTATAGGTGCTTGTATTTGTCTTAACACAGGTCTCGACCCATCTACACAATGGCAGACTGCACTACACAAACCTAATAATTTGCATTGTTGTGAGGAAACTCCTGAGCACTATAACAGGTATGTCAGTCATGTAAGCTTGTAATGGAATGCAGAAGGGGGCATGCAATGATGTGAAATGGGACATTAAACACTAGGCCGTGACAACAACTGCTGGACTCACATACTGCTGTCCAGCACCTAAGACCAGTTCCGCTTGTCCTGCCTGCATTGACATGGAACACATCTCTGGTCCCTGTGTCATCCCAGTAAAGGACAGCTCATGTATGACTACTAATGGAGTCTCTGTTGTCCAATACTGAGTGTGTCACTGGTAGGCCAGCTACCTGGGAGGTTGCAAGTATTCATATGTCACCTGTGAATGCTACTCTGCTACATATGCTTGTCTTACAAATGTAACAGATGTACATAGGATATGTGCATACTACACAACAGGTGCAGACATGTGTAATGAACTGTATGTGATATGCTGAGCTCATACCTGACAACTGCCCAGAGTTTTGCAGGCTGACCACATGTCTGCCTCATATTTGTAGTCAATGCCTCAGACAGTTGTGTATTGTCTAGCACATCACTGGCAACCCATTAAAGACTGAAGTCAAATTAGCATAAATTTCTTTGTCAGATGTCATATCCTACAGAGTACACCTGTGAATGTGACACCGTCTTTGCTGGCAACTAAGTGTGTTTCTGCTAGATTCATAAAGTGACACCATTTACTGGCCTTTGCCCACCATTAATGTGTGCCTTTGTGCAGATGTCTTGCTGTAACAGGAGCTTGGTGTCTTACCATGAAACCCATATCAACGCGAGTGTACCTTGTCCTGTAGGATGCTGACATTTCTGCAGTCACTGACACCTGCTTTCTAGCTGTGGAGAGCACACCAAACTTGCCAGGTCACTCATCCCATCATATGTTTAGACCCCAAATGGAGGCCCGCAGAGCCACAGGAGGTGGAGTGTTGAACATTAGCATACACATACACACCTCCAGGCTGTCCAAACAGTATGATGCATGGGTGACATCCCGAGCGCAGTTAGTTGACAAAACACCTACTCAAATCATAGTTAGCTACAGGCCTCCAACTAAGACTATGGACACCCACCACACCTATTGGGACTTGCTGGAATCTGTCAGGATTTAATCATCTATGCTGCTCCTGGTTGACTTCAAATACCCAGCCATAGTGTGCCTGACCTATGCCACCTGAACATGAGCGCACATAGATTCCTCGGCTTTGACAATGGCAATGCAGTGGATCAGCCAGTCAACACTCCTATGGCAGGTGGAAATCTCAGGTACCTGGTCCTAACCAACATGAGTAACCACTGTAGCACTCCTACAGTGCCATCCCCCTTGGTAATATCTGAGGACATAGCCATCAATGTTCAGGTCACCATTTTCCCTGTCCCCCTTTACAGTGTCAAACAGAATGAACTGTACACAAATGACTATAAATCTCTTCAGAGCAGGTAGAAGTAGCTGTACAGTCAACGTCCCATTTGTTTAAACTAGCAGCAGTGTCCAGGCCAACACCACAGTAATATGTGGGTACCTGCATAGCTGTATGGACTCAGCAGTACCTGACAGGACAACATCATCTCCCTCAAGGTAGAGTAAATGCCTGTGATGGACAGCAGCAATACACAAATACCATAATAGGTGGAAACATTTGCTGGATGGGCCAAGAAGGAATAGGTGCTTCATTGGAAGCAATGCCACCTTGGTCTGCACAAGCAAATGAGGGTACAGGGGATGTACCCTAAGGCTGTCTTTGAGTGCAAATTGGACCCATCCACCATTGCAAATAACTAGGCCTTCCACACTTGTCTGCAATTCCAGAGGCAACACACAAATCTGCTCTGTAGTGGTGGTCAGTAACATCATATGCACATATAACATAGATATAGGCAACCGGCTGCAGACATGTGAAGTGTAAACACCCCCCCATCCCCCAGTGGTACACATGTGCATGTACAGCACCTGCCACTCTCCTCTCATCATCAGGAAGCAGGTCCATAATGCATTCTCAAAGACAACACACAGATGTCTCCATAGGCATGATACCATCCCTGGCTGCATCCCACATGAACACAGGCATGGGCTCTCAGATCCATTCCACACTGTAGTCAACCACAGCCTGAGCACTGGTGTCATCCCATATGCACAGAGGACAGCCACTGTCATCCCTATACACAAAGGTGGAGCAATCCACGAACCCAGCCAATAGTATGCATATCAGCCAAACTATCCTGCTCTGCAAGGGCATGATAGGCAATCTCAAGGACATTATGTACAGGAACATCGGCAACATTAAAATGCTGAGCTCACACACCATGATATTGTCAAAGGGAGATCACACCTGTTAAACCTGATCAACCTCTCTGCAGTGATTAACAAACACATGGATGAGGGGAAGATGGTGAACAATGCCTACCTTCACATAGCTCAATCCTGTCACACTAATCCCCAAGTGGACAGAATACATATGCCTACACAGCTAGACACCAACCTGTAGGTTACCAGATGAGTAGCTAACTGGCCCAATGATAGTACCCACTCAGTCAAAGTAGTAGAATCCATCTCTAATAGTAGAGTCATCAACAACAGTGTATCACAAGGATCAGTCTGGGGGCCTCTACTGTTTAAGATATATGTATCTGAGGCACAGGAGGAAAGCAGTGGTCTGTGGCTAACCAGGTGTATGGATGCGTGCAAGCTGCCCACTCTCTTACATTCCCCTACTGATGTGGCCATCCCCCAAGAGGCAGTCACCCAATTACTGACTGGTACAAGAAGCATTACCACAAACAGAATGCCAGGAGAGGCATCATTCCCCCTGCTGTGGCAGATGTCATCCACACTAAGTATGACAGTTATAATGTACTAAACATGCAAGAGGTGATGTGTGCACTGAGGTTGGTAGCAACCTGACAGTTTCCAGGCATGTGGGTACCATTGTACAGAAGGCCGTCAACATGGCCCACCTCATAAATATGGGTATGTCATAGGTAGGCCATAGGTAGATGTAAAGTGAGGGCTAACCTCTAGAGTATTGAGCAGTACTGTTGTAAAAATAGAGGCCTATGCAGTTGTTAGTGGACTTTTCTTCTCTCCCCACATCCCTCGTCTGCATCACTAATTATTATTTATTTACTACTGGTATGTTTTTACCAAACCTAATGTTGGGACATGTGTTACATTATTTTTCATATAACTAATTGGTTGCATGTTAACATACCTTGTTCACATACCATTGTTGGTATCCTGTTGCCTTCATTGTTACTAGCATGCTGTTACAGTGCTTACTGTTGTTCCAGTTATGCATGTGTTCTGTTTGCTATGCAACTGTTTCACATCTGTTGTTTTGGGTTAATTTGAGCACCCATGCATGCCTTTAAAACTAATATTGAAATGTTTTGTTCATGACTAACCAATATATCTTGGAAAACCTCAACACCTTAGCATATTTGGGAAGGCCGATCCCAGTGGATCCACCTGTCCCACCCCATCTGGCCATGGCACTGGTCTCCAGCACATCTGGGACCCACCCTGGAACTTCATCTTCTACAGTCCCTGCACCACCTGGGCGTGGGCATGGAGATGTGCCAGTCATCCACCGTCAGTTCTGAGGTATGATGTGCAGTGTCATCTGCTCTGAGCTGGGTGGCCAGCAGTGTCAGATGGAGGGCTGCCTGGCGCACCTTGAGGAGCAGGCTGTCCCTAATGTCTAGCCCCCAGCACAGCCACTGTTGGGGCTCTGAAGGTGCAGTCATGACTGCCTGAAGGTGGGAATGTCAGTCCCACCATATCCATATGGGGGCTCATGGGCCTCTGATTCCCAATCACCCTCCCCATCCAAGGTGTTTACCCCTCACATGTGTCATACACCACCCCTTTCTGCTGTCTTGTCTGTCTTGTCTGTCTCCTTACCCAGCCTATCTCCCCAGACATACCTACAATTCTTTCCCAACATCCCACTCTCAACTTAAAAAAAAAAAGGGCATCTATTTTTGCTCCATACATAGCTGTCCATTTTGCACAGGTGTCCACTGGACATGTAATGCAGTCCAATTGGCTTGACAACACATTTCTGTTGTCCTCAACCCTCTCTCTGGGGTTTGAGTGTCCAAATTCACTTCCAAATTCCATACAAATACACAGCTGTTGCTGTATAAGAAATGGACAGTTATGGACCTTTCCTACACCCGTCCTGCACATCCATAGCTACCTTTTATATTGTTTCTCCCTCTGTGTGCCCCTTTCTCACCACTTTCCTATAACCCCTTTGTCTTTTTTTTTAAAGGAATTAGCGCAAGTATAAGTGGGAGTAAGCGGGAGTAAGCGAGTTTGCGTGATGTTAAGTGAAGCCAAAACAGATTAAGCATCTGTACGGCTAACCATATGTTTGCATCGCTTAGCATCACATAAACCCATGCAAACCTGCTTAAAGCCACTTAAAACTACTTTAATTACTCTGTCTCCATCAGCCACTGTTCTGCCTAGCAACAAAATAATCAGCCCTGCCAAGTCTCAAACCCAGTACCCCATAAATTATAGACAGAGGAATGTGCCACTACACCATTTGAGTTATAGACATTTTTGATGCCTTTTCAAGCATATCATTCAGTAGAGTCATTCAACAGTAGGGAAAAGCTCTGTGGAATCACTCAGGTTTTGTATATATATATATATATATATATATATATATATATATATATATATATATATATATATATATACATACATATACAGATATATATGTATGGAAATGCATATATATGAAAAACATATTATATATATATATATATATATATATATATATATATATATATATGTGTGTGTGTGTGTGTGTGTGTGTGTGTGTGTATGTTCATAACATGTAGTGCAGTCATACCACAGAACCATACCTCTCAACCTTTTAGTGCAAGACATCTGGCCAAAGGCTGTCAAAATGGGGAGACAATGGGCCAAACATAGGGATGTACTTTAAATATTGCCATAAGAAATGTAGACAGTTGCAAGAGTAACAGGGTTTGTTTCAGCATACATATTCTGAAGGATATAAGGTCTGACACTGAAATGTATGTCATCATTTACTGACAGAAATCCTCAGATCATTACAGTGATTTACCAAAGAAATATGAGTAATTTGTGAAACCAGACCAAAAATATGATCAATAAACCTGGACATTCTGAAACAATCCAGACAGTTGACAGGTATGCTCAGAACCCAGTAGTGCAACAAATTTGGACTAAGCCTGACAAAGTGGGGGGAGAAAGCCAAGAACATAGGCACATATTTGAAATACTTGAGTAGATAAGCTGAGACAGTTGCCGCAGTAACACCATCTGTTGTAACATATATTGACTGAAATAGCACAAGTGCAAGACTCAGTTGCTTCTCATTAGTTAGTGTGACTTCATTACATCATCCCATTGATTTGTCAGGAAAACACGACACTTATGGGGACCAGTCCAAAGATATGAGCCAAAAAACTGGACTTCCTATGCATATCTGGACATAACATGACATTAGGGAAATGACACTGAGCTGCTAAGCATGTCACCAAGCACCGTCCAAACTACAGTCAGACTGACACAACACTACCCCAAATCAGCTATGGGGAATTACACATGCATTTGCAAATATGTCAGGTACTACAGGGATGAAACAGGAGTGAAAAACAGACACAAGTGTGAAAGTGCATACCCACAACCTATTTCACCACAGTCACAGTGACATACTGCTAAGCCAAATGAACAATTGAGTATAACAACTGTATCAACAAAAATATCATGTTTACCACCCACACACTGCTCCTACATACAGTTCCCCAAGTCACAATGTAGTAGGAATTCTGAGGTGTTAGGGGACATGTCTCAGTCTGCCCCTAAAAACATATACAGCTGATAGACCACCAGAAACTGGAACAGAATGCACAGTCAGATAGAAAAAGAGCCATGACACTTACATCTATCCCTCCCTACTCAGGCCAGCTAACATTTACACACTACACTGCTACACAATCGTGACAGTCTGTTAACAATTGCCAGAGATACACAAACCTCTCAACTGTACAGATTCCCACAGAATGTCCAGGCTTTGTCCTCATATATATGGCCTCTCCCTCATAACATGTCTGGCATTCTGCTACATCATTGGGATGATATCAGGAATTAAGGTACCAAATAATGGTATACCTTAACTATCAACCTCTTACTGCATAAAATCTGGTCAAAGCCTGACATAATTGTGGGGCAGAGGCCCAAAAACAGGGGCATATGTGGAATATCACTGTTATAAACTGAAAAGGTTGCTGGTGTTACAGGGTTTGTTGTAACATATCTTTTCTGAGGGGTATGAAGTCAGAAACACAAGTGGATGTTAGCATTTACTGACTTCAATCCACAGAGTATGCTACTGATTTGCCAAGGACAAAAACTGTCTGAGGAATAGACCAAACATAAAAGTTGAACCTCTAGCCATTCTGCAGATAGCCCTACAGTTGAGATCTATGTCAACCACATAACACTGACAGAGTTAAAATCACAGAGAAAATCCATGTCTACACAAACCCTGCTAAACTAGCATTAATCCAACTGTATAACAGCAATACTTGCATTCTTTCCCTAAGTCTGGAACCTTCTCCCCCATTTTGTTGGGATGTCCCCACATTCCTTGTTGTAGGAGGTATTTCCAACTACCCTCTGTGATGCTGTTGTCCACACACCTCCATGATGTTCACCTCACAGGCAAAGAAAAGGAGCAATGTCCACATGAAGTACTGAATCATAGGAGTGGTGGCCATGCCATTGAGTATAGGAATAACAATGCAGCTGTTCTGCATGCAATTAGGAAGTGGGGGCACTGATTGGTGCACAGGCCATCACCTGCTCATGAGCATTAACTACAAAAGGCAAGCTGCTGGCTATGCAAAACAGGTTTATACCTCTACATGTATAGACAGAGAGAGACAGAAACAGAAACAGTAACAGAAACCGAAACCAACAATACTTGAAAAGAAAAAAAGTATGTCAAAAAAGTAAGCATGTAGTGGAATGCAGTAGGGGATATGCAATAACGGGAAGTAGGATGTTAAACAAATTTGTCTCAACAAGACTTGCTGTACTGATATATTGCTGATTAGCACCTATGGACATAGTATCTGGGTCTGTCTGCAGTGACATAGATCAAAGCTCAGGCCCCTGAGTGACCCCAGAAAAGGACGGCTCACACATGACTACTACTGGAGTGTATGTTGAACAATACTGACTGTGATACTGCTAGGCCAGCTAGTGGAATGTCGTAAATATCCATATGTTACTTGTGAATACAACTATGATACACATGTTTGTTTCACAAATCTAAGAGACCTATACAGGGTATGTGCATAGTAAACTACTGTTGCAGACATGTCTGTTGAACTGCATGTGAGATACTGAGCTCATATCATTCAACTGTCCAGTGTTATGCACACTGACCATATGTGCACCTCATATTTGTAGTCATTTACTGACAGAGTTGTGTTATGTCTGGAAAATTATTGGCAAATCTGTGAGGACTGACATTAGAACATGATAGCATACATATGAGTGTCAGACATCCTCCAGGCTATTTCTATCAAATGCAAATCCTACTGTGCTATCAACTGACTTAAGTGTGTTACAGCAATATTAATAAAGTGCCACTAATTTTAGACTATTGCCTCCCATTTATGTGTGTTGTCCTCCAGATGTCCTGCTTTAACAGCTTAATGTGGTATGACTAAGCAGCAAGAGTGTAAATACAGTGTGTCATACTGACATAGAACAGAAATGTATATCAGGTATTACCTGTGAACATGTATGTATGAGTAGGTGTAGCTGAAAGCCTCAAAGCAACATACATGAGATGCAAAATGTCAGGTAAATAAGCTGTAAATGTTGTATACATGTGTAATCTTAGTTTGTGTGCATACAACAGATATTTATTTTTACAGCTACTGGTTGTTGCATTGACCTGACACAGACATAGGTACTAGAATAAGCATGATTATCAGGTTGAAAATGGAGAGTTGTCCAACTGTGTTATGACCTTGTGTCCGTGCCCACTACAAACAGCTATATGAGCACCTGCATAGCTGTATGGACTCAGCAATACCGGACTCATAAAACCTGCTTCCACCAAGGTAGGGTAATCCCCTTTGCTGGACAGCAGCAATATACAAACCACATAATTGTTTGCTATATTGGCTGTACAGGGCCAAGTAGGAGCAGGCACCAACTTGGAAGCAAGTCAACCTGTGTCTGAACAAGCATATTAGGTCACAGGTGAATTGCTGTTAGGCCAACTATGAATACATATTGGACATATCATCCAAGACCACTCACAACACTGTCTTCACACGTCTTCAATCTCAGAGGCAGCAACCCAGCTCACTCTGTACTGGTAGTCAATCACTCCACATACACACACAGCATAGCTATAGCCAACCTGCTGCAGACAGGTTAAGGGAAAACATCACCCTCCCGTCCTACCATCAGTATAGGTGGATATGCACAGCACCTGCACCCCCTCCCCTCATCTTCAGGGAGCAGGTCCATAATGCCTAATCAAAGGTAACAAATGTAAGTCTCCATGAGAGTTGATAACATCCCTGTCTGCATCCTACATGAACGCAGGCATATGCCCCCAACTCCATTACACAATGTACGCAAGCAAAGACTGAACACTATTGACATCCCATCTACAAGGAAGATGGCCACTGTCATCCCTCTACACAAAGGTGAATGATGAATGGTAGACTATGCAATTTACTGGCCATTATTGGGGGGAACATGACACATCAGGACCAAGAGTGCAATGCAAGTAGTGGCTAATGCTAGTCAATGTTGATGTGCAAGTTATGTAAATAACATTGACCAATGTATGAGGTCCTGTGATGTGTTTCCCCATTTATGTCTTCCAGGTGACATGCAGCATGCAAGGCAGCCAGCATACAGTACAGCTGAACCTGTGGCCATTACTGAGATGATAATCAGCCACCATGGGGTGATGTTTTGCCATGGCCAACCGAATCTGCTGGAGTGGACCTCCATGTGGGAAGAGCTTGTCCACAGAGTAAACAACTTAGACCACCATGGATGCACATACGATCAGGTCAGGCATTGGGAAACTGACCTGATGCACCATGCCCGGCAAATGCTGCTGCCATGGCCAGGGACTGCTCAGCCACAGGTGGGGGTCCTCTTACACAGGCCCCACTTACACCAATGAAGGAGCTCCTTGCCAACTTTGGGGCAGACACCACACACCAGCAAAGCCAACACACACAAGTCGTGGAGGTGTTTGGCAGCCAGACTACAGGTGAGGAGTGCCCAGGTAAGGCCCCAGTGCATATCAATTTAATAATGTAGCAGTCATGATGTCTTCTGTATAGTATCTAGATACATATGTCAGGTTAAACTGCATTTGTGGGTGGGGTTTTGTAATGCACACAAGTACACATCTATGGTGAAGGACAGCAAATTGTATAGTATCAGAGCTTGTAATTTACATGTGCAGAAAAATAGAATTCATCTTGTACCAATGCCACATGTGAGTCTGCTGACAATACCTCTCCCCCACAACTACATAAGTACCTCTGATCTGGATGTGGGACAGCAGCCTGAAGCTGGTGAGTATGGTATTGTGCTGTTGTGGCTCACCAATACCCCAGGCATGTTAAGGTCATGCATTTTACCATGCATATAACTGTTACTCTTAGCCATATTGTGAAATGTGCATGTTCACTTGTGGTAGAGTTAACTGCATTGCATCAGAGTGATCAGCTCAGGGGCCTATTTGCAGGAGGTGTAACATATCCATCACATACCTCACAACCTGTCAGTGCAAGAAATCTGGACAAAGACTGACAAAATGGGGGACAAAAGGACAAAACTAGGGACATATTTGAAAAGTAGTCTTATACAGTGCATATAAAAAGTGTACATACCCCTGTTAAAATGCCAGGTATTTGTGATATACAAAAATGAGACCACAATAAAACATTTCAAAACTCTTTCCACCTTTAATCTGACCTATCACCTGTACAATTCAATTGATAAACAAACCAACCTGTTATGTGAACAAGTATGAAAAATAGAACACGTGCAATAAGCTAGATGCATAAACATGCAGAGCCTGAACCTAATACTTTGTTGAAGCAGCTTCTGATGCAATTGCAGCATTACATCTTCTTGGGAGCACACCTGCCATCAATTACAGAGACTCTTTGATTAACAACAAATAATAGTTAGCTGTCCTACTAGGCTTTTCCAGACATTTACTCAGTTGCCTGCTACAGCAACAGCCATGGTTCGCAGAGACCTTACAAAGATTCAAAGGGATTTCATTGTGGAAAGGTATCAGCCCAGAAAAGGGTACAAAAACATTTCCACATCATTGCATATACCATGGAACATGGTGAAGACAGCCATCAAAAGGTGGAGAAAATATGGGACAACAGTGACATTGAGAAGAATTGGACACCCCCTCCAAATTTGATGAGAAGACAAGATCAAAACTGGTCAGGGTGGCTGCCAGAAGACCTACAGCAACACTAAAGGAGTTGCATGAATCTCTGGCAAGTACTGGTTGTGTACTTAATGTGACAACAATCTCCCATATTTTCTATATGCCTTGTCTATTGGGTAGGGTTGGAAGATCGAAGCATTTTCTCACACCGAACAACATCCAGACCTGGTTAAATTCTAAAAAAAACAATACAGGAAGTCTGCAAAAAGCATGTGGGAAAATGTGTTATGGTCTAATGAGACCAAGGTTGAACTTTTTGGCCACAATTCCGAAAGGTTTGTTTGGTGTAATAACAAAACTGTGCCTCACCCAAAGAACACCATCCCCATGGTGAAGCATGGTGATGACAGTGTCCTGCTTTGGAGTTGCTGTTCATAAGCTGGAACTGGGAACTGAGGCTTTAGCCAAGTTGGAGGAGATTATGAACAGTTCCAAAAAACAATCACTTTTGGCCCAAATTCTCCAGATGTCTGCTAGATAGCTGTAGATGGAGAGGAATTCGACCATTCCACACAACAATGACCCAAATCATATATCCAAATCAACAAAATAATGGCTTCACCAGTAGACATTCAGTGCTCTGGACTGGCCCAGCCAGAGCCCACACCTACACCCAATAGAAAATCTGTGGGGTGACATGAAGAGGGCTGTGCACAAGAGATGCCCTCACAATCTGACAGAGTTGGAGGGCTTTTGCAATGGAGAGTGTGCAAATATTGCCAAGTCAAGATGTGCCATGCTGATAGATACCTTCCCAAGAGGACTGAATGCTGTAATTAAATCAAAAGGTGATTTAACAAAGTATTAGTTTAAGGGTGTGCACACTCATGCAACCAGCCTATTGTATATATTTTATTTTCAATATGTTACCCTTAACTGGTGTGCATGTTCTTCAATTGGATTGCACAGGTTATAGGTCACATTAAGGGTGGGAAATGTTATGACATGATTTCTGTGGTCTCATGTTATATATCACAAAAACATGGCATGTTAACAGGGCTGTGTGCACGTATTATATCCACTGTAAGCTTAGAAAGTTGTTAGAGTAACCGGCTTTTTTTAACATACATTTACTGCAGGCTATGAAGTGTGCAACTCAAATTATGTCATTAATTAGTGGCGCCAATCCACAGACCATCAGAGTAATATATCAGACAAACACAGGATTTATGAGGAACAGACCAAAAACATGAACCACACATCTAGACATACAGCAAAACTCTGTACAGTTGAGAGATATGTTCTGTAGGAGTTACCAATCAGCTTTATAGGTGAACAGCAATAATGTGCACATGGGTGCAATGTGTGCTAGGTGAAGGCCCATCACCTACTAACACTACTCACATATCCCAGAGGTGTATATTAGTAGTAACATTAAGTGGAAAGGGCTGTACTGCATGATGTTGAGGGCCTCTCCAGAGTGTGTATGTTATGGTCTGAATGTGTGTTGTGAATGTCACCAGTTGGCTATTGTGAGGTCTGTGTAATGTCTTTGTGCCACCTCTCCTGTATATGTCTGTGTGCATGCTTGTGTGTGTGTGTGTGTGTGTGTGTGTGTGTGTGTGTGTGTGTGTGTGTGTGTGTGTGTGTGTGTGTGTGTGCGTGTGCATGCATGTGTCTGTGTATGTGTGCACCAGCAAACCTTATAGTGTAGGTACTAATTTGCATATGTTGTCTTCCCCTCACAGGTGGACATGGTGGCCATGGTCCCTCCTGCTCAGAATCTGATGTCAAAATCTCTGCAGACTCTGACCATGATGGTGGTCCTAGTGAGGCATAGGTGGGATTGTCAGGGGCTGAATCTCTGCCATTGGTTGGCATCCCACAGTCATCCACAATGTCCCCACACATAGTCACAATGCCCACACATACCCTATCCCCAGCAGTCACAGATAATGGACAGTTGGTAGGTGATGGCATGGAACAGCTTAGTGTGGTGACTATGACAAATGTGATTGTAGACACTAGCCATAGCCAGAGTGCAGGCAAGGTCCCACACAGACTTGTGGACAGTATTGCTCAAAGGATGACTGCTGCCCATTGAGCCGCTGTTGTAAGTGCCACAACAGGTGTCATCAGATGCATGTTTTGGGCTGTCATGGATGCACAGGCATGTAATTAATGCAACACCAGACAAATATTCAGGGTCTTGGAGGCAACTCTTCCTGGCTTACGTGACAACATACGTGACCTTGTTGAGGCCACACGTCAAAATACTGAAGTCATGAATAGGTGGTGGGGTGAGACCTTGGCAATCCTCAACCGTGGAATGTCTGTGTTGCAGCGTGTGGTGGGAGATGGCTGTCAGCCACATAGATGTAGGTCAGCATCAACATCAGCTGAGAGTCTACATGCGCTCCCATTGTGGCAGTCCTACCAGCAGTACCAAAGGGTGGATGCTGTTCACACCACAATGGCGCAGGCGATGGACACTTGGTCCTGGCCAGTCCCATCAGGGAAATGAATCCAGCAGACAGCAGTCCCCATTGGGGAATAGTACTGCATCTGGCCTTGGGCCTGGTGGTGCCAGTGAGACCCCTGGCAGGACCAGTTCATGTGTCCATGGCCTGAGACTTTGAACTGTACACCCTGCCACGTATGGACCACAGCTTTCCAACAAACTCCTGTGATTCCCTGGGGTGGGATTTTTATTCCCCATATACTCATCCAGATTTCTCTTGAGGAGGGCCAATGAGGTGCTCTGCTTGACATGTATGTGATGTCTATTCCATAACGTGGGCAGTCTCTGGGTTATGAACCTGTCCTCCAGCATGTTCTATTGATTGTGGAAATGGGGTTGAGGTCTCTGGGGCATGTTCTATGGATGGATTGGGTTCTTTAGATGTAGCATTCCTGACAGAGCTGGGTCAGATATGCCTTTGTAAGTCAGGCAGAAATTGCTTCTAAGTAGCCGATATGAGTCAGAGAATAGTTGGAGTTATTGGAGTCTGTCCATATAGCACAAGTGTTTAAGGCCTAGGATCCTCTTTGTGAGGTACTTTTACAACCTCCCCAGTTGTTGCAGGTGTCCTGTGTGGTACATGCCAAATGGGCCATTGTACTCATTGATTGGCCTAATGAGGGGAGAGTAGAGGGAGACAATGGCCTCTTACTTCCTGGATGCAACACCCTTAATAATGAGATGTGCCACATAGAAGGACTTTCTGACACAGTGACACTCTGGTGGTCAACAGAGAGCTCGCTGTCAACCTGTGTTCCCAGTTCTCTTATAATGACTTCAGTGTTCAATGGACTACCATCGATGTGGTGATTCATGGGAATCATGTTGTTCCCAAAGGGGATGTTGTCTGAAATTAAGCTAGAATCCAGGGTTCTGACACCAGTTGTAGGTCTCAGTGAGGCCTTTCTGCAGGATGTCAACATCACGTGGGGAGGTAATAATAGCACCCACCTTGCAGTCATCTGCAAATATTGTCAGTCAGAATCCCTTTGTGTAGGGCTGGACTTCAGAGACATAGTTCCCGAACATGAGGGGACCCAGGACCAAACCCTGTGAGATTCCACTCATGACTGGTTGGCAGTCTGACATGGAGTCCGCTGCTTTCACACCATGGGTTCTATCTGTGAGCAAGTTGTGCAAGCCACCTAGTGATATAGGGGTTGATGCCTAGCTGAGTGATTTTGTCTATGATTCCTGAGTGTGGAATGATATCCAAGCATTAGAAGGCCTGCCTATATTGTTATTTATTCCATACTGTTACATAGCTATTGCACATGGCACAGAGCTTATAGGGCTTCAGAGTGTCTACAGCTACCTCTACAGTGGATGACAACAGTGGGCCTTGCAAAGTGGACATTGGGATGTGTACTGGGTGGACCACAGCAAAAAATTGCAAAAGCCGCCCCCAATGGATATGGTTCTCACACAAACACACACAGAATACTGTCCTCATGTGCACCCACACACACACACACACACACACACACACACACACACACACACACACACACACACACACACACACACACACACACACACACACACACACACACACACACACACACACACACAAACACACATTTGCCAGGACTGAGATTAGAAACCCTACCTATCTAGTTACTGCTAATGCAGTGTTATGCATTTATCACACATCACAGAGATTATAGGGTGAAATGTGACCCAAGGTACTTCTAAGGTGAGGAACATCACCAGCCCTTGTAAAGTATGGCAATGAGAGATGCACTTGGTGAGAAAGGCCACAAAATACTTTAACTGACAGATATACACACATACAAACACAAATACACTCACACACACACATTTGCCACAACTGAGATTAGAACCCCTACTTTTCTAATTATTTGTATTACAGTGTTACGCAATTATCACACATGCCACAGAGCTTGTAGGGTGGTGGGCTGTACAAAGGTACTTCTCAGGTGACTGACATCAGCAGAACTGCTAAAGTAGGGCAATGGGAAGTGTACTGGGTGTGAATGGGCTCAAAATCTTTAACCTACAGACACACACACTTTTACATTTGCCAGGACTGAGATTAGAACCCCTAAATAGTTCTACCTAAATGGTTATTCATAGTATAGTGTTATGCCATTACTGCACACACCACAGAGCTGGCAGGGCAGAAGCCACTCCAACAATACTTCTAGAGTGAATGACATCAGCAGATCTTGTGAAGTAGGGCAATGGGATCTGTACCGGGTGGGAATGGACTGAAACATTTATTCCTACACTCCACATGCAACCACTGTTACATATGCTGGCACTGTGATTAGAACCCTACCTATTTAGTTATTTGTCCATAAGTTCATAAAGTTTATAAGTTCATAAATCAGTGCTAGGCTAGCTTTCCCTTGTGGGCCATTCCAAGTCCAGCCAATTACCCCATGTGAGAATCAACCCTGCACCTAGTGCCTATAAAGTGAACACCTTAACCACTATGCCAACAACCCAACCTGATAATGTTACGCAGTTATCACACACGCTATAGAGCATACAGGACTGAAGCCAGTCCAAAGGTACTTCTAAGGTGAATGACATTAGCAGATCTTGTAAATTAGGGAAATGGGAAGTGTACTGGGTGGGAAGGCATCATAATACGTAGACCTACAGACACACACACACACACACACACACACACACACACACACACACACACACACACACACACACACACACACAAAGGTAGGAGATGTGATTGATATTCGAACCTCCACCTCAGTACCATCAATGAATCTTATGTTCATGCTGGCACATGCCAGTAGTTACAACTGGTATGCAACTGTCTGCAGCAGGATATCACTCTATGCCATTCAGAGAATCCCTGTGTATGACTCATGCTCTGTGTATCTCCCTGTGTGTCTCACTCTGCACTGTCTGTCCCTCTCTTCCGCAATGTCTATGTGTGTGTATATGCTTCACGTATTGTAATATGTTGCCCATATATATGTGTGTGTATCACACACAACAAATGCAGATATACCACATATGTGCTGCCTACAGCTGGCTGTGGGTAATCCTGTCTGATGGGTGTGTGTGTGGAGACAGGTTTATGTGTGTATGCAAAGATATTTGTACAATACACAGATATATAGACCGATGTGGTTTCAGACGTGGGCTTCACTTCTCTAAGTGTAGGAGCATGCTCAGTATGACCTTCTATAGCAAGTGTGGGAATCCATTCCAGGGATAGTTGTACTCCAGACTGGGGTGTAGGGTGTTACAGCTATAACTTACTACCTGTTTGTGCAAGATATCTGGAGATAGGCTGGCAATATGGGGAAACAATGGGCCAAACAATGGGGGGGGGGTACTGTAACTATTGCTCTTATCAATGTATGAGTTGCTTGACTTACAGGTTTGTTTTAGCAGACATTTGCAGACATATTTAATGTTTGACACTGTACTGTATTGTGCCATAACTTACTGACAGATATAACCAGATCATCACAGTTATTCACTAAAGAAATACAAGATGGATGATGCAAAGACCTATATTATGAAGTAAAGGCTAGAGATTATTGCACAATCTGGCCAGTTGGGAGATGTGGCTACAGCCGATTGACTGATGAAGCTGTGTGAAAGGTCCAGCACCTTGGTGATATAATGGTTGGGGATCTCCTGGTTGTGCAGTATTCTTCTTACCTGAAAGGTCATATCCTAGTGTGGCCATACCTGTCAACTGTACAGATTCTCACAGATTATCCAGATTCATGTCTTATATATCTGGTCATTTTCCCTTAACACTGTGGTTTTCGAGCACATTTGTTGCAAATCACTCAGGGTTGCAGTCAGGGAATAATGACAGAACATTAGTGTTTCAGACTTCACACCCTTCATGACATCCATGCTACTACACTCCCCCTCTGTTATTCTATAAACTTTCTATCATTATGAGGGAAATATTTCAAATGTGTCCCTATAGTTGGGCATTTATCCCACCATTATGTATGGCTTTGTCCAGATTTCTTCCTCTATGAGGTTGAGAGGTATGCTACTAGCATTTAGCAGCATGGCCTTACATTTGCATTTTGTTGACTGTGTTATGTTGGTAGTATGGACCACATGACATTCCCTAAAAAGGCACTAGGGGTGAGGCATGGGCCTTTGCCAGAGGCCTGTAGGCCATGTGAGACAAATGTAGGCCATTTGTAGCAAGGCAGTGTGTTCTGTCACTCATATGTTCCCAGGCTGCCAGACAGTGGACCCCCCTGGGGTGACAATGGTAAGTGACAGAACACACTGCTGTGCTACTAGGCACCGTACCTCTCTACGTATGTGAGCCAGACATCTGGACAAAGCCATGAGTAATCAGGTGATAAAGACCTAAATATACGACCATTGTAACTATTGGCTTTACAAACCTGAAAGGGTGATACAATAAGAAATTTTGTATTAGCATGCATTTTTCTATAGGGTATGAAGTCTGAGACACTACAATGCATCATTATTTTCTGACTTTAGACTTTCGTGGTTTGCCACTGATTTGCCAGACAACCACTATTTCAGAATAAAGACACCACAAATATGATGCAAACCTCTGTACATTCTACAAAAGGTCTGTACAGTTGGCAGGTATGGTAGGCACTGTGTAGGTTACTCCAGCCTGTGTACTGTTCATATGTATGGCCCCCTGTACATGACCTGTCTAGCTTTCCAGCAGTAATGGATATTGACTTCTGGACAGTGTGTACAACTCCCACCGTAGGTGTAGCTGACATGCAAAATGGTTGGCACTGCATTTTATGGAACATGTCCCTGTCTACCATAGTACTGTACCTAGGCCACTAGGACACAAGAGCCATGAGAAGTTGCGGGCCGCATCCTGACAGTATTCCCCACACATATGCATAGCTCATTGATCCCTGCATATTGTGGACATGCAACAAGTTATGTTGATTGGGACAGCCCTGGCAATGTGTGCTCTGCTGCTATTACCCTACAAACTTACATGTTACTGCATTTCTATAGGAATATGGGTGTGTGTGGGGGGGGGCACACCTGTCAATGGTACACATTTGCACAGACTGTGCTGATACTGGCTTTACATTTTCTTTCCATTTAGCATGGTATTGTGCCTTGTCTTGGAGAAAAGATGCATATCACTAGAGACCACAGGTTAGATTGTAATGCCATACAATTGAGTTTCAGAATTCTTACCCTTCAGGGCCTTACTGCAAATGCAAGGCTTGCTGTGACATCACTG
Organism: Protopterus annectens; assembly: GCF_019279795.1. NCBI lineage: Eukaryota > Metazoa > Chordata > Ceratodontiformes > Protopteridae > Protopterus > Protopterus annectens. The sequence goes on from NC_056730.1 coordinate 1,024,639,556, forward strand.
CATAAGTCTGTAGGGGAGGATTCCATCATTGTCGCCATTTGTGGATCTTTGCCAGACATTCCTTTATGGTTTTCTATGGCTGAGTTGCTGTGTGAGTCTGGGGATGAGTATGGGATCTCCACAGTGACATTCATGCATGTGACATATGACCCCCCCCCCTTAGTTAGCCTTCCACATATACTGCAATGGGATTTGTCACATTAAATGATAGTGCATAGTGTGGGGAAGACAGTATTGTGCAGACATTTCCTGGTGTCCCATATAGCTGTCAGTTGTCTGCTGCTATCCCAGTAGGCCATCCCATTCCCTTGCATGTATGCAGCATTACCATATATATGCTATCAAAACATACTAATCCATTTATTTATTGTTAAGAAGACTGACTTACCTTGTGCCTGCAGCAGTTGTGAGGACGGTGCTTGAGGACTGCCTATGCTGGATGCACACAGTACACTGCCTATTCATGGTAAGTTACAGGTAATGTAATGTGTGTGTCATCCATTTTACTGTGTATGTGAGTCAGAAAGAGGTGTCAGTCCCTGGGTCCTTACAGTGTCAATGTGTGCGCTATGCATTACCTCTTTGCCAAGGCCTGGGAATACTGGGCACACCTCTATCTGCCTACAGGAACAGGCTCAGGGGCTTCCTCCTCTGAGTCCCTCTGTGCCTGTGGGGACCTTGGCAATGGTGGAGGGCTGTGTGGCCCTTCTCTGAGCTGTTCCTGCTGCAGCTGTTTCCACAGGATCATATTGTGTAGCATGGCACATACTATGAACATGTGTGCAAATGTGGATGGAGAGTACTGCAAGGCTCCACCAGATATGTCAAGGCAGCAGAACCATGACTTGAGCATCCCAAGCACATGCTCTATAATGATCCTGGTTTGTGCATGTGCCTCATTATGGCATTCTTGAGTGGGTGTGTGTGCATTTCTGATGGGTGTCATCATCCATGGCTCCAGTGCATAGCTAGCATCCCCCACCAGATGGCCATATGGGATGTCTCCACTGGCAAATGCCTGGTACAGCTGTGATGAATGCCAGATGTGGAAGTTGTGATGGCTTCCAGGGCTGCCAGCACACACATTCATGATAATTTTCATGGCAGTGCACATGACCTGGCAGTTGATGCAAGGTAAGCCCTTGTGGTTTATGTAGACCCTACCCTGTTCACCAGGTCTTGCTTTGATGTGGATGCGCATGCAGTCTATCACACCCAGTACCTCTGGGTATTCTGCTACTTGATGGAATAGACGTATATTGCTGGTCCTCTCCTCACGGGTGTTGGGGAAGTAAATGTGCTCACCCAGCATGTGGTAGGATGACATTCAGGAACTGGTGGAGTACCCTGGATTCAGATGCCTGTGAAACCCCCATGATGCCCCCAGTACGTCTTTGGAAAGTACCCATAGCTAGTATTCTTAAGGCTACACATACCTTGGTATCCACTGGGATGGGTTCCCCTCTGTTGGCTCTGGGTCTGAGTTGGGCAGGCACAGCTTGATGATTTGCGGAAGTATGTCTCTGTCCACCCTGTAGCACTCTACTGTCTTCAGATCATGTATCATCTTGTAAGTTACCCTGGGTCTGAACACTCTTCTCCTCCTCCTCAGTCTGTGGCGGTTGTCAGCATTATCCTCCTCACCGCCCTCAGCTCTAGCACATACTGATGGATCAAAGCAATGGCAGCCCCTAACATTTTTTCAGTTAAAATTCCCCTGTATACGTACACCAAAGATGCAGGGTTTGTAGGGAAACCAGACTGGAAGGTGTTTGCATAGTTTATACTGTTGTGCTGCAGATGTTGACTGTATGATTGGCTGACTATGATGAATTCCACCTGCCAGCTATGTTATTTGTACTTGATTGCTTGTATTCTGCTATTTCACTTTTTTTTCCTTTTTTGCCTTCCCATTTCCACCCCTTTTAAGCCCTGAGGTGCGCCGCGCAAACCTGGTGCCCAAATGTAAACAGTCCTGCTATTTCTGGGTTTTTTTTTTTGTTTTGTTTTGTTTTAGACCTGGTGTGCACCATGCAGACCCATTTAGCTAAGATAAACAATGAGAAATGGCCCTCCCCTGGACACGAACATGCTTTTCATTTCATGGAATAAGTCAATACAGCCTCAGACACACCCCCTTGCTTAGCTGTGCTTAGCTAAGCTCAAATGTGAGCCGTGGAGCTCCAATGTGCTTACACCAAGCATGACACACCCTTTTCATGTCAGCCACTTCTCCTGCTTACACCACAGCTTTATAGTTCCTAGACAGTTAGGTGCAGTTTGGCACTTGTCTTCTTTTTGTGATTCAGTAAATTTCCCTCATTAGCATACCCCACTGCCTTAGTTCCTAGTTACAGCACTACACCAGAGCCTTTCACCTTAGCAATCTCTGTTCCTTGCTGTTGTTTTGATTCTGCATGCCATAGACTATAATGGCAAAATGCAGATTTCACTTAAAATTGCTTTATCACATTTTTTTAAAAATTTTTGGCACAATCTCGTTTGCGCGTTGCTGCCCTATGCTTAAACAGCCGAGATTGGGCAAAAAATAAACTTTGATTTTTATAATTTTGCAACACTTTTCCATGCCAATGACCATATATTTGGCCATTGGCATGCCTAAGGATTATATTATATGCTTTAGTTTGAGCTGTCATGCCTCTGTTTTGATTTTTGCAGAAATGTATTTGGCTAGTAGCCGACTACATTTCTGCATACTATACTATTCTGCCACAGATGCCTGCCTGCTTACTGGATCACTAATTTACCTCATTTGCATGTTTTTCACCAGCAAATGAGGTCATTAGCATAACACAATAGTGTCTGTGACAGAATAGTTTTAGCAGGCTTGTGCACATCCCCAGGTTTGTTTACTGGATCACTTGGTGGCCATACTCCGTGCAGGAATGACTACAGTATTCCTGCATGGACTTTTTAGAGTATTGAATCCTTGGATACAACTATTATCATGTATATTATCATAGACTATGGCACTGTTAGACAGATAAATAAGTTAAACTGCAGGCATTTTAAGCCTATATTAAACTGATATTATTTTGGAGGGTGAAGTAACACTCTCATCAGTAGGCTATGCCACCATCTTACTGACTCATATATGCAGTATTATGACAGTCTGCGAGGAGATGCCTTTGAGTTTTGTCTACTCAGGATACATGGAATAATAGCCAACAAACATGAGCTATTGTCTGTCTCTAAAATGGAAAAGATCCAAAGCAACCATACTCTATGAGTGAACTTGAATTTAATGTGGAATCATAATCTCTTTGGAGTTCTTTCCTAAAACATATAACAAATGTGACAGTTTACTATTTTTCATTTTAGTAACTTTCTAATTTTGTAACAGCAATGTTTAAAATTTGCTCCTAATTTTGAGACTATGTACTCCCTTCAGTTTAGGCTTTACCCAGATTTCTTGAGCTAATACGTTGAGAGGTATGCAAACCTCTTAATTTTAACTGCCACTTCCACTGATCTCTGTCCCCGCCCCCACACACTCAGACATGCTTCCACTTTCATAAAAGTATAAACTATGCAAACACCTTGCAGTCTGGTTTTCCCACAAGCTCTGCACCATTGGTGTGCTGCCATTGCTTTGATCCATCAATATGTACAAGAGGGCAGTGAGGAGGATAATGTTGACAACCACCACAGATTGAGGAGAGGGAGAAGAGTGTTCAGACCCAAGGTAACTTACCAGGGGCTACATGATCTGGAGATAGAGCGCTTCAGGTTGGACAGAGACATACTGCAGCAAATCATCGAGCTGTGCTGGCCTCAACTCAGACACAGAGCCAACAGAGGGGAACCCATCCCAGTGGATACCAAGGTATGTGTAGCCTTAAAAATACTAGCTACAGTACTTTCCAAAAAACTACTGGGGACATCATGGAGGTCTCACAGGCATCCGCATTCAGGGTAATCCATCAGTACCTTGATGCCATGCTACCACATACCGGTGAGCACATTTACTTCCCCAACACCTGTGAGGAGAGGACCAACAATATGCGTTGCTTTCACTGTATAGCAGAATACATGGAGGTACTGGTTGCAATAGACTGCATGCACATCCACATCAAAGCACCACCCTGTGAACAGGGTAGGGTCTATATAAATTGCAAGAGCCTCCCCTCCATCAACTGCCAGGTTGTGTGCAATGCCCAGGGCATTAAGATGAATTTGTGTGTTGGCAGCCCTGGAAGCTATCATGACTCCCACATCTGGCATTCATCACAGCTGTACAAGGCATTTGCCAGTGGGGGCATCCCATATGATCATCTGGTGGGGGATACTAACTATGCACTGGAGCTATGGATGATGACACCCATCAGAAATGCACACACACCCACACAAGAATGCCATAATGAGGCACATGCACAAACTAGGATCATTATAGACCGTGTGTTTGGGATGCTCAAGTCATGGTTCTGCTGCCTTGACATACTCCCCAGCCACATGTGCAAATGTGTTCATAATATGTGCCATACACAATGTGATCCTGCAGAAACAGCTGCAGCAGGAACAGCACGAGGAAGGATCACACAGCCCACCACCATTGCCAAGATCCCCACAGGCACAGAAGGACAAAGAGGATGAGGCCCCTAAGCCTTATCCTGTAGGCAGATAGAGGTGTGCCCAGTATGCTCAGGCCTTGGCAAAGAGGTAACGCACAGCACGCACACTGACACTGTAGGGACCCCAGTGACTGACTCCTCTCTCTGATTCACACACACAGTAAAATGGATGATGCACACACATATCACATTATCTGTAACTTACCATGTACAGGCAGTGTACTGTGTGCATCCAACATAGGTGGCACTCAAGCACCATCCTCACAACTGCTGCAGGCACAAGGTAAGTAAATCTTCTTAACAATAAATGAGTGGTTTAGTATGTTTTGGTAGCATATCTAAGGTAATGCTGCATGCATGCAAGGGAATGGGGTGGCCTACTGGGATAGCAGCAGACAACTGACAGCTATGTGAGACACCAGGAAATGTCTGCCCAATACTGGCCTCCCCACATTATGCAGTAGTACCCAAGGTGGCAAATCCCACTGCAGTATATGTGTGGGGCCAACTAAATGGGGGGTCATAGGTCACAGGCATGGATGTCAGTGTGGGAGTCCCATACCCACCCTTCAGACCCACACAGCAAGTCAGTTGTAGAAAACCAGAGAGAAATATCTGTAAAAGTCACACAAATGGTGGAAGTGTGGAATTACCCCCCGACAGACTCACACAGTGATAGTACAGCAGGTCTCACAGTTGCAGTAAGGCTAGGAAGGGTAAGAAGTGGGAAACTCAATTGTAGGCCATTACAATCTGACCTGTGGTGTTTACTGATATGCCTCTAGTCTCCAAGACAGGGCACAATAGTATGGTAAATGGAACTAAAATGTAAAGCAAATATCAGCACAGTCTGTGCAAATGTGTACAGTTGACAGGTGTGCCCATCTCATATACCCACAGAAATGCAGTAACATGTATGTTTGCAGGGAAATAGCAGCATAGCACAAATTGGCAGGGCTGCTCCAATACACATGAAAACATATGTTGCATGTACACAATATGCAGGGGTCAATGAGCTATGTGTATGTGTGGTTAATACTGTCAGGATCTGGCCAGCACGTTCTCCTGGCAGTTGTCTTGTAGTGTCCTAGGTACAGTGCTGTCTTTGACAAGGCCATGTGCAGATAACTGCAGTGCCAACTAATTATGCATGTCAGTGACACCTACTGCTCTGCCACTGACATACCTGGATGTCACAGTGCTATGTGGAATGTACTACACATATAACGGATGTCTTGAAGCCAAGGTGCTAAGGCTTTTGTGAATATAGTGCTTTTTGGTACTGTTGCCAGTGGTTATTTCCAATCAATTATTTTTTTTAGGTTTGCTTTTACATATTATGGATATGCTTGCACAATATAATACACTCTGTACCCACACCCATAACTCCCAACCTCTGACAGCAAGACATCTGGACAATGCCAGAAATAAAAGCAGAACAGAGGCACAATGATAGGCATGCATTGTAAATATCATGCTTACATACTAAGAAAGTTGGTAGGGTGTGAGGTTTGCAGTAGTGGGACTTGTCTGAAGGTTATGTAGTCTGAAACAGTAATGCCTGTCATTATTTTGTAACATCACTCTTCAATTATATGTAACTAACTTGCCATAAAAACACAAGTTTACGTAGGCAGGATGAAACCTCTAGCCAAACACCTGGACAATCTGCCAAAAAATGGACAGGTGAGAGGTATGGCAACACAATGGGTAGACATCTCAGGTTAGAAAGATACCACACAAGCAGGAGATCCCCAGCCAGTATATAACCAAGTTGTTGGACAGTTTACACAGCACGTCATCTCTCAACCGGCTGTGGCCAGACCTCACAACTGACCTTGTTGGGCAAGAATGTACATAGCTGCTCTCATAATATTGCTCTATGCATCATAAAATTAGTATTCCTCTGGTAAAGCACTGTGATGATCTGAGGATGTCTGGCACTAGGTAATGACATAATACATTGCAGTATCAGGCTGCAGATATGTCAGAAAACGTCTGCTAAACAAACCCAGTATCCTTAGGAAAGTCCTGTGTACTCCTGAGAGGTATGGCTATAGCACACTAAACCCCAGACTGGAGTACACTTATGTCTGGAAGGGAGTCCCCTCTAACCATAGAAGGTCACACTGGGCATACTCCTGCACTTAGAGAATCAATGGACATGTTGGAACCCACAGCGGACTATATGACTGTATTGTGTATATATGTCTGTGCATACAGACATCTATGTACACCTTAAATATCCCCACACACACATCAGACAGGATTGCCCTCTGCTAGGTGTAGGTGGCCCATATGTGATATATCTGCATCTGCAGCATGTGATACACTGACATATAGATGGGCAACAGATATATGTCAAGCATACACACACATAGATGTGGGGAAGTAAGAGACAGACAGTGATAGAGAGAGACACACAGGGGGACACAGAGTGAGTCACACACACAGATACCCTGAATGGCATACAGTGATGTCCTGCTGTGGACAGTGGCATACCAGTTGTAAACAGTTGCATTTACCAGCATAAAAGGTGAGCCCCATTGTGTAATAGTACTGAGGTTGGGTTTATAATATCACATCACTTGCCTGTATATATGTGTGTGTGTGTGTGTGTGTGTCTGTGTGTGTGTGTGTGTGTGTGTGTGTGTGTGTGTGTGTGTGTGTGTGTGTGTGTGTGTGTGTGTGTGTGTGTGTGTGTGTGTGTGTGTGTGTGCATCCTTAGGTCTGCGTATTAGGAGACTGTTCCCACTCAGTACATTTCACATTGCCTTATTTCACAAGATATGTTGCTGCCATTCACCTTAGAAGTACCATTGGACAGCTATTGCACCTATAAGCTCTGTAGTGCATGCGATAACTGTATAACACTATAGTACAAATAATTAAATAGGTAGGGGGTCTAATCTCAATACTGGCGACTGTGTGTGTGTGTATGTGTGTGTGTGTGTGTGTGTGTGTGTGTGTGTGTGTGTGTGTGAGAGAGAGAGAGATAAGTGTGTTTGTGAGAGTGAATGAGTGTGTGTTTGTTTGTAGGTGAAACAGTTTTAGGCCATTCCCAGCCACAACACTTCCCAGTGCCCCAATTTATCAGTCCTGCTGATGTCATTCCCCTTATCAGCACCTTTGATCAGTTGTTAGCCCAGTAAGCTCCATTGCATGTGTGATAACTTGTAACACTATAGAACAAATCACTAAATAGGCAGGGGTTCTACTCTCACATCTGGCAAATGTGTGGGTGTGTAAGTGTGCCAATGTATGGGTGTGTAAGTGTGCCTGTTTGTAAGAAGTATTTTGATAATTTCCCACTCAGCACCCTACTTTATCAGTCCTGCTGATATCATTCCCCTTATCAGCACCTTTGGGCAGTTGTCAGCCCAGTAAGCTACGTAGCACATGCGATAACTGTGTAACACTATAGTACAAATCACTAGACAGGTAGGGGTTCTACTCTGACATCTGACAAATGTGTGCATGTCGGTGTAAGTTCCCACCCAGTGCTCTACTTTATCAGTCCTGCTGATGTCATTCCTCTTATCAGCACCTTTGGCCAGTCATCAGCCCACTAAGCTCTGTAGCATGTGCAATAACTGTGTAACACTATAACACAAATCACCAGATAAGAAAGAGTTCTTATCTCAATGTTGGCAAGTGTGTGTGTTTGAGAATTGTATCGTGTGTGGGTTATACCATTTTGAGTTGTGTACCACCCTGTACACTTCCCATCACCCTACTTTACAAGGTCTGCTGATGTTATTCACCTTAGAAGTACCTTGGGACAAAATGAAATCAGATAAGCTCTGTGACATGTCAGATAACTTCATAACACTGTAGTACAAATAGCTAAATAGGAGGGGTTCCTATCTCAATACTGGCAAGTGTGTGTGTGTGTGTGTGTGTGTGTGTGTGTGTGTGTGTGTGTGTGTGTGTGTGTGTGTGTGTGTGTGTGTGTGTGTGTGTGTGTGTTGAGCAACATATCATGTTTGGGTTATACCATTTTGAGTTGTGTACTACCCTGTACACTTCCCATTACCCTACTTTACAAGGTCTGCTAATGTCATTCACCTTAGAAGTACCTTGGGACAAGGTGAAATCATATAACCTCCTTGATGCATCTAATAGCTGCATAACACTCTAGTAAAAATAACTAGATAGGTAAGGGTTCTAATCTCAGTACTGGCAACTGTGTGTGTTTGGGTGAGAATCATATGTTGTGTGGGTTATACCTTTTTGATGTGTGTGCCTTCCATGCATGTTTACCACTTCCCAATGGCATTATTTTATATAGTGTGTTAATGGTATCTGCCTCACATGCATGTTAAACCATTCTACAGGCCATAACAGTCATCTCTACAGATGTCTACGGAATATCTGGATGTTTGCAACCTATATGTGGTCTGTGTCCCCTAACAATGGCCATGTATGTGATATTGTTGTCAAATAGGTCACAGTTAGTGTACTGACACACATGCCAGCATCAGATATCATACCTGACTGAAACATCATGCTGATATAATGTCTCTTACCCTGTCACTTGTCCAGGCTTGTAGGAGCAATAGATGACTCCAATTACTATATCTGGTGGGTTATTTCACCATCCATGAAGTCATTCACAACATTATGTGTTGTAAGAGGCAGTGGCTTATGTCCCACGCATATAATCTATGTGGGGCATGTCATGTGTATGTAGCACTATAGTATATTAAAGTGGATATGTAGGTTTACAAATCTGTCTATTGACAGCTGTGTTTGTGTTACTGTATGCACATCCCCTGTGTCAGTCTTTACTGTGTGAATGCAAAGGATATATCATTTTGTCTCCCTGTTCCACCCTGTGAATTCAGGAATACATACCACAAACCTGTCATACACAGTACCATGCATGCCCTCACCAACTGCATCAGGGTTGAGTGTATGGGAAAGAAATGGCAGGGGCAACAGGTGCTGACACATGAATCTGTTGTGGTCAATCTAATGGCTAAGTTTGTTAGGGACCTACTCACAGTACTCCAGTAACTTCTTCCATATATATGAGCCTGTGGCACTACACAACACTGAGGTGACATGTCTGAAGGCTACCTGTCCATGACAAGGGGTATGTATGCAAGGTGACACTGTCTGACAACAGTGTTCATCACACACTGTTGCATGTATACACACCTGGTAAAGGTACATATAAAGGTGTACCTTGGCAATGAAATGGTCGGTGTATTTCCACTCTGCCTTACTCCATGTTGGTAATGTCTGCAGGGCTACAGTCTGCAGACACACAGACACCTGGAACACAAACAGAATACAGCATGTTAGACTACATTCAGTCAGTGGTACTAACAGCAATAATGCATCATGGCTAATAAGGTACATACACCTTTATGTATACCCATAACAAATGCAAGCAGAAAGCATCTTACACAGAATTACATAGCTACACTGTACTATATTCACATTGTGCATCAGACACATATTAGCATGTCTCTGCATTGATGGTATGGGTGACAGGGATGTGGCACAGGTTTCATCATACACACAGGGTGTGGTGTGTGTTTGCCAGAGCCATAGGCTGGGCCATATGACTGACATCTGTGTGTGTATGTTTGGAGGGGTATCCTATAGATGAGCTGTGCAGAGGTGCTGTGTGTGTCTGGAGGTGACCTGCCTGTGATACAGATGTGTTTATATATGCGTGTGTGTGCATGTGTGTGTGTGTGTGTGTGTGTGTGTGTGTGTGTGTGTGTGTGTGTGTGTGTGTGTGTGTGTATGCATACAGTCACTCCATGTAGCTCTCCCACACAGGGTTATGTTGGACAGCTGTGGACCTTACATGGCAGGGTGTCCAGTTCACTGTCTCCAGCCATGGACATGTGAACTGGTCCTGCCAGGGGTCTCACTGGCATCACCAAGCCCAAGACCAGATGCAGTACTGCTTCCTGATAGTGACTGCTGTCTGCTGGATCCATGTCTCTGGTGAAACCAGCCAGGAACACATGCCCATGGCCTACTCCGTTGTGATGTGGATAGCAACCCCCCTTTGGTAGTGCTGGTGTCACTGCCACTATGGGAGTATGAAGGTGTATGGCCCCATAGACTCTCAGCTGATGTTGGTGTTGACCTACGTCCACATGGCCGATGCCCATCGCCCACCACATGATCTAGCACAAACACGCCATGGCCGAGAATTGTCAAAGTCTTACTCCACCGTCTATTCATGACCTCAGTATTTTGGCATGTGACCTCAACAAGGTCATGTATGTCACCACGTAAAATCAGAAGGAGTTGCATAGAACACTCTGAGTATTTGTCTGGTGCTGCATTCACTACATGCCTATGCACCCATGACAGTCTGAAACATGCGTCTTGTGAGGGTCTATATTATATCATCAAATGCTTAAAAAAGCAAACGCTGATTGATTGACCTAACTTAAGCGAAAGCTTACAATCTCGAACTGTCAGATCAGCAATTTTTTTCCCAGGGAAAAAAAATGCTGATCCAAAACACATACACACAACACAAGCACACCAAACAGAAATCCACACACATACACCTAAAATCTGATACCTAACCCTACACTAAACTATGCACACACCACTAACTACCCACTTACCTTAAACCAAACCCTAACCCTAAGGTCCGTCACTATCGCACACTCACCTCACCAGCTCCCTTACCCTAACTTACTTAAATCCGCCCTAACCCTCATGTCCACTCAATCGCACACACACCTAACCCGAGCCCTAACCCTAACTCATCTAAATCACCCTAACACTCACATCCACACAATCGCACACTTACCTGAATCTGACCAGTAACTTTCCACCATAACACTGAAAATACCAAAGCAACAGAAACTGACAACTGAATTCTTTCCCTAGGAAAAAATTTGAGTTTCTGCCGCTTCGATATTTTGCATTTTCATGAAAATAAGTTCGATCAATCAGCGTTCTCTTATTTAAGCATTTGAGGATATAATATAGACCCTCTTGTGACACCTGCTGTGCCACTAGTGACATCAGCTTGATGAGCAGTAGTCCTCTTGCAAGCACCCCCGCCCATCCGCCTGTGTGGGACTTCACCTGCACTCTGGCTATGGCCAGTGTCTACACTCACACCTGCCATAGTCACCACACTAGCATGTTCCATGCCACCACCTGTCCATCATCTGTGGCTGCTGGGGACAGGACATGTGTGGGCATTGTGACTGTGTGCGGGGACATTGTGGATGACTGTTAGATGCTAACTGATGGTACAGATGCAGCCCCTGACAACACCACCTGTGCCTGACTATGACCATCATCATTGCCAGAGTCTGCAGAGACACTGACATCAGATTCTGAGTGGGAGGGACCATGACCACCATGACCACCTGTGGTGGAAAGTCAAAATATGTAAACTAATATCTGCACTATACTGTTTGCTGCTACACACACACATGCACATGCATGCACACACATACAGGTGAGGTGGCAGGCAGGCATTACACAGACCTCACAATAGCCAACTGGTGACATTTGCAACACAGTCAGACCACTACATACACACCCTGGACAGGCCCTCAACATTATGCAGTGCAGCCCTTTCCACTTAATGTTACTACTTATATGCATCTCTGTGATACATGAGTAGTGCTGGTAGGTGATGGGCCTTCAAGTAGCACACACTGCTGCACCCATGTATACATAATTGCTGTTCACCTATATAGCAGAGTGGCAACTCCTACAGAACATACCTCTGAACTTTGCAGAATGTCGCTGAATGACTACATGTGTGGCTCATATTTCTGGTCTGTTCATCATAAATCCTGTGTTTGACACATTACTGGGATGATATGAGTATTGGTGTCACTAATTAATGACATATTTTGAGTTTCACACTTCAAAACCTGCAGTACATGTATGTTACAACAGAACCGGTTACACTAACAACCTTCTAAGCTTACAGTGGATATTATAAATGTAGACACTCTTGTTAACACGCCAGATTTATCTGATATATAACATGAGACCACAGAAATCATGTGATAACATTTCCTACCTTTAATGTGACCTATAACCTGTGCAATCCAATTAAAGATCAAACATCAGTTAGGGGTAACATGCAGAAGTTGAAATACGTACAATAGGCTGGTTGCATGACTGTGCACAGCCTTAAATTAATACTTTGTTAAAACATCTTTTGATTTCATAACAGCAGTCAGTCCTTTTGGGAAGGTGTGTTTCAACATGGCAGATCTCGACTTAGCAATATTTGTACACTCTCCCTTGCAGAAGCCCTCCAACTCTGTCAGATTGTGAGGGCATCTCTCCTGCATAGGCATCTTCGTAGGTTCATAGGTTCATAGATAGGTACTAAGGGCCTAAGTAAGCCTAGCCAACAAGGTTCCCTGACTTATGCCATCCAAGAAAGTTATTTTCCTGTGCCCCTGTGAAGCAGAGCCACAGAAGTGATCCCCGTGGTGTATTTCCTATTTCCCATCCACTCATCAAGATTTTTCTTGAAGAGTGCTAATGAGGAATTTGGCTTGACATAGATGGGTAGCTTGTTTCAGAGTATGGGATGTCTCTGGGACAGGAATCTATCCCTCCAGCATGTCCTGTTTATTGTTGTGACAAGGTTTAGATCCCTAGAGTGTGTAGGTCAGAGGGAATGGGATTTCTTTAGGTGTAGCATGTCCAACAGCTCTGGGTTTGACATATGTTAGACAGAGATCACCTCGGACAAGGCGATATGCTATGGAGTAAAGCCAGAGTTTTTTGAGTTGGTCAGTGTAGGGCTTCTTTTTGAGGCCAGTAATCATCTTTGTGAGGTACTTCTGTGGCCTTTCCAGCTGCTGCAGATATCTTGTGAGGTACATTCTAAAAGGGGCATTGTACTCTATACTGAGTCTAATGAGTGTCGAGTAGAGGGGAACAATGACCTTTTTTTTCCTGGATGAGAAACCTTTTGTGATGAGGTGTGCCACATAGAAGGATTTTCTGACTACTGTGATGATGTGATTATCAAAGGAGAGAATATTCTCCACCTAGGTCCCAAGGTCTCTTATCACATATTCGGCGTTAAGTAGACTGCCATCTATGTGGTAGTTCATGGGTGCAGAGTTTTTACCAAAGAGGATGGCAATGCACTGTTTGGCACTGAGCTTGAGGCCATAGCTCTGACACCAGGCATCTGTCTCAGTGAGGCCCTTCTGTAGGATGTCCACATCATTTGGAGCTCAACTATGTCTCCTAGTTTGCAGTCATCTGTGAACTTTGTTAGCCAAAGGCCTTCTGTTTTAGCCTTTACTGCTGAGAAATAGATACCAAACAGGAACGGTCCCAGGACTGAACCCTGTGGTACTCCACTTATCACTGGTTTGAAGTCAAATTTGGAGTCTGCAACTTTTACAGTGTGGGTTCTGTCAGTGAGTCAGTTGGCAACCCATCTTGTGACATACGGATTTATACCTAGTTTAGTGAGTTTAGCTATAATTCCAGAATGGGGGATGGTGTCGAAAGCCTTGGCAAGGTCAAGATAGGCTGTGTGAACCACCTTACCCTCATGTACAGCTTTGGTTACTGCCTCAAAGAAGTTGATCAGGTTCAGGAGGCATGATCTGCCTTTCACAAACCCGAACTGGGTGGAGTCCAGAGTTTGGAGGTTACCAATGTCTTTGTTTATAAGTTCCAGGATGATACATTCCATGGCTTTACAGACCAGGCTCGTCAATCTAATAGGGCGATAGTTCCCAGGATCAGTGGTGGCACCCCCTTTGTGGAGTGGGATAACTGTTGTTGTGTGGAATTCAGTGGGCACAAAGCCTGATGTGACGCTATGATTGAACATGGTGCTTAGGTGGGGAGCCAGTTCATTCTGAATTTCATGTAAAATGTAGCCTGGGATGTTGTCCGGTCCCATGGATGCTGTGTTTCTGATTTTAGAGAGTGCAGCTTTTACCTGTGTAGTTGTGATTACAAGGACTCTGCATTCTTCCTTTATAGATATGGGCCCTTTAGGGGGAGAGAGGGGGGTAAAGTTGGCACTAACATCTTATCTGCCAGGATGTTGGCAATATCAGTTGGTTCTGTAATTTTCATGCCATTGTGCTGTAACTCAGAGCAGGTCTGGGTGTTGCTATTTAGATTCTTGACATAGCTATAGAATGCTTTGTGGTTGTCCCTAGAATCAGTGATGATTTTGTTTTCAGGGAACCCCACAGATTTTCTATAGCATGTAGTTGTGGACTGTGGCTGGGCCATTGCAAAACATTGAGTGTCTTCGGGTGAAGGCATTCCTTTTTGGATTTTGATGTATGATATGGGTCATTATCGTGTGGAAAGGTTTAAGTCCTCTCCATCCACAGCTTTCTAGCAGACACATGAAGATTTTGGGCCAAAGGGGACTGGTAATTTGTGCTGTTCCTAATCCCCTCCACCTTGGCTAAAGGCCCACTTCCAGCTTATGAACAGCAACCCCAGAGCAGGACACTGCCATCACCATGCTTCACCATGGGGATGGTGCCCTTTTGGTGATGCACAGTGTTGTTATTGTGACAAACAAAACTTTTGTTATTGTAGTGAAAAAGTGCAACCTTGGTCTGATCACACCATAACACATTTCCCTACATCCTTTTGGGAGACCTGATGTATTGTTTTTGAGAAATTCGCCAGACCTGGATGTTGTTATGTGTGAGAAACGGCTTCTATCTTCCAACCATACTCCATAGGCCAGACATGGGGAGAATATGGGAGATTGTTGTCACATGTAGTACACAACCAGTCCTTGCCAGAGATTCCTGCAACTCCTGTAGTGTTGCTGTAGGTCTCCAGCAGCCTCCCTGGCCAGTTTGGGTCTTATCCTTTCCACCCATTTGGAGAGATGTCCAGTTCTTTGCAATGTCACTGTTGCCCCATATTATCACCACCATTTGATGACCTTCTTCACTGTATTCCATGGTATATGCAATGCTGTGGAAATGTGTGTGTACCCTTCTCTGGGCTGATAACTTTCACAAATTAGATCCCTTTGCTGCTTTGTAAGCTGTATGTGAATGATAGCTATTGCTGCAACTGGCAACTGAGTAAATTTAGGATAATCCTGGCAGGACAGCTGACCATTATTCGAAGTTAATGACAGAGTCTGTAATTTATTGCAGGTGTATACCCAAGAAGATGTAATGCTGTAATAATATTGAAAGCTGCTTCAACACAGTATTAGCTTCAGCCTGTGCACACATATGCATCTAGCTTCTTGTACGTTTTTTGTGTGTCATAATTGTTCCCCTAACAGATTTGTTTGTCTTACAATTGAATTGTACAGGTTACAGGTCACATGAGGTTTGGAAATGTTTTATTGTGCTCTCATTTTTGAATATCACAAATACCTGGCATTCTACCAAGTGTGTGTAAACCATTTACATGCACTGTATAACACTAATTTATAAAATATGTCCCTAGTTTTGGGCCTTTGTCCCCCCATTTTGTCAGTCTTTGTCCATATTTCTTGCAATGACAGGTTGTTAAGTATGCTACAGATATGTGACATCTCCTGCAAATAGGCCCCTGTGATGACCACTGTGATGCAATGCAGTTAACCCCACCACAAGTGAACATGCAGATATTGCAAAATGGCTGAGAGTAACAGTTGTGTGCATGGTCGCATGCATGACCTTAACATGCCTGGGGTACTGATGAGCCACAACAGGAAAATCCTATACTCACTGGCTTTAGGCTGCTGTACCACATCCAGACCAGAGGGACCTGTGTAGTTGTAGGGGAGAGATATTGTCAGCAGATTCACATTTGGCATCAGTACAAGATGAATGCTATTTTTCTGCACAGGTACAGTACAAGCTGTGATAGTACACAGTTTCTACCCCTCACCATAGATGTGCACTTGTTTGCATTACTAAACCCCACCCACAAATGCAGTTTGGAGTGACATATGCATCTAGATACTCTGTAGAAGACAGTATGACTGATACATGATTAAATTGATGTGCACTGTGGCCTTACCTGGATGCTCCTCGCCTGTTGCCTGGGTGCCACCCACCTCCACAACTTGTATTTCATGTGTTGGATGTTGTGTGGGGGCTGCCTCAAGGTTGGCAAGGAGCTCCTCTGTTGCCATAAGTGGGGCCTGTGTGGCTGGACTCCCACCTGTAGCAGTACAATCCCCGGCCACGGCAGCAGCCCTTTGCTGGGAATGACATATCAGGTCAATTGCCCTATGCCTGACCTGATTGTATGTGCGGCCATGGTGGCCCAAGGTGTTAACTCTGTGGACAAGGTCATCCCACAAGGCAATCTGCTCCCACAGATTTTGTCATCTGCAGCCAAGCAGCACCACATGGTGCTGGATTATTGCTTCGGTGATATCTGCATTCTCCTCTGCAGTATATGCTAGCTGATGCTGCATTACACCTGGAAGACATAAACAGGGAAAGACATCACAGGACCTCAGACATTGCCCAGAGTTATTTATAGAGCCAGCACATCAATATTGTCTATCATTAGCCACCACTTACAACCACATCATACCCCTGTCATCTATCAGCACAGTATGAAGCTGCATTGCACTCCTGGTCCTGATGTGTCATGTTCCCCACAGTGAGGACCAGTACACTGCATAAACCACCATTCATCATTCATGTCTGTGTAGCGGGATGACAGTGGCCATCTTCCTTGCAGATGGGATGTCAATGGTGCTCAGGCTTTGCTTGCATACATTGTGTATTGGAGCTGGAAGGATATGTCTGAGTTCATGTATGATGCAGACAGGAATGTTATCAGGTCCCATGGAGACTTGCTTTTGTTGACTTTGATTAGGCAGTATGCACCTGCTCTCTGATGATGAGGGGAGGGGTGCGGGTGCTGTGCATATCCACCTATACTGATGGTGAGCCGGGGGGGGGATGTTTGCCCTAAACCTGTCTGCAGCAGGTTGGCTATAGCTATTGTGTGTGTGCATGTGGTGTGATTGACCGCCATTACAGGGTGGATTGGGTTGTTGCCTCTGAGATTGCAGACATGTGAAGATGGCCTTGTGATTACCCTTGGTGGATGTGTCCAATTTGTACTCATAGCCTTACAGTAATTCACCTGTGACCTTATATGCTTACTGAGACAAAGGCTGACTTGCTGCCAAGTTGGTGCCTGAACCTACTTTGACCTGTACAGCCAATATAGTGACCAATTCTGTGGTTTGTGTATTGCTGCTGAACAGCAAAGGAAATTACTGTACCTTGGTGGAGACAGGATTTACAAGTAAGGTATTGCTGAGTCCATACAACTATGTAGGTGGTCATATAGCTGTTTGTAGTAGACATGGACACAAGGACATGACACAGTTGGACACCTCTCCAGTTTCAACCTGATAGCCATGCTTATTCTAGTACCCATGTCTGTGTCAGGGTAATGCAACAACCAGTAGCTGTAGAAATCTAACTCTGTTGGATGCAGAAACTAAGATTACACATGTGTACATGTGCAGCTTATTTACCTGACATTCTGCATCCCATGCCCATTGTTATGAGGCAGCCAGGTACACCTACTCATACCTACATGTGCACAGGTAATGCCTGATATACATTTCTGTTCTATATGGCACACTGTTGCTGCGCAGTCATTCCTGTCAACCTGTTAGAGCAGGACATCTGCAGGATGCCACACATACATGGAGGGTGATGGCCCAAAATTAGTGACACTTTCTTAATATTTCTGTAACACAGTTAAGTCATTTGATAGCACAGTAGCCTTTGCATTCACAGACATACCCTGGAGGATGTCAGATGCTCATATGGCAGGAAGAGAGGAGAAAGGCTAGGAGTGTGGTAGTGAGGGTAGGAACTTTTAATGTTGGCAGTATGACTGGTATGCGGACAGATCTAGCTGATATGATGGATAGAAGGAAGGTTGATATATTGTGTGTGCAAGAGACCAGAGGGAAGAGGACTAAGGCTAGGTGTATCGGAGACTGGTCCAAATTGTTTTATCATGGTGAAGATGGGAGGAGAAATAGTGTATAGGTTATCCTGAAGGAAGAGTATGGCAAGAGTGTTTTTGGAGCTGAAAAGAGTGTCAGATAGAGTGATGTTTATGAAGCTGGACACTGATGGTGTAATGATGACTGTTATTAATGCATATGCTCCACAATCTGGGTGTGCGATGGATGAGACAGAAAAACTTTGGAGTGAGTTGGATGAAGTAGTGATGACTGTATCCAAGGGTGAGAGAGTGGTGATTGGAGCAGATTTCAATGGGCATGTTGGTGAAGGGAACAGAGGGGATGTGGAAGTGATGGGTAGGGATGGTGTTAAGCAAAGAAATGCAGAAGGTGAGATGGTGGTGGAGTTTGCAAACTTGATGACATGGCTGTGGTGAATACATATTTTAACAAGATAGAGGAGCATAGGGTGACATACAAGAGTGGAGGAAGATGCACACAGCTGGATTATATCCTATGCAGGAGGGCCAGTTTGAATGAGAATGGATACTGTAAAGTGGTTACAGGGGAAAGTGTAGTTAGGTAGCATGGAATGATGGTTTATAGGATGATATTGGTGATAAAGAAGAGGGAGTGGTGTGTGAGGGTAGCACCAAGGCTCAAATGGTGGAAACTGAAAAAGGGTGATTGTGAGGTTGAGTTCAGGGAAGTGTTAAGGCAGGCAGTGGGTGGTAGTGAAGAGATACTGGATATATGGGTAACTACAGCAGAGCTAGTAAGGGAGATGATTAGAAAGGTGCTTGGTGTGACATCTGGACAGAGGAAGGAGGACAAGGGACCTTGTGGTGGATTGAGGAAGTACAGGGGAGTATACAGAGAAAGAGGCTGGTGAAGAAGTGGGATTGTCATAGAGATGAAGAAAGTAGTCAGAAGTATAAGGAGATGAGGTGCATGGCAAAGAGAGAGGTGGTGAAGGCTAAGGATGAGGCATATGAAGGGTTGTATGAAAGGTTGGACACTAAGGATGGAGAAAAGGACCTGTACCGATTAGCTAGACAGAGAGACTGAGCTAGGAAGGATGTGCAGCAGATAAGAGTGATAAAGGATAATGAGCAAAATGTACTCACAAGCAAGGAGTGTGTTGAGAAGATGGAAGGAGTACTTTGAGGGGATGATGTATGAAGAGAGTGAGAGAGAGAAGGTTGGATGATGTGGGTATGGTGAATCAGGAAGTGAAACAAATTTGCAAGGAGAAAGTTAAAGGTAGCTATGAAGAGGATTAAGAGTGGAAAGACTGTTGGTCCAGATTGCATACCTGTGGAAGCATATAGGTGTTTAGGAGAAATGACAGTGGTGTTTTTAAGCAGATTGTTTAATGAAATCTTGCAAAGTGAGATGTTGTGTGAGGAGTGGAGAAAATGTTTTTGGGTACCAATTATAAGAATAAGGGTGGAGTGCAGAGCTGTAGTAAATACAGAGGGATAACGCTGATCAGCCACAGCATGAAGTTATGGGAAAGAGTAGAGGAAGCTAGGTTAAGAAGGGTGGTGATGATTAGTGATCAGCAGTATGGTTTCATGCCAGAAAAGAGCACTACAGACGTGATGTTTGCTCTGAGAGTGTTGATGGAGGTCGGAAGGAGTTACGTTGTGTCTTTGTGGACTTAGAGAAAGCATATGACAGGGTGTCTAGAGAGGAGTTGTGGTATTGTATGAGGAAGTCAGGAGTGGTGGAGGAATTTGTAAGAATGCTGCAGGATATGTACAAGAGTCATGTCACAGCGGTGAGTTCTGTGGTGGGTGTGACAGATGCATTTAAGGTGAAGGTGGGATTACATCAGGGATCAGCTCTGAGCCCTTTCTTATTTGCAGTGGTGATGGACAGGTTGACAGACAAGATCAGACAGGAGTCCTCATTGACTGTGATGTTTGCAGATGGCATTGTGATCTGTAGTGAGAGTAGGGAACAGGTTGAGGAGACCCTGGAGAGGTGGAGGTATGTTCCAGAGAGGGGAGGAATGATGGTCACCAGGACTAAGAATATGTGTGTGTGAATGGGAGGGAGGGTAGAGGAATGGTGAGGATGCAGTGAGTAGAGTTTGCAAAGGTGGTTGAGTTTAAATACTTGGGATCAACAGTTCAGAGTAATGACGATTGTGTGGGAGAAGTGAAGAAGAGAGTACAGGCAGGACAGGGCGGGTGGATAAGAGTATCAGGAGTGATTTGTGACAGACAAGTACCATTAAGAGTGAGAGGGAAGGTCTACAAGATGGTAGTGATACCAGCTATGTTATATGGGTTGGAGACAGTGGCATTGACAATAAGGCAGGAGTCAGAGCTGGATGTGGCAGAGTTACAGAAGTTAAGATTTGCACTGGGTGTGAGGAGGGTGGACAGGATTAGAAATATGTATGTTAGAGGGTCAGCCCAGATTGGATGGTTTGGAGACCAAGCCAGAGAGTAGCGGGATTATGTAGGTTTGGGCATATGCTGAGGAGGGATGCTGAGTATATTGGTAAAAGGATGGTAAGGATGAAACTGCCAGGTAAGAGGAAAAGAGGAAGGCCTCAGATAAGTTTCTGCAAGTGATGAGAGAGGACATGCAGGTGGTTGGTGTGACAGAGCAAGGTGCAGAGGACAGGCAGAAATGGCAACAGATGTTCCACTGTGGCGACCCCTAATTGGAACAGCCAGAAAAAAAAGGAGATTTTGCAATGTCAGCCTTCACAGGTTGCCAATGATTTGTCACTAACTAGTGAGAAGTAATTGAGTGTTGGACTTGTGCTATTTCAGTCAGTATATGTTAGGACAGACAGGACAGTGTTACTGCAGCAACTGTGTCAGCTTATCTACTACAGTATTTCAGATATGTCCTTATTTTCATGGCTTTCTCCCCCCCACACTTTGTCAGGCTTGGTCCAGATTTGTTGCACTAAGAGGTTCTGGGCATACCTCTTGACTGGCTGAATTGTTTCAGAATGTCCAGGTTTATTGCTCATATTTCTGGTCTGTTCCACAGATTCATTATTTTTGGTAAATCACTGTGATGATCTGAGGATTTCTCTCAGTAAATGATGACATATATTTCAGTTGCAGAACTCACATCATTCAGAGCATGTGCTGAAATAAACCATGTCACTCTAGCAACATTCTACATTTATAAGAGCAATATTTAAAATATATCCCTAGTTTTGGCCCATTGTCCCACCATTTTGACAGCCTTTGGCCAGATTTCATGAAGTAAGAGGTTGAGAGGTATTGTTATGAACTATGACTCCACTGCATGTTATGAGTATATATATATATATATATATATATATATATATATAATTTTTTTCTTCCTTCTTTTATATATATATATATATATATATATATATATATATATATATATATATATATATATATATATATATACACATATATGTGTGTGTGTGTGTGTGTGTGTGTGTGCATGTGTGTGTATGTAAATGTATATATTTTATATGTATATATCTATTTATATCATGTATATATTTTCCATATATATGTATATATGCATCTCCAGATATATACATGTGTATATGTATATATACAAAACCTGACTGATTCTACAGAATCTTTTCCCTGTTGTTGAATGACTCTATTGCATGATATATGTGAAAAAAGCATCTGCAATCCCTACAGTTCTAATGGTGTAGTGGTGTGTTGCTCTGGCTATGATGTAAAGTTCCCTGGGTTTGAGACTTGGCACAGCTGCTTATTTTGTTGCTAGGCAGAACAGTGGTTGATGTAGACAGAGTGATTAAAGCAGTTTTAAGCAGTTGTGAGTGGGTTTGTGCAGGTTTGCATGACGGTAAGCGATGCCAACATATGGTTAACCATAGAGATGCTTAACCTGTGTTGGCTTCACTTAGCATCGTGCAAACTTGCTTACTCCCGCTTATTCCCGCTTACACCCATGCTAAATTCTTTAAAAGAAAAGAAAAAGGGGGAATAGGACAGTGGTGAAATAGGAGCACACAGAGGGAAAAACAGTATGAAAGATAACTAGGGATGTGCAGAACGGGTGTAGGGAAGGTCCATAGCTGTCCATTTCTTATACAGCAACAGCTGTGCATTTGTACAGAATTTGGAGGTGAATTTGGACACTCAAACCCCAGAGAGAGGGGTGAGGACAACAGAAATGTGTTATCAAGCCAGTTGGACTGGATTACAGGTGTCCAATAAACACATGTTAAATGGACAGCTATGTATGGGGCAATTTTTTTTTTTGGGACAGATGCCCTTTTCTTTTTTTAAGGTGAGAGTGGGATGTTGGGGAATAATTGTAGGTAGATCTGGGGAGGTAGGTTGGGTAGGGAGACAGACAAAAAAGACAAGACAGCAGACAGTGGTAGTATATGACACATGAGGAGGGTTATGGGCCCTCATATGGTTACAGTGGGACTGAGATCTCCACCCATGGGCAGTCACCACTGCACCTTCACGGCCCCAAAGGTGGCTGCGCTGGGGGCTGGACAGGAGGGGTGACCTGCCCCTCAAGGTGCACCAGGCAGCCCTCAATCTGGCATAGCTGCTCTCTGAACTCATTTCAAAGTGTGTTGCACACCAAACCCCGGACCTGACTGCAGGTGACGGCCTCCTGTTCATGCCCGCTCCCAGGGGGGATGGGCCCTATCCGCTGCAGAGGTTCCACCGAAGGTGGTGCAGGACCAGCAGATGAAGGAGATCTGGGATGGGTCCCAGATGTGCTGGGGCCCAGTGCCACAGCCAGATGAGGTGGAACAGGTGGATCCGCTGGGATCTGCCTTTCCAAACGTGCTATGGTGCTGAGGTTTTACAAAATATGATGGATAGTCATGAACAACACATTTCAAGATTAGTTATAACAGCATGCATGGGTGTTCCAATTAATACCATAAAACAGATTTGAAACAGATGCATAGCAAACAGAACACATGCATAAATGGAACAACAGTATGCATTGTAACAGTATGCCAGTAACATTGACGGCAACAGGCCACCAACAATGGAATCTTAACAAGATATGTTAACATGCAAGCAATAAAACATATTAACAATTATATAACACAAGTCGCAACATTAGAGTTGGAGCACAACATTCCCATAGTATATGAGCAATAATTACACTTGTATGTCTATCATTATTTTCTAACTTCAATCTATAATGGTTTGCCACTGATTTGCCATGACACCACTACTTTATGTAAAATGGACCAAAGATCTGGGACAAATATCTGGACATTCAGTGAATATCAGTACAGTTGAGAGGAATGCTTCTGGAAAACTGTATAGTGTATGTACCTACCCTGCTGTCATTTGCAGGCATGTGGTGGGACAATTGAACAGTTGTACACAGTTTATTAGTATACCCTTCATACAGCTACTGGCAACATTTACTTACCTGTAAAACCTGTGGGGAAATTATCTGTTAACACTACCTCACTATTTTTATATTTATTCCTGATTCCTTTGTGTGTAGATATGCACACATCTTAGTATTACTCCCTGGATTCGAACCATGTCTGGGTGTGCAAAATTAACAACTAAGCTATTTCTCATCACACTGAGCTACTGGGGAACTGCTGTGTTTTGCTTCAATGGTTTTTGCTTGATAGTCACTTGGTTAGACAGTCTAAACTTGAAATCCTGTGATGCATGCATGACAGATAGTTATTGTACTGTGGATTACTCCTTTGGATTACTACAACCTGGAAAGCAAAGGTTAACACAAGGCAGTGCTGCACGGTACACACATTGATACTTGACATATTACTATTCAGGGTTCAGAGCATAGTGCAGTATATATTTCACATTTAATTTATATCTCGTTTTACAGCTACACCATCTACGGTTTCTTCTAACAGCTTGTTCACAGATGAACCTCAGTAAATCTATGCTGTCACAGCCATATTTGCTGTGAATAACCTGTACACATTCTATATATGTCTACAACAACATACCAGAATAAGCATAACAGTTTTTTAAGGGTCTTTATTGTACTTCAATATTCATCAGTCATACATTTTTTATTTATTCAGTTCACACAGTAACAGTATACATACTAGCAGTAAGCAATGTACTCCTTCTTAGCTATTTTAACAATATACTGCAAAATAGATTTGTACTCACCAGTCTGTCAGCGCAGCCTCAGCAGTCTGTCACTGTGGGCTTCATTGTTCACAGCCATCTCTGCTGCAGCTGTTGGGAAGAAAAACACACATTATGCATATCTGTCTATCACATTCTTAGGCTAGTATTTGCTACAAACTACTTGATAGTGATACTTACACACTACTGGAGAATTCTGTGCCCATCCATCTTGGATCCACTGGTCCAAGAGCGCTTCCTCCTATGCTTTAGTTCAGCATAGCAGTGATGTACCTGCTCACCAGTCTGGGAGGTGCCAGTAGCACTGATGTCACATGCGAGATGGTCCCAGGCCTCCACTTTGTATTGGGAGCCCTTGTACTGGCCCTGCAGCAGTCTCTCCTTATGGTTTTTAACTAGGAGTCCAACCATGACCCTGGACTCCTAAATGCTCCAGCTTTGCGCCCGAAAGTGCACTCCCTCTCCTACACCAGCCATTGTATCTACACAGAAGAATTATAACAGATTATGGCTGTATTCCCACCTGTGTCATTTAAATAGTGTGATATGCCTGCCCTTTCCTGTAATTGGACCATTTTGAAAAGGTTAAACTCTGCTAAGCAGTGCGCAAATCCATTAAGCCGTTTTTTTTCACTGCTTAAAGTGGAAGTTGTTGAGCAGTGTTTAACATCGTGCAAATCCACTTAGCTGAGCTACCTGCTGCTTAGCATTCACATCTTAGCAATGGCTACACTTGCTAAGCTTAGCAGAGCATTGCTGACCATTGCTCACTTTTAATTTTTTTAAATGTATCAGAGGACTGACTTTATTTATTAAGTGTATATGATGTACTTTACATGACATCCCTCTATGTGATTTCCTTACATTGTCAAGGGGTTGGGACACTTGTGTGTACATGGGTGGTTTCACATGTTATGTGTACTCACACTTACATTGTACACCAGCTACACTACCCTGGTTGACAAAAAACAGTTGCTAAATAATCTAAGTTTAAAAAAATAATTTTAGCACTACTTTCCCATTTAAAAATAACGCCTGCCTTGGTACTCAAACAATCAACATTTGAATATAAAGCCAGGACTCTAACCACTACACTATCTCAGCTTGGCAATTTCACCTGTATATTTGTATTTGTATTTATCTCCTATGGGATGTTTAAGCTATGGAAAGCGGAGGACCATAACGTGCACACCCGCGTATCTACGCTTAAACTTTCCTTAGCCTAGAAAAAAATATATAATATTATTATTATTGTATTAAGTTATTTAGCAAGTATTGTGGTGTTCTGACAAGTCATTGAGGACTGCAGTCAGAAAATAGTAGCATACATTTGTTTTTCAGGCTTCTATCCTTCAGAGATCCTGCTAATACATATCCTGTTTTCTATCAATTTTCTAAGTGTGTGAGGGCAATTTTTCAGAAGTGCCCCTATTTTTATTGTTTTTCCCCCCATTATTTGTGTCTGTGTCCACATGGACTGCTGTCAGGGCATATTGGCATACATTTGCTTTCAGACGTCTGTCCTTTGGAAATTCATGCTAATGCATGACCTGTTTTCTATCAACTTTCTAAGTTTGTGAGGGCAATATGTATGATGTGTCCCTTTTCAGGGATTTATCCCCCATTATTTGTGCATTTGTACACGATTCCTGCTTTAGCAGCTTGCGGAGGTGTTGTACAGCACTTTTACAATCCAGGGGGTGTATCCCAAAACCTGTCACACACCCCCTGCATCGCTTTCCTGCTTCCATATGTATTTCAGTGTCCGTGAACACTAAAATAATGTTGTTGTGTCTTTCGGCTTTTCCCGGTTAGGGGTCACCACAGTGGAGCTCCGGTCCGCTAATGATTGGCAGTAGATTTTTACGTGCCGAGTTGCCAGCCCTGACGCACAACCATCAACAAAGGTACACCCATTCATGCATGTCTCCACACAGAAGACGCTCTAGCTGAGAATAGAACAGGACGTCTTACTGTGAGATGACAACGCTATCGCAGCACCAATCATTTATTTAATTTCAGTGACTATGGACACTGAAATACTGGCATAATATTAGAGTAATTCTCTAATATTGCAGGGGGCATGTTCAATGTCTGTGCATTACTTGAACATTCCCCCTGCACTCGTTCATAGTTTGTGTCCATGTAGATTAAACAGCAGCTTACCTTCATGAATATGCAACACGCTGCTGTGCTATACGGACACAAACCACTCCATGCAGGAAGTTTATTGAATCCCATATCATGTCTTGCCAGAGGTACTTGAGGGTTTGTTTCTTTGTGTACACCTAAAACATTATAATGAGAAGCAAATGCAATAGAAGATTGTGACTAAGCAATCATGCAATTTAATCATGCAGCAACAAGTGAAGAAGAAGATGAAGAAGACTTGGGCACATGACATCCTGCATGCAAGATGTTATGGGCATTGAATGAACACTGCTGTATACATTATAGATCTCATTAAAAAGTAGAAGGAGGGTTGCTGGAAGAGAGCATTATTTGTGAGTCTGCTACTGTGTTTTACATTTGCATTGATCTCTCAGCTGGGCTAAGGACAAGTCAAGATCATTTGGGTCTTTTAAATGTTGGTGTCTTTATCCTTTTGCTCAACATCACCCAAAATGATAGAAATTTTCTGTGATTGAGTTGATATCTCTCCCATAACCACCACCGTGTTGATTAAGATTGTATTTCATACAGATATTGATGATCTGTATTAGAATGGCATGTAGGATTTACTTCACTGTATACCATGCAGCTTGACTTTCTGACTCTAGAGATTTGCATATATTTGATAATCTGATATCTGCTTTTTTACCAAATATATTTTCTTATCTTGTGCTTACCTCTACTTCTTACCCTGTAAAATTAAGTAGAAAAAAAAACATCAAAAGGCTGACATTTCTGAATTATGGTAGTCTTTATTGACTCCATATGTTGTATAATGGTTTCAACCTATAATTTCTATTCATCTTATAATAAAGAACACCCTGACTTCAGATCAATTTTGTGTGAGTAAATACAGAAGGAGGTATTTTCCGAAAGTGAATTTTTATTTCATCACATTCAGCTACACCTCACTGTCTTTATTTAAATATATATTTGCTTATTGTGATAATTTTGATAACAGATTGATCCATAAGGACCTATTTCAACCATTGCCCAAAGGTTACATCACACAAATGCACTATTGTATCACATTAATATTCATTGCCTATGTTTGCAAATAGTGAATAGCATTGAGCTAGCTTGTTCAGGAAATAGAAATTCTGAGCATGGTTCTATGCATATAAAAGAGAGTTATTACAAAATTTTACAATGGATATCTAGTCATAAGAACAGCTTAGCGGAAAGAAAGGTGAGAAGAGTAAGTCTGAACAGCCTTTTTTTTCTTCTGTGTAATAACAGTCTAGTTCTAAAGCCCTTAAAGGTCTCATAGTTCCTAATGCCAGCAGTAAACGAATTCTAGTTTTTGGGTACAAAACTGAAAGACATATTCAGTTGATGCAAAAGAGTTAGAGGCATTACTGGTACTACTGCACATGACAGTAGGATCTAAGGGGGAGGCTGATATTTTTGGATTCATCATTGAGACACATCAAGTGGAGAGATCAAACACTGAAATCCATATTATTAGGAACAGATCAAAATGCCCTTTTGTTGAGTCATTTTTCCTAAGGGGGGATCATAGTGAATAGCAAAAAAATCTATTGATTCTTTTACAGGGAAAATTAGGACATTGATATTTATATTGGAGGCACAAGTTATCAGAGAGAGACATACTTTCATTTACTTGAGAGAACCCCTTTCTGAGTTGTGAAACATGTTTTAGGAAAGTGGAATCTAGAGATTATGCTTAAGTTTATCAGAGTGGGCATCCACTGACAGCAACTATACATAAATAAAGGAAATGACTGATTCAATATGCTTGATAGCTGATGTGTCTGAAGGACCAGGGAACAGTGTGTTAGTTTTATTCCAGTTTATAATCATTTGCTTATTACTAGACTTGATCAACAATGTTTTGAGGTTAGATTTAAAAGTAAAGCAGGATAAAGGAGTTGTAAAACTAAACCGATCATCTGCATTTGAAATGAGGTTATATATGTGCAGTTCATAGGGGAGCTAATAAAATATGGTGACCAGACATAGACTCAGAACAGAGCCATGGGGAACACCTCATTTTAAGCGTGTACAGAATGTCAGAGGCAGACATTTCAAAATATACAAATATGTGTTTTTAATTTGGCTTCAGACAGTATCAAAGCTCTCCTATGATTTTCCTTAAGGTGTTCCATAAAACATCTAGTGAAGCAAAACTGTTTTGAGAGAAATCCGTCAGCACATTGATATCTCTCTCATAAATTTACCCCCAAACCATATGCAATAGTAGCACTGCTTCACACATGTGGCAGGTAATTAATAGGATGCCAGGAAACCTTTGCAACCAGTTCTGCTTACTGTGATGAAATTCAGACTCCAAACTGAAATATTAAAGAATATCCCACTATAGTTAATTGGAAGAGAATGCCTTTTAAGGGTTGTATAACAGAGCTGAGGAAAAAAGTAAAATAATTATCAATAATAATAAGTCCTGAAAAAGAAAAAAAATGGGAAAAATTGAGTTTCAATAACTGTAGGAAAAGATAAAGGACTTTATGTGATGCCCTGAGCACAATAACATTAACGTTTTGGAATTTCATTAATAGGAACTGATTAACTGAACTGCATAGTATAGCAAAGCAACTTTCTAAATATATCACTGATCATGTCTACAGAGTGTTTAAACTCGGAACTGTCAATGTTCACCTCCTCTGTTTAGTATCCTCAAATTTCCTAACCTCTTAAGCAAACAAGATGCTCTGCAGTCTACCACAAGGGCTCAGCTGTTGGCCTTTGAGGAAATTATTATTTGCATTATGCCACCTCCTGTATCAGTAAGGATAAATATAATCTTACACAAAATATATATGTATTACCTTGTGCCAGTTTCACTTAAACTAAATATCAGGCAAACAAACAGGCTCTTATAGGATATTTAAATATTTTCCACTTTAACACGGTGATTGCTGCATCAAGACTAGCATTGTTGATATCTGTTGATATATAAGTATATAGTTTAATGCTAATGAGCTACTTACTGTGAAGTGCGTGTCATGGGATACTCAGTTTTTTATAGGTGTTTCATTATGAATAAACAACTCAATAATTGTAAAAGGCTATAAGGCTATAAAAATTACACCAAACAAGAAGATATTTACTTTTCCATTTACTCATTTTGTTGGCATTAGAGCCTTCTCGCAGACCCTTTGTTAAACCAAAAAGTTAACTCAGATTAATCCATTCTTGATATCCACGTAATTAAGTACAAAATTACTGATGATTTTAAAAATAAGGTTAACATAATGTGAAGTGTAGGATTATATATATATATATATATATATATATATATATATATATATATATATATATATATATATATATATATATTGTATTGTAAATAATTGCTAAAAAATGACCCGCATTTTATTGTCAGTGATATCAGTAGCATGTTCTGATATCTGTAGTTTCTTATCATGCATAAACTGAAGCATGAATCTTTGCAGTTTGCTCTGTCTGAAGTGCCTAACCACTGAATGATTGCTTTAGAAAATGAGGTCATTACATATGTCTCAGTATCCATCCATCCACAACACATTTTCCCATTTTCCCATTTGTTATTCTTCCTTGCTCAGAGGTTTAATATGACGATTATACACCAATCTATTTTTTGGGGAAACCATAGCAATTTTAAAATTTGTCTTTCATATTGACTGACTTGCTGCTTTTTTACTTATCTGAATGTAGATTAAGTGTCTTATATAAATAAACTTAGGAAGTAATGCCATCTAAATAAGTTATAGTCTATCTTCAAAAGCAAAAAAATATTCCATTTAAAATGATGGAATTAATGTGAATAATACTGTTTCCATAGTTAATATTTCTATTGTCCTATAAACTGTATTTTATTAAACTTCCTAAGCATTTAAGCTCCTTATTGTCCTCTTTAAAATTAACTAATAAAGTTCTAATCTTGCTGTTGTTAAATGATAATCCTGATATTGTTCCAAAATCCCCAATAATATTATTTAAATGAACTGCCAAACTATCAAAATTAGTTAACAATATGTAATTAGAAAAAAAAATACCTTTGATTCACATTTATCTCCAAGTTTAACCTCCAGGAATCTATGGTGTTGTCTAATGGCCAGAGCTAAAAGTACCATTGCTATCACACACACTAATGGAAACAGTGTTCTCCCTTGTTTAGTATGCTACTCAACATTTACAGACTTAAACAAAA
This sequence comes from Protopterus annectens, assembly GCF_019279795.1. Taxonomy (NCBI): domain Eukaryota; kingdom Metazoa; phylum Chordata; order Ceratodontiformes; family Protopteridae; genus Protopterus; species Protopterus annectens. The sequence continues at coordinate 1,024,670,525 of NC_056730.1, forward strand.
AGGATCTTGATTTGACATAGGCTATTTTGTTAAAGTCTTTTGATTCTGGGAACAAAAATTTATCCAACACTGTAAACAAATCTTTCCAGCTCACAGAGCAAAAAAGCTTTTTTTGTCTAAACTAATAAGCATTTTTATATTTTTACTATTAGCACAGTCAAACAAAGTTAAAATTCTTTAGATGTTATCTTGAGTTTGTCTCCTTATGAAGAAACTAATTTAAACATTATCAGTTCTGGTAAACTGGACTTTAGTCTTTCCATGAATATGCAGATAAATAATTTGCATTCAACATTTAAAAGAAAGATTCCTCCATAAAAAAAAGCCAAGGGATTTTTGTCCTGTTTTAATATAGAGGTTATTAGAGAGTAATTCTATGAGGGAGCACTATTATCAGAATGTTGTATTTGCCAAAAAAAAAAAAAAAACTTAATTATTTTGCTGTACGAGGAACATTATTTAATTTTATTTTTTTTTAATTGAGGGTTAATCTTAGACAAATTTATTGATTTGTATAACCAATAAGAATATTGTTTAAGGAGTTTCTTTGAATCTCTATTCCTTATAAAGCAACTATTTGTCTTGGTTATTAACAATGGATATGTTGTTATAGTTTTTTAAAATAAGGTCTGAATTCTTGAAGAATATCTGAGTTGAATTTAATTAGATCTAGATATTGCCTGGGATTCATTAATGCCTACACTGACCCCGGGATTCAATAAAATCATTTTTCCATGCAAGAACAGTGTAGCCACTCTTGCATGGAAAAAGACAGCTGAGTGATTCAGTAAACTACTGAATTAGCATGCACAAGCCTCTCTACACTGTTCTTGCACGGAAAACTGTGCAGCATGCTAATTACCTCATTTGCTGGTGAAAACAATGCAAATGAGGTGAATTTGTGATTCAGTAAGCTGCCAGGTCTCTGTGCAAGAACAGTCTCAGTGCAGAAATGTATTCTGTTAATAACTGTGTACATTTCTGTAAATAACAAAACAGAGGCATGACAGCTCATAAAAAAGCATGTATTATGTTCATTGGGCATGCCAATGGCCAAATATAAGGCCATTGGCATGAAAACCTGTTTAATTTTCATAAAAATCTAAATTTTGTTTTGCTGATCTCGGCCATTTAAGCATACAGCAGTGGCATGCAAACAGGCTCATGCCGAAAAAAAAAAAAAAAAAAAAGGAAAACCAATTTTAAGGGAAATCTGCAATTTGCCATTAAAGTGTATGGCATGCAAAATGAAAATACCAGGGAACAGTGGTTGTCAAGGGGAAAGGGTCCATTTTACTGCAGTAGCTATGAACTAAGATAATGGGGTATGCAATGGAATGGAAATTTACTGAATCACAAAATATTCTAAGCCCAAAATCTACAACTAACTGTGCAGGTGCTCTAACACGATTGTATAGGCAGGAGAAACAACTAACATGAAAAGAGTGTGTGTCATGCTTCTTGTAAGCACATTGGAGCTCCACGGCCCATGTTTGTGCTTAACTAAGCACAGCTAAGCAAGGGGGTGTGGCTGAGGCTGTATACCTCTGTTTATATTGCCTAAACAGGTGTGAGCGGCATGCACCAGGTCTTAAATTAAAAAAGAAAAAAAGAAAAGAAAAAACACGAAATAGCAGCACTTTGTACATGTAAGCAAGGGGGTGCATCTGAGGCTTTATAGCTGTGTTTACTTTGCCTAAATTGGTGTGTGGCGCGCATCGAGACTTAAAAAAAAAAGGAATTGGCAAGTGGAACAATAAAAAATAAAAGGGAAATAGCAGAATACAGCCAGTTAAATGCAAGTAATATAGCTGGCAGGTGAAATGTATTATAGTCAGCCAATTACACAGCCAGCAACTCTAGCACACCACTATAAACTATGAAAACACCTTTCAGTCTGTTTTTTCCCACAAACTCTACACCACCAGTGCACACACACAGATGGGGGATTTTTAAATGGCAAAACTAACTACAAATGTTAGAGGCTGCTGACGCTTTACTCCATCAATATGTGCTAGAGGATGGTGAAGAGGATAATGCTGACAACTGCCACAGACTTATGAGGAGGAGGAGAAGAATGTTCAGGCCCAGGGTAACCTACCAGGGTCTACATGATCTGGAGATAGTAGAGCATTACAGGGTGAACAGGAACCTACTTCAGCAGATCATTGAGCTGTGACAGCTTTGCTTCACACCCAGAGCCAACAGAGAGGAACCCATCCCAGTGGATACCAAGGTATGTGTAGCCTTAAGAATACTAGCTACAGGTACTTTCCAAAGGCCTACTGTGGATATCATGGGAGTCTCACAAGCATCCACATCCAGGATACTCCACCAGTTCCTGGATGCCAGGCGAACACATGCCCATGAGCACATTCAATTCCCCACCACCTGTGAGAAGAGGGATAGCAATATGCATCTCTTCCACCATGTAACAGACTACCCGGAGGTACTGGGTGCCATAGACTGCATGCTTATCCACATCAAAGCACTACCCAGTGAGTGTGGTAGAGTCTACGTAAAATGCAAGGGGTTCCACTCCATCAACTGACAGGTTGTGTGCAATGCCCAGGCCATTATCACAAATGTGTGTGCTGGCAGCCCTGGAAGCTACCATGACTCCCAAATCTGGCATATCTCACAGCTGTACCAGGCATTTGCCAGTGGGGACATCCCGTATGGCCATCTGGTGGGCATGCTGGCTATGCACTGGAACTATGGCTGACACCCATCAGAAATGCACACACACCCACACAAGAACACCATAATGAGGCACACGCACAAACAAGGATCATTATAGACCATGTATTTGTGATGCTCAAGTCATGGTTCCACTGCCTTGACATATCTGGTGGAGCCTTGCAGTATGCTCCAGTTACATGTGCACACATGTTCATAGTATGTGCCATGCTACACAAGATGATCCTGCGGAAACAGCTGCAGCAGGAACATAATGTGGAAGGGTCACACAGCCCCCTACCATTGCCAAGATTACCACAGGCACAAAGGGACTTGGAAGAGGAACAATCTGAGCCTGCCCCTGTAGGCAGAAGGAGGCGTGCTCAGCATGCCCAGGCCTTGACAAAGAGGCAAAGCATAGCACATACACTGACACTGTAGGGATCCAGGGACTGATATCCCTCTCTGACTTGCACAAACACTAAAATGGATGCCAAACATCACACTACCTATACCTTACCATGTATAGGCAGTGTACCACATGCATCCGACATAGTCATCCCTCAAGCACTGTCCTCACAACTGTGTCAGGCACAAGGTAAGTCAGTTTCATTACAATAAAGGAATGGTGTACAATGTTCTGATAGCATATCTATGGTATTGATGCAAGCATGCAAGGGAATGGGGTGGCTGCATGGGATAGCAGCAGACAACTGACAGCTATATGGGACAGCAGGGATTGTATGCACAGTACTGGCTTTCCCACACTATGCAATACCACTGTAGTTAATAAAAAGTCCACTACAGTATATGTGGTGAGCCAAATAACTGGGGGTAATAGGTTGCATGCATGGATGTCAAAGTGGGGGACCCATACTCACCCCCAGCCTCATCCAGCAGGTCAGCTGTTGAAAGCCTGACAGAAATGTCTGGCAAAGGGCCTCAAATGATGAAAGCCATGAAATGTCCACCTACAGACTTTTACACAGTGATATCGCACCATGTCTGCCAGTGGCAGTATGGCTCTGAAAGTTAAGAAGCCCCCAAAATAAAAATATGTGCATGCAACAACAATTTGGCCTCTGGTCTATACTGTTATCCCATATTCTCAAAGATAGGGGACACCACTATGCTAAATGGAACCAAAATGTTAAGCTAATAACAGCACAGTCTGTGCAAATGTATACTGTGGGCAGGTGTGCCCCCCCACAGTCCAATAGAAATGCAGTAACATGTCCCTAGCTGTAAGCAGCATCCAGCTATCACCCAGAGTGATGGCTGAATACAAACTGAAACAAGTGTCAGTAATGATCCATCCATTTACTGGTGCCATCCCAGGGGTGTCCCCTGCCTTGTAGCCTGGGAACATATGCTCATCAGAATGCACTGCCCTGCTACAGATGGCCTACATCTGCCACACCTGGCATACAGACCTCTGGCAAAGCCCCATGGCTCACACCCAGTGCCTTTTTAGGGAGTGTCATGAAGTCTATAACACCAGTATAACATACTCAACAAAATTCAGATAATGGCCATGGTGCTAAATGCTAGGAGCATACCTACTAAACTCAGAGAGACTGAGCTATCTGGATAAAACCACAAATAATGGAGTGATAAAGGTCCAAATAGAATCACACATGTAAAACTCAGCACTAATAATGTAATAAAGTTGATCGAGTGGAAAGTGTTGTATTACCATGGAATGTCTGAAGGGTATGAAGTATTTAACTGTGAATTACTGTCACTAATATCTGACCTCAACCCTGACTGAATTGCAAAACACTAGATTGAAAACCACACCTGTATGGGTAACTTACCAGATATATGAGTCATGAATCTGCACATTCTGTGAAACCCTCTACAGTTGAGAGGTATGGCTAGGAGTCTAAATAGAGGAATGGACGCACTGCAGGGAGTCCTAACCCTGGAAGATAGTGACCTGTCTGCACCCACAAAAACCCAGCCCACAGCCAAGGGGAACAACAGAAACCTTCCCTGATCATTCATCCCATACAACAACATGGCTCAAAAATGTGGGCAGACAAGCAAAATGATGTGGGGATATACATATATGTGAGACAGACACAAACCTTCAGTCTGGTCAAACAGTGTGAGACACAAGATCCCCAAGCATGATCAACCCTTGACATGACCATTATGCAAACAGTTGGTAGCTACAGGCCAGCATATCTGACCCAGCCCCCCCCAAACACATATCTTACACTCAACAAATCTATCTGAAGTCCACCTGTCGCCCTGATCCTGCCTGACTTGCATTACCCAACCATGTACTGGTAACCAAACCATGCCAGAACAGAAATATTGCTGCATACCTTTCAACTTACTGTTATTACTAATTTACACCACGGGGATATGTGAGTCTGTTTAGCTGGTGGTGAGCCTTCACCTAGAACAGACATGGCACCCATGTAAACATTACGGCTGTTCACCTGTATAGCACTGTGGCTAAACCTTCAGAACATTCCTACCAATTGTACAGAGTTTTCAGGAATATCTAGATATGTGGGTCATATTTCCTGTCTGCTGCTCATACCTTGATGTTTGTCTGATACATTACTGTTTTGACCAGTGGATTGGTAAACCTACTTAATATCATACTGTGATTTGCAGATGTCATAACTTGCAGTACATGTATGCGAAAACAAGGGAGGTTACTCAAACAACTTCCCAAGCTTACAGTGGATATAGTAAGTGTACAAACCCTTTTTAACATGCAAAGATCTTGTGACAGATCACGAGACACCAGTGATATTGCCATAACATTTCCACTATTTTGTATGACTTATAACCGGTGCACTCCAATTGAAGAACATGCAAGGCCATCACCTGTGCACAGCACTCACCAGGTCACTACACAGATTGTGTATTGTAGTCAGGTGTGGACTCAGGATTGGCCACTGCAGACTGTTGATTGTGTTCTTGTGAAGTCATCCTTTTGTTCAAGTTGGATGTAATGTCTGGGCCATTGTTGTGTGCAATGTTGGAATTCTTCCCCAGACACAGCTATGTGGCAGACACAAGAAGGATTATAGCCACAAGGGACTGATGTTTGAAACCGGTCATAATACACTCAAAATTGGCTACAGCCCCAGGTCAACCTTGTGAACAGCAAACCCAAAGCAGGACACTGCCATCACCCTGCTTCACTGTGTGGGTAGAGTTGTTCTGCTGTTGTGCAGTGCTGTTATTGGGTGAAACTAACATGACCGAATTGTGGACAAAGAGTTTAACCTTGGTCTCATAACACCTTAACACATTTCTACACCTGCTTTTTGAAAAGCTCATGTATTGTTATCCAGACATTATCCAGAACTGGCTGTTGTTTGTTGTGAGGAACAGATGCCATCTTCCAAACACAATCTATGGGCAAGACATGGAGACCACGGAAGATTGTTGTCACATGTAGTACACACCCAGTACTTGCCAGAGATGTCTGAAACTCCTTCAGTGTTACTGTAGGGCTCCTAGCAGCTTCCCTGGACATTTTTGGTATTGTATTATCAGCATACATGTAGGGATGTTCACTTCTTCACAATGTCACTATTGCACCATATCTTGAACACCTTTTGATGACTATCTGCACAGTGTTCCATGACGTATGCAATGCTGTGGGTATGTTTCTGTAGCCTTTTCCAGGCTGATACCTTTCTAAAATGTGATCCCTTTGCAGCACATTAAGCTGTATGCGAACCATGGCTTTTGCTGTAGCAGGCAAGTGTGGGTCTATGTTAGGATATTCTTAGTATATGAGCTGACTATTTGCAGTTAATCCAAGGGTCCATAATTGATGGCAAGTGTGTATCCAATATGATGTACTGCTGTGGTTTTATCAAGCACTGCTACACCACAGTATGAGCTTTACCCTGTGCATACATATGCATCTAGCTTCTTGGACAATTTTCCTGTCACATACCTGTTCCCCTAACAGATTTTTTTATTTCACAATTGCATTGTACAGATCATAGGTCACATGAAAGGTTGGATGGATTTGGTGTTGTGTATTGTGCTCACAATGTCATATACCACTAATACCTGGCATTCTAACAGGTGTGTACACCTTTTATATGCACTGTATAATATTAATGTATACAATATGTACCCACTCTTTGTCTTTTATCCCCACATTTTGGCAATCTTTATCCAGATATCCTGCAATGACAGGTTTGTGAGGTATGCTACAGATATGTGACATCTCATGCAAATAGGCCCCTGTGATATCCATTGTGATATTATGCAGTGAACCCCACCTCAAGTGATCATGCAATTATTTGCAAATGGCTGCTAAGTGCAAAAGTTGTGTGCATGGTCACATCCTTGACCTTAACATGCCCGGGATAGTGGTGAGCCACAACAGTAAGACCTCATACTCACCGGCTTCAGGCTGCTGTACCTCGTGTAGACAAGAGGGACCTAGGTAGTAGGGAGGGAGAGGTATTGTCAACAAATTTACAATAGCCATTGGTCAAAGATTAATGCTACATTTATGCACAGGTACAGTATAAACTATGATATTACACAATTCGCTGTCCTTCACCATAGATGTGCACTTGTGTGCATTACTAAACCCCACTCACTAATCTATTTTGCACTGACATATGCATCTAAAGACTCTATAGAACACAGTTGTCATGCTACCTCAGTACATTGATGTGCACGTTTTCCTTACCTGGATGCTCCTCACCTGTTGCCTTTGTGCCACTCACCTCCATGACTGATATTTCCTGTATAGATAGTTGTGTGGGGGCTACCCCAAGGGTGGCCAGGAGCTCCTGCATTGCTGTAAGTGGGGCCTGTCTGGCTTGCCCCCCCACTAGTAGTGCCATGGTCACTCGCTATGGCAGTAGCCCTTTGCCAGGCACACCAAATCAGGTTAGTCACTCTGTGCCTGACCTGACCGTATGTGTGTCCATGGTGGCCCAAGGTGTTGACTCTTTAGATTATATCATCCCATATGGCAGTACTCTCCTGCTAATGTTGGTGACTCTGACTGAAAAGGATGTCATAGTTCTGCAGGATGGCCTCAGTTATGGCTGCAGTCTCCTGTTACAAATAGGGCAGCTGGTGTTGCATGACACCTAGAAGACATAAACAGGGAAACACATCACAGGACTACATTCATTGCCCAGAGTTCTTTACAGAGACAACACATGACTAATGAGTATCAGTAGCCAATACATAGAAACACATCAGACCCCATACCCAGCATCACTGTATGAACATGCATTGTACTCCTGGTCCTGTTGTATCATGTCCCCCCCATTGAGGGCCAGTACATTTCATTAACAACCGTTCATGTTTGTGTAGAGTGGTGATAGTGTCCGTGTTCCTTGCAGATGAGATGTCAATGCTGCTCGGGCTTGGCTTGCATACAGTGTGTAATGGAGCTGGAAGCATATGTCTGGGTTCTTGTAGGATGCAGACAGGAATGTTATCAGTCCCCAAGGGGACTTGCTATTTTTATGTTTAAGTAGGCAGTTTGCACCTGATCCATGATGATGAGGGTATGGGTGCGTGTGATGTTCATAGCCACCTATATGATGTTGAGCCAGGGAGATGATGTTTGGCTTAAACATATCTGCAGCAGGTTGGCTGTAGCTATGGTGTGTGTATGTGCTGTGATTGACCTCCATTACAGGGTGGGTTGGCTGTTGCATCTGAAACTGCAGACATATGTGAAGATGGCCTTCTGGTTGATTTAAGTGGCTGTGCCCAATTTGTACTCACAGTCAGACTTACGGTAATCGACCTGTGACCTACTATGGTCATTCAGACAAAGGATGACATGCTGGTCAGTTGTTGCCTGCTCCTACATTTCTCTGTACAGCCAATATAGCATGGACACAATGTCATAACACAGTTGGACAACTCTAAAATGTCTACATGATAGTCCTGCTTATACTAGTACCCATGTCTGTGTCAGGGCATTGCAATAACCATTAGCTGTAGAAGTGTAACTCTGTTGGATGCACAGACAGTAACATTACACGTGTGCACGACATGTACAGCTCATTTACTTGATGTTTTCCATCCCATGTCAGGTGTTATAAGGCAGCCAGGTACACCTACCCATACATGCATACATCTACACAGGTAATAAATACTATACATTTCTGTTCTATGTCTGTATGGCACACTGTCATAACACTTTTGTTGCTCAGTAATTCCTGTTAACCCAGTAGGGTAGGACATCTGGAGGATGCCACACATACATTGTGAGCTATGGGCCAACATTAGTGACACTGTCTTCATATTGCTGTAACACACATATGTCATTTGATAATTGGGTAGCCTTTGCATTCACAGTCATGCCCTGGAGGATGTGCAATGCTTCTATGGCAGGCAGAGAGGGGGAAAGGCTAGGAGTGTGGTAGTGAGTGCTAGGAACATTTACTGTTGTGTGTATGGCTGGTATTGGTACTGACCTAGTTGATATGATGGACAGATGAAAGGTGGATATATTGTGTGTGCCACAGACAAGATGGAAGGGTGTTATGGCTGTGTGTATCATACTCGGGTACAAATAGTTCTAACATGGTGTGTATGTGAGAGGAAATGGTGTAGGTTTTAACTTAATGGAGCATTATGCCAAAAGTGTGTTTGGCAGTGATAGGAGTGTTGGGTAGAGCAAGGTTTATGTGGCTTTGAATTAATGGTGTACCGATCACAGTTGTTAGTGCATATGCTCCACTAGTTGCATGTGTGAGGGATAAGAGTGATGCACTTTGGATTGGTTGGATGAAGTGGTGATGACTATACCCAAGGCTAAGAGAGTGGTGATGGGCAGGTATGGTGTTAAAGAAAATGAATGGAGAAGGTGAGATGGTGTTGGAGTTTGCAAAAGAGGATGGACATGGCTGTGGTGAATACATATTTTTACAAGACCAAGCGGCATAGAGTGACATACAAGAGTGGAGGAATATGCACACAGGGGGATTATCCCCTATGCAGGTGGGCCTGTTTGAAGGGGATTGGAAACTGTAAACTGGTGACTGTGGAAAGTGTAGTTAGACAGCATGGAATGTTGGACTGTGGGATGTTGTTCGTGATCAAGAAGAGGGGGAGGAGTGTGAGGCAGCACCATGGATCAAATGGTGGGTACTGACAAAGGGTGAATGTGAGGTTGAGTTCAGGGAAGGGCTATGACAGGCAGTGGGTGGCAGTAAAGAGTTGCCACATATTTAGTTAAATATATCCAAGCTAGTAAGGGAGATGAGTAGAAAGGGTGTGACATCTGGACAGAGGAAAGAGGACAAGAAGACCTGTTGGTGTAGTGAATAAGTACAGGGGAGTATACAGAAAAAGAGTGTGTCAAAGGAGAAGTGGGATTGTCAGACAGATAAAGAAAGTAGACAGTAGTATAAGGGGATGGGGTGTATGGCAAAGAGAGTGGTGGCAAAGGCTGAGGATAGGGCAGCTGAATGGTTGTATGTAATGTTGGACACCAAGGATGAGGAATAGGACCGGTACCATCTGGCTCGACAAAGGCACATAGCTAGGAAAGATGTGCAGCAAATAAGGGTGATAAAGGATAATGGGGTAAACATACTCACAAGTGAGGGGATTGTGTACAGCAGATGGAAACAGTACTTTGATGGGCTGTTGCATGAGGAGACTGAGGGACAGAGATGAGGTTGGATGATGTGGGTATGGTGAATCAGGAAGTGCAACAGATTATCAAGGAGGAAGTAAGGATAGCTATAAAGAGGTTTAAGAATGGAAAGGCTGTTGGTCCAGATGACATACCTGTGGATGCATGGGGGTGTTTCAGATAAATGGCAGTGGCCTTTTCAACCAGATTGTTTACTGTAATCTTGGAAAGTGAGAGGATGGATGAGGAGTGGGGAAAATGTGTTTTGGTACTGCTTATGAGAATAATTGTGGTGTGCAGAGCTGTAGTAACTACAGAGGGATATCACTGATGAGTCACACCATGAGGTAATGGTAAAGGATGGTAGAAACTAGGTTAAGAAGGGTGGTGAGGATTACTGATCAGCAGCATGGTTTTATGCCAGGATAGAGCAGTACATATGCAATGTTGGCTTTGAGAGTGTTGATGGAGACATACAGAGAAGGTCAGAAGTAGCTGCGCTGTGTCTTTAAGGACTTAGAGAAAGCACATGACAGGATGCCTAGAGAGGAGTTGTGGTATTGTATGGGGAGGTCAGAAGTGGTGGCGGAATCTATAAGAATGCTACAGACAGGATATGTAAAAGGTTTGTGTGACAGTGGTGAGTTCTGCATTGGGAGTGACAGGTGCATTTAAGGTGAAGGTGGGAATACATCAGGGATCAGCTTTGAGTCCTTTCTTATTTGCAGTGGTGACTGACAGGTTGACAGACATGATCACACAGGGGTCCCTGCTGACTGTGCTGTTTACAGATGACATTGTGGTCTGTAGTGGGATTAGGGAACAGGTTGAGAAGACCCTGGAGAGGTGGAGTTATGGTCTAGAGGGGGAGAATCATGGTCAGCAGGACTAAGGCAGAATATATGTCTGTGAATGGAAGGGAGGATAGAGGAATGGTGAGGATGAAGGGAGTACAGTTTGCAAAGGTGGATAAGTTCAAATAGTTGGGAACAACAATTCAGAGTAATGGCAAGTGTGGGGGAGAGGTGAAGAAGAGGGTACAGACAGGATGCTGGTGGTGTAGAGGAGTGTCAGGAGTGATTTGTGACAGACTGGTACCATTAAGAGTGACAGGGAAGGTCTACAAGGGGGTAGTGAGACCAGCTATGTTATATGGGTTGTAGACAGTGGCATTAAAAAAAAAGCCAGGAGTTAGAGCTGGATGTAGCAGAGTTAATGACATTAAGATTTGCACTGTGTGTGATAAGGGTGTACAGGATTAGGAACATGTATGTTAGGGGGTCAGCCTAGGTTGGACAGGTTGGGGACAAAGCCAGAGGGTGTCAGGATTATGTTGGTTTGGACATGTGATGTGTAGGTATGCTGAGTATATTTGTGAAAGGATGAGGCTGCCAGGTAAGAGGAAAAGAGGAAGGCCTGTGATAAGGTGTATGGATGTGGTGATAGTTGACATGCATGTGGTTGGAGTGACACAGCAGGATGCAGAGGACAGGAAAACATGGAGACAGATCATCTGCTGTGGCAACACCTTAGGGAAACAGCCAAAAGAAAGAGTAGGAGATGTAATGTTGTAATGTTGGTGTTCACAGGTTGTCAGTTATTTGCCAGACATAACACATTTCTTTGAGTAAATGAGTACAAATATGAGGCACACATATGGTCAGTGTGCATAACACTGGACAGTTGAATGGTGTAAGTTCAGTATATCACATGCAGTTCAACACACACAGCTGACACAGTATTTCACTATGCATATACCCTGTATAGGTCCTTCACATTTCTGAGACAAGCATGTATATCATATTTGTATTCACAATTACTATATGGATATCTACGACATCCCAGTAGCTGGCCTAGCAGTGTCACAGTCAGTATTGTTCCACACACACTCCAGTAGTAGTCATATGTGAGCCATCCTTTCCTGAGGTGGCTCAAGGTCCTGATCTGTAATCTATGTCACTGCAGAGAGATGCAGATGTTATGGCCATAGGTAATGATCATCAATATATCAGTACAGCAAGTATTGTTGAGATATATTTGTTGAACTTCATATTTACCACTATAACATTCCCCCTACTACATTCCATTACATGCTTGCTTGTTTGATATACCTTTTTTTTCATGGTGCGGATGGATAGATGTCTAGCTGGCTGCCTGGCTAGCTGGCTGCATCTGGATCTGGATGTGGATGTGGATCTGGATGTGGATGTGGATGTGGATGTGGATACCGATGTATCTACCTGTGTATCTCTCTCTCTCTCTTTCTCTCTCTCTGTCTCTCCCAGATGTAGGGTATACATCTGTTTTGCATAGGCAGCAGCTAGCCTTTTGTAGGCAATGCTCATGAGCAGCTGGTAGCCTGTGCACCAATTGCAGTCCCCCACTTGCTAACTGCATGCAGAACAGCTGTGGTATCATTCCTGTAGCCAATGGCATGGGAGTACACTCCTATAATTGAGTACTTCATGTGGGCGTTGGCCTTTTACCTTGCCTGTAAGATGAACTTCATGGAGGTTTGTCAACAACAGCATCACAGAGGTTGTTTGGAAGTACCTCTTACAACAAAGACTGTGGAGACAGCCCAACAAACATGGGGAGAATGTTCCAGACACAGGGACACAATATAAGTATTGCAGTTATAAAATTGAATTAATGCAAGTATGACAGTGTTTGTGTGTAGGTGGCTTTTCTGCATGAGTTTAAGTCTGACAGTGCTATGTGGTTGACATAACTCACAATAGTAGGACTATCCACAGACTGACAGAGTTTCAACACTTATATTCAGTGTGTTAATTAAACATGTGTTAAATAAAAACAAATTAGGACAACACAAAAGGCTCAGATGCAAAAACTTTACTAGTGTACACCAGGAGGCAAAAGACCATACAATACAAGTATAGAATTCTGTCTGGCATGATACAGGAAATGCTCTACATTTTAAACACTATACATTCAAGCTGTGCCCACCTTACTGACGTGGTCAGTCACAGGGCACCTACATCACTATGGTCTACAATATTCTATTCATAAGAAAATGCTGATGTTATACTTTTTAAAAGTTTTCCCATGAGAATAATACAGCCTTGCAAAGCACCTGGTCAGTTATAATGTCTTTCTGTAAATGTTATTCTTTCAAGGTTTCAGTCCTGCTCGAATACAATAGTCAGTTCAGTCTTGTAATACACTTCTTTGTTCTTCTCGCAACATTACTTTTAGCAGCTGTGCTGATAATATTCACAAGGCCAACCATCTCAGAGGAAGGAAGAAAAGATTCAATGCATTATACATTCATTTTCCTGACCCAGCAGATAATCATTAGTGAAAAACATAAGCTTGCTGAGCTGGCTACTGCCAGGGTCAGAGTTCAATCACACTGCAGCTCCAAAGCTTCAAGCAATTACATGTAAGATCATTCTTACTGCCATATTGTAAAATAGAATAAAATGCATTACATACTATTTGCTTTTAAACTAGCACTTTATATATGTTTAAGTACACATTTTTCTAACAACATGTTTAGTTTTTGGAAAATCAGTAGCATTCTCTGAGGCTTGCAGTCAGTAAATGGCAACATCCATTTGTGTTTCTGACTTCATATCTATCAGAACAGATATGTTACAACAAACCCTGTTACACCAGCTACTTTTTCAGTTTATGACAGAAATATGTCAATACTCCCCCTGTGTTTGGGTCTCTGTCCCTCGAGTATGTCAGGCATTGTCCTGATGTAATGCAGTAAGAGGTGGATAGGTATGGTATATCATTATCTAGTGACTTAATTCCTGATATTGTGCCAGTGATGTATCAGACTGCCAGACAAGTTATGTGTGAGAGGCCTTATACATGATGACAAAGTCTGGACATTCTGTGTAACTCTGTACAGTTGGGAGGTCTGTGCATTTCTGCCATTTGTTGACAGACTGTCAGGACTGTGTAGAAGTGTAGTGTGAATATATTATTTGGCCTTTGTAGGGAGGAGGGTAGATGTATGTCTTATGAGTCCTTTTCTATCTGACTTTGCATGCTGCCCTAGTTTTTGGTGCTCTATCAGCTGTATATGTTTGTAGGGACAGACTGAGACATGTCACATACCACAGTCAGACATCATACTACACTGTGAATTGGTCCAATATATGTAGGGGTAGTGTGTGAGTGGGAAACATGCTAATGGTTTTGTTCACACAGTCATTATACTCTACTGTTAATTTGGCTTACCAGTATGTCACTGTGACTGTGGTGAAATTGATTGTAGGTATGCACTTTCACATTGGTGTCTGTTTTTCAGTGCTGTTACATCCCTGTAGTGCCTGATATATTTGCAAATACATGTGTAGTTCCCCATAGCAGATTTGGGTTAGTGTTGTGTCAGTCAGTAGTGTGCACATTGTTTGGTGACATGCTTAGCAGCTCAGTGTTGTTTCCCTAATGTGATGTTATGTCCAGATATTTGTCTGATGTACTGTTGCCTGGCCCCCATAAATGTTGTGTATTTCTGATACATCAGTGGGATGATGTGAAGACTTAAGTCACTGACTAGTGGGAAGTAACTGGGTTTTGGACTTGTGCTATTCCAGTCAATATATGTTAGAACAGACAGGAGGGTGTTACTGCATCAACTGTGTCAGCTTATCTACTCCAGTAGTTGAGACATGTCCCCATTTTCATGGCTTTAACCCCCCCAATTGTCAGACTTGGTCCAGATTTGTTGCACTAAGGGGTTCAGAGCATACCTCTTGACTGATCAGATTGTTTCAGACTGTCCAGGTTTATTGCTCATATTTCTGGTCTGTTCCACAGAATCATATTATTTTCATTTCTCTGGTGAGTCACTGTGATGATGTGAGGATTTCTGTTAGTAAATGATGACATACATTTCAGTTTCAGAACTCACATCATTCTGCACATGTATGCTGACACAATCCCTGTTACTGTAGCAACATTCTAAATTTATAACTGCAGTACTTACATTATGCCCCTAGTCTTGGCCCATTGTCCCCCCATTTTGACAGCCTTTGTAGAGCATTCTTGTAGTAAGAGGTGGTGAGGTATGGTGCTGAGGTATGACTGCACTACATGTTATGAGCATATATATATATATATATATATATATATATATATATATATATATATATATATATATATATATCTGTACATAATTCCTTTTTATATATCTACATCCATAGTTATATAAAATATATTTGTATATATTCTATATGTATTTGTTTCATATTTATATCTCGATATATCTGATGTATATACTTTTCATATTTATCTATCACCATACACATCTATATGTGTATATTTATTTATACTACACATGACTGATTCCACAGTTTTCTCCCTGCTATTCACTACCTGTACTGAAGGATATATTTGAAAAAGCAACTGAGATTCCTACAACTCAGATAGTGTAGTGGTACATTGCTCTGACTATGGTGTACAGTGTCATGAGTCCAAGACTTGGCAAGGCTGTTTATTTTGTTTCTGGGCAGAACAGTGGCTGATGGAGACAGGGTGATTAAGGCAGTTTTAAGCAGTTGTAAGTAGGTTTGCCAACACATGGTTAAATGTAAAAATGCTAATCTGTGTAGAAATCGCTTAGTGTCATGCAAACTTGCTTATTGCTGCTTACCACTGCTTACTGCCACTTACTCCCACTTACTCCCATGGTAATTTCTTTAAAAGAGAAGAAAAAAGGGTTGATAGGAAAGTGGTGAAAAAAGGGGCATGCCGAGGGAAAAACAAGACGAAAGATAGTTAGGGATGTGCTGAACGGGAATAGGGAAGGTCCATAGCTGTCCATTTCTTCTACAGCAACAGCTGTGCACTTTTACAAAATTTGGAGGTAAATGTGGACACTCAAACCCCTGAGAGGACAAAAGTAATGTATTGTCAGGCCAATTGGACCAGATTATATTTGTCCAGTGGACAAGTGTGTGAAATGTACAGCTATGTATGGGGCGTAATTTTTTTTTTTGGGAACAGAGTGCCCTTTTTTAAGGTGAGAGTGGGATGTTGGGGAAGGATAGTAGGTATAATTGGGGAGGTAAGTTGGTAGGAATACAGACAAGACAGAAAAAACAGCAGACAAGGATGGTATATGACATATGTGGGGGGTAAACACCTTGGACAGGGAGGGTGATTTGGAATCGGATGAACATGAGCCTCCAAGGGGTTACAGTGAGAATGAGGCCCCACCCATAGGCAGTCACCACTGCACCTTCATGGCCCCAAAGATGTCTGTGCTGGGGCTGAGCAGGAGGGGTAGGCTGATCTTCAAGAAGTGCCATGTGGCCCTCAAGCTGGTGTAGTTGATCTCCAAACTCAATTTGGAGCTCCCTATGCACCAGACCCCAGACCTGTGTACAGGTGACAGTGTCCTGTCTGTGCCCACTCCCTGGGGGACGAGCCCCATCCCCTGAGGCAGTTCCACCTGAAGGTGGTGCAGGAACAGTAGACGAGGAGGTCCCGGGGTGGGTCCCAGACATGCTGGGTCCTGGTACCATGGCCAGATGATGTGGGACAGGTGGATCCACCAGGATCTGCCTTCCTAGGCATGTTATGGTGTTGAGGTTTTAGTAAATAGTAGAATGGTTATTATATAAAAATATGATATATACATATTTAATATGGTTAGTCATGAAACACACATTTTGTGATGAGTTATAACAGCATGCATGGGAGTTCCAATTGATCACATAAAACAAGTTTGGAACAGTTGCATAGCAAACAGAACACATGCATATATGGAACTACAGTGGACATTATAACAGCATGCAGGTTACACTGATAGCAGCAGGCCACCAATGATAATATTTAAACAGGGGACGTACATTTCAAACATTTAAGAATTTTTTGAACAATAGGGGACATGTCCCAAAAGTAGGTTTGGTGAAAAACATACCCATTGATTTATGTGTATAGATTACTGGTGCAGACAGGGTGGGGGAGAGAGAAAAATGCCAATTAACAACTAAATAGGCTTCAGTTGCTCACAAGTGTAATGATCATTACTCTGCTCATTACTGTCCAGGTATGACCTCACTTTACATCTACCTATGACCTTGGAGTTGGGCAGTGGGTGTTTTACGCAGTGTATAAGTACAACCTTCTTACAACACATATATACCTTTTCTTACCTGGTTCACCTGTGGAGGAAATTCTGTTAACACTACCTGACTGTTTCTACCCATATTCACATAGTCACGGTTACATATGTGCACTCATACTCTGCCTTGTTTCTATCTGTCACCCTGGGTGTTGTCAGCAATGGCCTCTAGGCATGACAGCGTGACACTTGAGGGACATATCTTGGAGTGGACTACTTGGTGTATGTACTTCTCTTGCTGTC
The DNA here is from genome assembly GCF_019279795.1 of Protopterus annectens. Taxonomy (NCBI): domain Eukaryota; kingdom Metazoa; phylum Chordata; order Ceratodontiformes; family Protopteridae; genus Protopterus; species Protopterus annectens. Next base: position 1,024,688,164 of record NC_056730.1, read on the forward strand.
ATTTGCAGCTTTGGAGTGGGACAGTGGGTGTTATACACAGTGTATAAGTACAGCCTTATTACAGCTAATATATGCCTTTTCTTACCTTCGGACTTGTGGAGGAAGTTTCTGCTAAGAATGCCTGACTATTTATACACATATTCACATATTCCTGGTTGACATTATGCATACAGCTTACTACCACTCCCGGGATTCGAACCGTGCCTGTTTGTGCAAAAAAAAGTAGAACATGTTTACATTTTATCACAATGAGCTATTAAGAAACTGCTGGCTCTTGGTTGACTGTTTTCTGCCTACTACTTTCTTGGTGTACAATTTGATCTTGTAATTCTGACATTCATATATTGCTGATAGGTCTTATACTGGGAATTCATACTTTTTGACATAACAGACTCTGGGAAACAATGGTTAACACAACATTACTATTCAGAGATCAAATCTTGGTGCATGGAACATTTCAAAGAGTTACTCTCCTTTTTTAACACTCCACAATCTTTGTCAGATGAGCCACATTTATTTAATGCTTTCAGAGCCATAGTTGCTGTGCAGAAAATATACATATTTATAGACTAATAGCACCAAATAGCAAAGTAAACACAACAGTCTGGGGTTTTCAGTTTTATTAACAGCTACTGACACGTTTAGTGATATATGCCCTGTAGATCAGTTGTAATATGCTAATTTGTCATTTAGAATAATGCCAGGTGACATTGTACTCCTTTCTATTTATTTGCCCAGAATACTGCAAGTTAGATTTCTACTCACCAGCCTCGCAACACAGCCTTAACAACCTGCTGGCATGCACGTCCACATTCTCCGTCTTCTCATCTGCAGCTGTACAGGAGATAGAGAAACATTTATGCATACTTAACCATCACATACACAGGCTGGACTCTTCGCTAACAGTACTTGATACTGATACTTACACACAGCTGGGACATTCTGTGTCTGAACATCTTGGATTCACTGGTCCAAGAGAGCACTCTTCCTATGCTTAAGGTCAGCAAAATGGTTCTGAACTTGCTCAACAGTCCAAGGGATGCCAGTAGCACTGGTGAGATCATGTGTGAGATGGTCCTAGGCCTCCACTTTGTATTGGGAGTCCTGGTACTGGCCCTGCAGCAGTCTCACTTCATGATGTTTTAAAAGAAGTCTGACCATGACCATGGACTCCTGAATGCCCCAGCGCTACACCCGAAAGCATGATCCTTCACCAACTCCAGCCATGGTGCCTGCAGTGATGATCTACAATGGGTTATTGGCTGAATTCCCACCTACAGGGTTTAAATATGCTGATTTCCCTCCCTTTGCCATCATTGGACCATTTTGAATATGCTGAGCTAAGCTAAGCACCGTGCAAACCCGCTTAGCTAAGGTTGGCAGTGTTTACACAGTCAGAGCACTGTTTACCAATGAGTAAATCTGCTTATCTGGGCTACTAATTGCTTACCATTCATACACCTGGTAAGCATAGCTGTGCACTGCTTAGCATTGCTCAAATTTTATTTTGTAGACTATCAGTTTAATGGAATTGTTCAGCATTACTGACATTATAATTTTATGTTTAACTTCTATGACATCCTCCTATGTGCTTTCATTACATTTATTTTTGTGTTAGTATACTGCATGGGGCACCTGTGTTTATATGGGGGTTTCACATCTTTTCTGGACTGACACCACATTTTTGGATCTGATACACTACCCTGGGTGATAAATATTATTTACTACCTGATTTATTAAAACATATCACTTTTACAACTGCTTTTACATGTAAAAGTGAACAGACTTCATTGGGGCTCGACCCATGAATGCTGGTGTGCAAAGTGGAAGCTCTAACCGCGATGCTATTTTGGCATAATTATTTTACTCATATATTTCTATTTAGCTCCTTCGGATATTTCAGCTATGCTAAGGAAAGCTGTGCAATGCGCACACCCATTCTGTTCCATTTAAACTTTACTTGAGTTAATAAAAAAAGAGAATTTAAATGGAATTTAACTTTTTCTCACTTTAGGGGTATGCACATACCTCCAACCTCTTTCAGCATGTAATCTGGAAAAAGCCAGATGTAATGGGGGAACAAGGGCACAAAACTAGGGACGATTTTAGCACTTTCAAAATGCATAGGATAATGGGTTTTGCGTTAGCATGTATTTTTTGTGTTGTAGGAAGTCTGGAAATTTAAGCATGTCATTGATAACTTTATACATTTATTTTTTTATTTATTTAACATTTTGTGACAGGGAAAGTCCAACTAGGATGGAGCCTATTTTCAGCAGAGGCCCGGGGAGGCATGCTGCAGATATCTGTGGAATGCATGCTGTGGATATCTGCAGAGTTGTGCAATATAGCCACATACAACTCTTTTTATTTACTTTTAACAGTGCCGTAATGGCACTTTCTGAGTGAAGGGGGTGTGTTACATGTGCAGGCACTTCTGTAACATGACCCCTACACTCATTCACGGATTGTGTCCATGTAGGTGTGACAGCCGCCCGCCTGCATGAATATGCAAGGTGTGCTGCTGTGCTGCATGGACACGATCCATTCTGTGCAAGAATAGTTTATTCTTGCATGGAACTTTATTGAAAAGCGGGGTAAGTGTATACCCTTCTGAGTGAACAGAAAATGCAAACATAACTCATACCTTCCTTCTAATTTTAGTTTTCCTATTGATTTACTTGCAGCTTTAAATACTGAGGAGGATTCATAAAAGTTACCACAAAGTGTAGACTACATGTACATTTACTGTAATCTTTCTGAGTGAGTAGAAAGCACACAAAATGTGGTAGCAATGTTCTTGAATACAGATCATGTATACCTTGTGTACACTTAGTGTAGGTGTTATTGAATCTGGCCCATAATCTATGCTCTTATTAAATTGTGTATTTGCCTAGAACTCATAACATAAGAATTTAACTATTTCTAAGGCTACAGCAGCCTTATCTTGGCAGGTTTGTTGCTATTTAGTATCTAAATTCTTAATTATATCTTTACATCCCCTTCCTTTTGAAATCATTGGTAATGTGCAATTTATTATTGTAGATACGATAAATCTTTCTCCTATTCTTTTTGTCTGTTCTTACACCAAACAACAATTTCCCCATTTATATCAGATTTAAAGTTTTATTACTATTTGCTTTTATTAATTTCATTATTGCTGTTAGCAGCTAAAAATACTCTTTGCTTAATCATTCTTGAACATTCTATAGCTGTATACAATGGAATTCTGATTACCATTGCCAGTGAATTTACATTAAGGCTTAAATTAAATTGAGGAGAATTCCGATCTTGTGTTAGGCAGAGAAAATATCTAGCTCCCATTCCTGATACCAAATATATCTTAGGAAGTCTATAAATCTTGTTTTGAAATGTAATTATTATCATTGTATACATTCCATCCTTCCCATTATATAACTAAAATTCTGGCATTATTAGGTTCTACCACCACAGAATAGTTTGTTACACCTGTTCTATTATGAATTAAGGATGACTGTGCTAATATTTTATATTTAGCTAAATTAAAATGTTAATCTCTTCTTATAATATGTGCATTTTTTGAGAAAGATAATTTGCATGTTATTAGTTTTTAAGTAATTAATTAAAGCCCCTCTTTTCCTGTTCTCAGTCAAATCATTAACCTTTAATGAAATAAAATTAAGATAATATGTAAAGGGATGGAGTCCATAAAGCTTGTGGAAGCCAGTGCATTACATTGATATCTGCGTGAAACTTGCAGATAACTTTGTAATATGCTAATGTATGCCAAGAAATTGAGAATAACTCAGCACACAATGGAGTTCCACAGTTCCAGTCATGCACTATGGAAATGTTTAAGTAATCCGTAATTTTAAGAAATGGTTGTCAAATAACGTTCTACAGTACCAAACAAATAGGAAGATGATCACACATCAAGAATCACTATTGTTGTTTAGAAAGATAAAATCTGTACAGTAAAGTTACAGACAACTATGGAATGTTACTCGCTCCATAAGGATAACCAAAAAAAAAAAAAAAAAAACACACACATTAAAAATGCTAAGAATTCCAAAGTAATTCACATAGCAATCATGACATAAATTTGCAAATATTTCCATGTGCCGTCCACTAACTTATAATACATGTTTCAAAACTGCAAGGCTATTTGTAATACATACATGTATTCACATCACTCATTACATTAAAATCAGAGATATGTACCTAATACATGCATCATTAAAAAATTATTGGCGTGAATGTATAGAGTCTGATGGAATCTGTAAATATCCTAATAAAAAATAAAGGTGAAGGGCATTCACAGACACAATTCTAACAATGGGTTCAGGACCTGTGTGGGGAACACAAGTAACACACACAACCAAGAAAAGTGGGAGATAGAAAAGAAGATGTAGTGTATGGGTGAAGAAGAGGGATAAACAAGAGGGATTGTGGAACAGGAAAATTTGAGGGAAAGCTAGAAAGGCATGGGCAATATTTTTTGGTGGGAATAGGCCTCATTTTGTTTTTTTTTTTTGTTTTTAAAGAATGGAAGGAAAGGTAAACTTAGGGAAAGAGAAGGTGAAGGCAAGCACAGCAGGTATACCAATAGAACAAATAGAACAATACAAGACGGACAAAGGGTGGAAAAAAACAGTATGGACTGGTAAGTTACACAGACAGCACACTGCACAACATGGACAATGGAAAGTTGTCAAACAGGGTGGGTTGCATATTTGCCATGGTGAAATGCAGAAAAGCAAAGCTACCTATGCACTGTCATGTTAGTATATGTTGCAAACTATGTGACAGTCATACCTAGATGTGTATGATCAATGGTAATAAAGTAAGATCAGAGTCCACATTGGATAAATCTACATATATCCAATTAGTCCATCAGTAATACAGGTGCTAGCCAAGCCAGATAACAGATGAGCAAATGCAGGTCAAGTAATGGTATGTATCTCCAGATGACAGAAACAAAATTATGACCATGCAAGTGATAGGGAGACAACCATGCAGAGTGCCAAACAGAAGTATTTCAGAAGATCAGCCAAGGCTGCTACATAGACAAGTAGGTATACACAACCAAATACTCAGATTCACCAGCTGAACTGGAGAGTACACCTGAAATTGCCCTTTGGTCATGCCTGAATAGTAGGGTGAGCTTCTTAGTCGATTGGTTGGTGAGGGGTGAATAAAGAGCCTTGCCCCGCTGGACAATCGAGTGTCAGGGTTTATTAGTGCTTGCTATTAGGTCTGAGCAAGTGCTGGGCTGTAGGATTCTTTTTGAGTGCTTAGGTTGAGAGTTAGACTATTTTCAAGGGAAAAACTGAAGAGGAGACTTAGTGGAGCCGGGAATAATTTAACCGTAGCTAACTGGCGCTGCTCGGCGCGCAAAACCGTGCAAACATGGTTTTTATAGCAGGGAAATGAAAGAGATAGAAATTAGCCCAAAATGGCCAATAAACTACTAACTTCTGGGTTGGAACCACTCCTCCAGGGACAGATAGGCTGCTCAAAGCTCCCCTCTCTCACAGGTGACCAGAGAAACTTCCTTCTACCTAAGTAAGGTATGGGCAACTCAGAAACTAGTATCACAGCCCTGAATTCAGCACTAGCCTGAAAACTGGACTATACTAGCTTAGAAAGGCGGGAAACAAGGATTTTTTTTTTTTTGAAAAGATAAGGCAAAAACAGTAAAAAATACACTTTAAACAACTACAAAAAATCAGAAAAGGCTATCACACTTTAGTGTGTAGTCTACAACAGTTAAACAAATTATTTAAACAAAAAACTTTTTAAAAGTGCAGGCAGTGAAAAAAAACAAGCTTTTAAATCACAATAAATGCTGGAAAATCTGCATTTAGACGGAAAACAGTTAAGTACAGCAAGAAAGTACAGAAAACTGATACTTAATCACTCCAAAGTCTCTCTTCTAAGGTAGAAGGCTAGTGTCAGACCGAAACACAAAAGGAGGGGGTGTATCCATATTCATCAAGGATACCTACACCTCAGGTTAGTGGCGCAGCATAATACCTCTGAGATCATCCATGTGCAACTAACATTTGGGCAAATCTGCAATGCAAATTGTGGCCTGCTACAGATCACCCTCCATGCCCCAGGACCACCACTCCACCTTTCTGTAGACACTGGAAAACATGAAGGTCCTACCAAACACCCTGATATTGGGCAATTTCATTTACCTTAACATTAACTGGGAAAACTACTTGAGTACAAGCTCCCAGGCCCAGCGCTTCCTGAAATTCATCAACTCAAATGTCCTGGATTAGCTGATAAACTCCCATACCAGAGGTGAAAACATATTGGACCTGGTCATCACCAACATGGGCGACAGGTGTTCCAAACCGGAGGTCAACCCATCACTGATTAGATCAGACCATAAACTAATCACTCTGGATGTCCACACCCCACCAACACCCCCAGCTAAGGAAACCACAGAAAAAACTTTTTTCTAAAGCAAACTTCACCTTACTTAAGACAGATGTGGTAAGTTTCACAGCCTCCATGCTAAAGGATAATGCTGCCTAAGATGTAGAAACCTTTACAAATACACTCTATGAGCACCTACAAGGATGCATGGATCGTGCCATCCCTAGCACAACCAAGAATCACTCCTCTAAGAGAAGGAAACCAGTATGGTGGACCCCTGCCATAAACAGGCTATACAATAGGAGGAAACTAGTTCAGAAAAAAAAGCAAATCCCAAGAAGGAAAAACATCCCTGATCAGTATCAGTAAGAAACTAAGGTCCCTAATGAAATCATCCAAGGCTAATTTCGAAAGAAAAATAGCCAATGATTCAAAAGATAACCACAAAGCCTTCTTTAGCTATGTTAAGAATCTAAGTGGCAACTCACAGATATGCACTGAACTAGTGCAAAATAGCACAAAATATACTGAACCTACTGATATTGCCAACATCCTGGCAGATAGATTCAGTGCAAACTTCACCCCCTCTCACCCCCAAAAGGGCCCACAACTATACCGGAAAAGTGTAGTGTCCCGGAAATCACAGATGCACAGGTGAAAACAGCCCTTTCAAAAGTCAAAAACACAGCGTCAATGGGGCCAGATGGTGTCCCAGGCTGTGTCTGACATGAACTACAGAACAAACTAACCCCCCGCCTAAACACGCTGTTCAACCTCAGCCTCTCCACAGGCTATGTGCCCATAGAATGGCACACAGCAATGGTTATTCCTCTCCACAAAGGAGGGGCCACAACTGACCCTGGTAATTATCACCACATAAACCTGACTAGCCTGGTCTGCAAGGCTATGGAGCGCATCATCATGGAACTCATTAACAAAGACAATGGGAACCTCCAAAGACTTCACCCGACCCAGTTTGGCTTTGTTAAGGGCAGACCATGCCTACTAAACTTGGATGACTGTTTCGAGACAGTCACTAAGACCACAGATGAGGGAAAGGTTATTTACACAGCCTACCTTGACCTCGCCAAGGCTTTCAACACCATTCCCCATTCGGGTATTACAGAAAAACTCACCAGCCTGATCATAAACCCCTACATCACGAGATGGGTTGCAGGCTGGCTTACAGACAGAACTCACACGGTAAGAATAGCGGGCTCCAGGTTCGACTCTAAACCAGTCACAAGTGGTGTCCTGCAATGCTTGATCCTGGGACCCCTACTGTTCGGCATATACTTCTCAAAAGTACAGGCAAACACAGGAGGACTATGGCTAACCAAGTTCGCCAATGACTGCAAACTGGGAGCCATAATTGACTCTCCGGCTAACACGGACATCCTCCAAAAGGGCCTTAAAGAGATGGACACCTGGTGTCAAAGTCATGGCCTCATGCTAAATGCCAAAAAATGCATAGTCATCCCGTATGGGAAAAACAAAACATCCACAAATTACAATATAGGTGGCAGCCCCCTTAAAACAGAAGAGGTAATAAGAGCTCTGGGGACCCAGGTAGATAGTAATCTCTCCTTTGACAATCATTTTGCCAAAGTAGTTAGGAAATCCTTCTATGTGACCCATGTAATTACTAAAGGGTTCGCATCTAGAAATAAAGAGATTATAGTGCCCCTCTACTCGTCACTCATCAGACCCATCATAGAGTACAATGCCCCATTTGGGATATACCTCACAAGACACTTCTAACAGCTGGAAAGACCACAAAAGTACCTCACCAAGAGGATTACTGGCCTCAAACATATGTCCTATGTAGCCCAACTAAAAAAATTCCGGCTGTACTCAGTGGCATATTGCTTACTCATAGGTGATCTCTGCCTGAATTACAAAGCCATGTCCAACTCAGAATTGATGGACATGCTCCACTTAAAGAAATCCAAGTCACTGCGAGCCACATGCTCTAGTGAGCTAAACCTTGCCACAACAATAAATAGAACATGCTGGAGGGATAGATTCCTGTCACAGAGACTCTCCATGCTTTAGAACAAAATTCCAAACTACATTAGGCAGAGCCCCTCACTAACACTCTGACAAGTTGATGGGATCACTTTATTGGCTCTGCTTGACAGAGGATCAGTTAATTAATCAATGGGGTGGCAAAAGCCAACACACTCTGGCTAGGCTTATAAATGCCCTTGGGCAGATAGCCTAGTACCTACCTATGAACCTATGAACCTAAATGCATGTATGCTACACACATATGAATGGCAACACACTGGTGTAGATGTGTGTGTATGTGTTTCAGTGGCATAAATGGAATGTACATGAAACCAAGGTCAATACACATACATACACCAATGACATGTAATAATATGTTAAAAAAATATAACATGACAGAATGATGAATATAGCAGGGTGCATGCATGGATGTGAAAAAAGTACATGGGATAACACACAAGTAGAATGAGAACAAGGATGTATTGTAAGCACTAGCCAGCAGATTGTGTGCACATGTCCCACATTGTGAAATGCCCATACATTTGGCACATGTTCACCATCTCAAATTAACTGGCAATGGGCTGTAGTTTTGACAAATGCAAACATACATGTAATAAATACTAGGGAGATATTAAAGTTGTAGGACGTGGACAGCCTAGGACCACATCATGTTAAAGTAGAACCATGGTAAGTTGACACAATGCAAATGCATATGAAAAGCACACAAAGGCATACATTTAAACAATTGTAAAATGTATAAGACACACATGCACAGTAATGTGCAATCATGTCACATTAACATGCATAGGTAAGTAAGTTAAAAATTTCAATCACATACACATACACTGTCATGCAAATGTCAAATAAAGGGACGTATTTATCAACCACACTGCTCATTATGAAGCAGAGAACACCCCATGTGAGTATCATTACAACACATCAGCAGTACATCACTGAATGCTTACTTGTTATAGTTACATTTCTGTGTCAGTATGTATCTGAATATATGCACACATATGTACAATCAATGTGTACAAGAATTTATAGAAGATGTACACCAATGTGCATCATGGGTGTGGAAATGCTACATGAAACAAAGATGTTGCAATGTACTGTGTAATAATGTGTAATCTGTAACATTGTGCATAGATTAATAGTGCCTTAATTTTTGATGCAGTCATATAAGGAGGACTGCACATATAGATGATATACCTGTATATGATCCCACATGATCAGTACTGGCAAACCATGACACAACACCACACCATGATAGTGGGACAGCATGACAACTGTTACTCAAAGCCATGTAGAATGACATGTCTGTATGTTGCACATACCTGATATGGCAAAACAGACATCCAAGGCATATGACACTGTTAGTGTTGGACTATCAACAACATATGTTGTTTGTCAATCATCTCAGTAAGACATATGTTTACAAGCTGCCTGTTGCATTACTATCAGCAGGTTAAATGCCACAATGCATGGACAGTTGAATGTGTGTGTGGATAGTGCAATTTGTTAATGTGTGTCTAGCTCACATTGAAACCAAAGTAAATATCACATGATAATATCATATAAGCTTGACAGATACATGGAATGCATGCACAAGAGTGCATGTAAAATTATACCAATTAAATGTCAATCACCTTATTGGCAGCAGAACACAAGTGCAGCTCACAGACAATACCTACCAACTGGAGGAACCAGGCTGATATGCATCAGGCTCCCAAATGATCTCATGAGCTATCATCCTGAATGAATCCCACATAGCCTGTACCATTTCATCAAAGAAGGTCCCCATCATGTCCCTCATTTGTGTTCAGAACACATCAGTCATGACCCCCTTATGTCCTACCAAAAATCATTTATATCATGGCCATGGTGATATCTAACTCATACTCATCATTGTCATCATCTTCATTACCATTTTTTTTGGATGGTTCAGGCACTGGCCTTGCATGTGCATGTGATTATCTTTGGATTGTCAAACCTCCTTGGGTATCATGCTCTGTAAAGATTAATTGCAAAATACAACAGAAAACAAAACAAAACATCTATCAAGCAGAATACTCTCACAAAGATCAGAGTACAACACAATGTTGTTATATGACAATTAATACAGGGACCTATATGTCATACTCCTAAAAAGAACAACACTATTCTTTCTTGATCAATGCTATATACTTAGACACACACATATGTCATTGGCATTGTAAAAAGGTAGGAATGGTCAGCAAACATTTTTTGTCTCCATTCAATGATATATATGAGTGGACACAACATGCAATTGTATAAAGGAGGAGAAAGATATTGGACACTATTGTGGACAATAGGCGCAACATGTGACAACCTTCTGAAAAGGGTAGCATGATATTTGGTTGAGCACTCATCAATATAATGAGTGCAGCACTAAAAAAATGTGATATGGTCAATCAAAACATCTATAGACATATAAGAATGTAATATATCTGTTAATATTAGTATTGTATGTGTACAGCTGTATGCATTCTCTTCAGAAACAATCAGAAATCAGAAGGCTTACAAAAAAGTTATGGAACATGCCTGCTGATTATGACCTGCTGCTATCAAAAGGGTACCTGCTCAAGTGATAGCCAACCTAGGATATAGAAGTGTTTTTTTAATAAAACAACCAAGGGGTTGGAGACAGAAACAATACCAATGTTGACTTGCAGAGTGTGCTCATTATGAACTACTGCTATCAAAGGGGGCATCTGCTCACGTGTCAGTCAAGCTAGGCTATAACAGTATTTTATAAACACACATTGTGTGTGAGGTAGGTTCAGTATCGATATTGAATTGAAGGCCATGCTGCATAGGCTGCAAACAGCAGGCTATACACAACAGATCAAACATCAGAAATCCCATGCATCATAAGTGATAGTCACAGTACTTACACTTGCATGTAAAACATTCAACTTATAATCCGTGTGTTAGGTACACACAACAAACTGTTATTTAGGTTGTGGGTGTATTGCTGAAAATGTGTGCTGACAAAAATGGATCAAAAATACAAAATACATTTTTATACATAGTTATAATGACAGCTGCCATTTGCTGATTTTACTTAACTTGCTGATGCATGATGGGTTTCCGACATTCTAATAAATAAACATGTAATTATGAGAAATACAGGCCTGAAAACAGGGAAACATGGATCTCAGTTCATACTGTATGTGAAATATTCAACATACCTCTCCCTCTACTGATCTTCAAGCCTGTGCATCCACTAGATGCACATTGGTCTGTTATGAGTGTGGTCCTCATTGCCTGAAATAAAAAAAAAATATTTAAAAATTATTCCTTAAATAACAAGAACAAATATTTCACAACATACTTTGCAAACTGTTATTCTTAAGAACATCAGTTTAGCACAATACTCAGCTGACATTATAACATTGAAATGTTAACATCATTGAGCACACATTAGAGGACATGAGATTTAAACCTGCAGATGAAACCTATCCAAACTCTAACCTTGAGACCTATCTGCCTACCTAATACATTACAGCTGTAAACACATGTTTTCCAGGCAATGAAAAGAGTTAATGTTATGACATAATTCTGATGATGGATGGTCTACTAAGAATGATCTTTGCTTAGGATTGCAGACTATGAACATGTGCTGCTCATGTAGCTAAACTGTCTTTGAATTACATTCATGTCAGCACTGTGTTATTAACAGTAATTGAGATAATGCATTCCTCATACAGTATTACAGTGTCTTTTAACATCCTGCTTCTGTAAACAGAACCATACATGTTGCTGTGCATTATGGACACAGAAATGTATGTATGAGGACCATTATTCCTTGTGAAATTGTACATCACTAGTTAAATACATACATCTTCCCTGACCTTTATTGCAACTATTAGTGTACCCATCACGGTCCCTCAAAGTTAGAAGTTGAGTTTGTTCTACTATTGACTTAATATTTCATGACAGAACATTCTTTCATAGCATTTTAAACAGAACACATTATTAATCTAATAAATTGCTCAGACAAATAACACAATTTATCGAGATGCACTGGCCCTGCTGTTAAATGCCTGATGTTAATAGAACGTTGCAGATTACGGATATATCAGTAGGAATTTGATGAATAACTGAGTGATTCACAAAACTGAAAATTATACATTAATAATTAGTGTAAAATGCTTTGTTAAAATAATACTATGGGTATATGAAATCAATATAACAGTTAAAGATGTATGTGCTCCCTTTCAAGACTGGAATACACAGCACACAAAATGTAGGCCTATTGGTATGTGGCCTTACAAGCTGAGCTAACACTCACCACATGCTACTTATAAGCAATTAGATACTGCTCTAGAAACACTGTTAATCAGTAACTGATGTTATCAAGCAGTTACAGATTACAGTGCTATTTGTAGAAAGACTAGATCAGTGAATCATTAATGTGCACAACATAAACTTCAATATAAAGAATTGCAATATTAAAAAAAAAATGATATGATTGAAGTTAACCAAGGTAATACGTTCCTATATGTGATTTGGAACCCTCAAAACACAAAAATTTAGATATGCTGTCCAGTTGCTTTAAAGGCCAAGCTAATATTCAACTAGACCTTCATTGTGGAAAACAGGTACTGCATGTGTTTCTTAGAAATATTATGATGAATGCCAGAATATGGAAAATGCATACAATTTTAACACCTCTCATAATGAAGACATAACAGCTATCAACACATAACTCAAAACTTATGTTTAATCAATGGTGCAGGAATTATTTTTACATTAAATAAACATGTCTGTGTACTTGTGTAGGAAGAATTATGTAAATAAATCACATATGTGTTATCAGTGATGCACGAAAACAGTGGCTATGTGAAATCATGTAGTTATGTGTTGTAAAACATATGTACATCTTCAAAGGACATAGTTACAGTTATTTAATTATTTAATAAATTAACAACACAGGCAGTAAGTACAAAGTCCACCGAATTATCCAAACAAGCTAATTCTCAAAGCAGTTAAAACATGGTTACAAAAACATCTATATGATATATATATATATATATATATATATATATATATATATATATATATAATGTGTGTGTGTGTGTGTAAAACATCTATATGATATATATATATATATATATATATATATATATATATAAATGTGTGTGTGTGTGTGTGTGTGTGTGTGTGTGTGTGTGTGTGGGTTGAATGGTGAGACTATAATGGAACACTATGAAATGCTCAGTCATCCACAGTCTAGGTGTTATAGGTGTCACTGCTGCATGTGGACAGTGGCTACATGAAATTATGTAGTTATATGTTGTAAAACATATGAATATCTTTAATGGACATAGTTATGGTTATTATTCAATTATATAAAATAACAACATAGGCATCAGACCCATTGTCAAGAAGGCAGTAAGTACAAAGTCCACTAAATTATCCCCACAAGCTAGTTCACACAACAGCTAAGACATGTTTATAAAGACATGTTTATAAAAATGTATATGATATATATAGGTCACATAAATATCTGTAAAATCCATAGGGTTACTAAGGAATACATACAATATTGGTATTTATTGTAGGGATCTATAGGCTCCCTCCACACCTCATTGACCTTGCTTTGAAGCTCAGCTGTGTCCCTCTGATGCAGGTCATCATAACGGTGATGAACCTGCACTCCAGTGTGGTAGATCCCTGTCCTCTGCCAATACTCCCTCATGATCTGGTTCCACACATCTATCACAGCGAAGTTCCTGGGCCTGGCTTCCACCCTCTGCTCCAATCTGGTGTAGACTGCCATCATCTGAGTCTTCTTCTTGTCAGTCCATTTGGGCTCACATTGTACCATTTATCAATACCTATTGGGAGTTTACGCAGTACACCTAGTTGTTTCAGTGCATAACATCAATTTACATTGATGTGCATGAATGGGATTCCAAAAACCTGAATTTTAATTAATCTCATTAATGATGTATGTCACAAATGATACTTAAAGCTGTGTACACAAGGTACACTTTGATTCTGTGAGTCTCAGTGAGAGGTGCATTGGCAACTAGTGGAATTTCTGTAGTGGCTATCAGTACATCTGTTAAAATTAATCTTTCAAAAGGTACATGTTTAAAGTCATGTTTAATCAAAATGTTAACTTTAACAAAAGTTGTTAAAAAATCCTGGAGTCATGTTTTCCGGAAATATATGCATACAGGTATTGTTTATCTAAATATTTTAGTTCAGTCCCATATGTAGTTGTATAGAGAGACTTCCACTGCAAATGATAACAGTGTATGGAGGAGGATTTACAGATCATCTGCAATTATTACTGTTAATTCCTTGCAGATGATCGATAAATCCTTCTCCATACACTGTTATCTTTTGCAGTGGAACTGTATGGATTACGACAGTATCTTTTTCTAGTATGTAATGTTGATGTGCGGATATTTCTTAAACCATGACTCCTAAAGCAGTGTTAGATCATGTTCTGTTACTGATATGGATATTTTTTTCAATGGTGCTTCTTAACAAAAGTGTTATCAGTACTGTCTCAATTTACTATGGATCTGTACTGCCTACCAATCCTGAGGTATTCCAGCACTTTCTGTAAGTTGTTTAATTGTTAAGTGATTTAATATTTTAATGTGAAGTGCAAGATGACTGTGGTGGCATGATGCTGTTGTCTTTAAACCTCTCTTTAACATCTATGTAATTGCAGAGGTTCTAATTCCAGTTATAATTGCACAGATATTACAAGTTCTGTTGGTTTTACAGATATTGTTTGAAGCCATTGTTGATACATTTCACATGTCATGTCAATATTTCTCACAGATAGTGTTATACAAATGTTTGCACTGCGCAGGAATGCATACTGTTTATTTTGACATATGCTGTTCATTTATACAGATGCAAAAATGTGCTCATCCATGAGTCTTATCATGTGCATATCAAGGTTTTCAAGATGACGCACCATCCTAGGGGGTAACAACTTTTCCCCCCAGGAAAACGACATCATAACTGATACTCTCCAACAACATGAAAGGTGGCTCCTAGGCCATTCAGGGGATATTGTGTGGAGAAATGAAATCTGGATAGACTTCACCAACATGATCAATGCAGTTGGAGGCCACAACCAATCCCGTTAGGCCTGTTGATAGAGCTGTTTGGACATAATTCTTCATGCAGCCAACAGAGTGTCATGTTATGTGAGTTGAGAGATGCCACCAGTGGTGGACCATTACTGACCCTTTGATGACATTACACTTTTTTTGGCTTCACTGCATTGAGAAAGAGGGGAGCAACAAATCCCAGGTGGTGGGATTGAAGCTGAGGTTCCAGGACGGACATGTATATATCCATGTTCAGTACAGGGTTGACTATTTTGACACTTACTGCATACTGCTTCAGCTTGCACATTCATGTATTCCTTTGTTTCATTTACAGCAGCAGAGATGAGCCATAAACATACTTGCACACAAAGTGAGGATGATGAACATAAGTATAATTACATATTTTGGTAGACCTGAGTTACAGACAGAGCAGAGCAAACTACAGTTGCAATGTTTATTGCATTAATATTCATAGGTACATTTACTTTGGACCTACAGCAGGGAACAGCAGGTGAGTGTCTATATACTGTTGCTGTGCACACTACCTTGTTAGTGCTTACACCTCATTTAATGGCACTGTTGATTGTTATTTTGTTGTTTCCATAACATTAAAAACTACAGGTACATCCAGTGGAGCAGCAAGCCATGCATTATCAAGTGAAGAAAGACCAGGTATGCTTTAGTGACATTGTCAGAGCTGTCACCAACTTTTAGCACACATGCTCACTGACATCTTTGTCAACATTTGTCAGTACAGGTCCTTCTAGTGTGCAGTTGCAGCATCCAACACATGAGTATTTGCACCCTATATTACTGTGTTGTATATGTGATGTTGTCATTAGTAGTTTTTGATAATTACATGACTGTGTTGCCTTTCTATTTACTTTCCCACTGCAGGATCCACAGTACAAGCCACAACCTCTACACAGCAGGAGTCTTCAAGTGTACATATGAGTGGTATGTGTATGTCATGCATTCAGCGTTTTTAAGTGTGTTCAGCTGGTAAATGTTGAGAATGATGTCTGTTTTTCTTCCCTACATTAGTTGAAGTTTAGCATAGTAGATGAACAGCAACATCCCATAAGTGTTTGCCAGGAGTTTTGCTATGGATTTACTATTGTTTCTTCGATTGGAAAAACATTTTCCGTTCAGAAAAATGAATAGTTATACTGAAATAAAAAATAACAAATGATGATAATGTAAAACCAAATGCTCGACGCATTTGACTTGACATTGTTGTCGAAACCACCACGTGATAGCTGTAAAGGAGATGATGTAAATCAGACTCCTATATGACAAATCATGTTTTTGCAGGGGGGCAAGACCCCCTGCACCCCCCATGTGAGGGGCTGTGCCCCCCACACCCCCCTACTTATATATTCTAACTCCGAGATCGCACTACAGTGGGAATGTGGATGAATTTCCACTCCCCACTGTACCACGATCTCCGTGCAGATAGTCGACTTACACTTACGTGAATGCAATAGTGCATTCGCATAAGTGTAGTCGACTATCTGGTTCACAAATGTTTGTGCGCTCGACATTCTGATGTTTGGCACATTGCAGCCAACAGAATGTCATTCACACAAACATATGTAAACTGTTTCTATGTTTTATGCATCACATATGTCATGTATGTTGGCCATGTTAATAGGTTATGTAGTTATGGTATGTACATTCTGTGAAACATGCTTATAGTAGACTGCTAGTGATGTCAGTAGTACTTGTAACAGTACAGTGAAATACACACACACACACATATATATATATATATATATATATATATATATATATATATACATAAATATACACATATATATATATGTGTGTCTGTGTATATATATATATATATATATATATATATATATATATATATATATATATATATAGTAAAACAAGTCCTGCTGACTGTAAAGCTGTGCTCAACCACAAACCAAGTAATATGGACAAAAATGTAGAACACAGCACACCAATAAAGAGCAAATGGCAAAGAGCAGTGTAAAATCCAAAAAGACTTTTATTCAAACACAGGTGAGTGCTTTCTGGATAAAATCGCTTCTTCAGACCATACAAAAAAATCAGCAGCATCTCAAATATTTAAAATGCAAACAATTAAATATCTACAAATAAAAAAAAACATTCAAGTACAATAACCATAAAAATTTAAAGTCACAGCTTTCTTTTAAGACAGAAGCCATAAAAAGCTATTGCCATAAAAACACACATAGTAGTATACTTATTTAAAAAGCTATCTTTCTTTCAGAACTGGCTTAAGAGGTACTGATTCATTCAAACCTGCACCTCTATGTACTGATAGTTTAATAATCCATCTTAATTCTTTTCCTTCTGTGACATTAGTTATATCACCCAACCTAAAACTTTCATAAATTACTTTTACTGCCATAAACGTAAACCAATGGTTAGTACCTCTCTCTAGTATATGTTTAGCTAAGGCACTATAACTATGGCCCTTATTGGCACAGTAATAATGGTCTCTAATTTGTTCCTTAAGTCACCTATTAGTTTTTCCTATATAAAATTTTGAACAAGTCACACACTGTGCTAAATAAACTAAGTTTTTAGTGTCACAATTAGCTTTAACTTTAAAAACATAATGATTACCATTGTCTGGTTGTATAAATCTATTGGATATGTCAATATATTTACAAAAGTGCATTTACCACATATAGAGGTACCAAAACTAGTTGTTCTAATACCAGGTTGCTGTAGTTTACTTGTATTAGGGAAGCAAAGCTGCCTTTTCAACAATTTTTTATTTTTATAAACAAAATTTGGGGCTGCACTAACAAACTCACATAGAATAGGGTCAGAAGATAAAATATGCCAATTTTTTTGTAATAATATTTTTTATATCTATGCTGTCAGTACTAAAAGACATACAATAAGCTACATTGCTATAACTATTATTATGGGCAGTCTTTCTTATGTTGTCTTTACGTGAAAAAAACGGGCGTCCACTACTTTGTATATCTAACTTGACTCTTTCACATGCTTTATTAACTTCAAAAGGTTTATAACCACGTTCTATAAATTCCATAGTAGTGGAACACATAGTTGTTTCAAATTCTTGTTCCTGGACATGAAGCCTAGAAACTCTTAAAAGTTGTCCGCTTACCACATTTTTAAAAATATGTGGTGGATGCATACTATTACGTTCAAGATAACTATGTGTATAACATGGTTTTCTATATCTCTTAGTGTGCAGCTTTCCATCTATGCCCCTATACAGGGTAACATCAAGGAAATTTATATAAGTGCAAGAATATTTCATAGTAAACTTAAGGAAGGCTGTACTTGAATTTATAGCACTTAGAAAATTATTTGAACTTTCAAGGTCTCCTTTCCAAAAAATATATGTCACCAACAAAACGCCAATAGAATTTTACATGCACATTAAATTGTTCAGCATTTAAGATGTTTACATTTTCCCAGTATGCCATGACCATATTGGCATAGCTATTGGCACAGGATGTGC
>NC_056730.1:1024712147-1024727147 GCF_019279795.1 Protopterus annectens
ACTAGGGCTTCTTTACCATAACAAGAAATTCCTTACCTCTGAAGCCAAGCTTACTCTCTCGCTCTTACTTACCTTCTATCCAGTCTAATGTACAACTCAGAAATTCCCACAAATCTTAACTCAGCACTCCTGACCAAACTCGAATCTACCTACAACAAGGTAGCTAGATTTGCTGCCCAACAAATCTACAAATCCCATCACTGTCTCTCTAAAACACCTAAACTGGCTTGAAGTACCCCACCAGCTTCTTCTCTCTCAGCTCCAGTTTATCCATTCTTTCCTATACCAGCCTTCTATTACAATTGTCTTGCCTTCATGGAACTACATTATGATAAAACTGGGGTTTTGTAACCACTTACCCAAAAACTATACTCATCTTAATGACATATTTATTTTTATACATCTTGAAATAGTTATGCTGTACTCCTGATTATTGCCACTGTATAACATTGTTTTGCTACTTAACGCTTTGTAATAATCCTGTAACATTGCTGTTTAATGCTAATTTAAAATGAAAATTGTATAATATGTTGGAGCTTTTCTCCTCGGGCATCTGCTGAAAAAGGGCTCTTCAGCTTAGTCAGATAATCCCGGTCAACCAATGTAAAATAAATAAATAAATTAAAAAAAAAAAAATATATATATATATATATATATATATATATATATATATATATATATATATATATATATATACCAGCTGTCTTTTGTATTCATCATGTGCTGAAGGCACAATGCTCTGATCCGTGTCTTTGTATCTTGTAACACATCGACTGTCTTTATCATCCAGCAGCCCATCCAGTCACCATGATGTTGCTCAGGATGTGTTTCAGCATGATAATATGTCCCATGGCACAGAGGAGCTTGAGTTGTTTGGAGAGTCCATCTGTGAAGTTGACACAGATGTTGCACTGGATGTATCCTCAGATGTGGAGGTCCAATTGTCCACACATTCATGGCATGATGACACAGTAGATATTGAACAGGGAAAGTCTGGTGATCAACACGCCACACCTGGGAGCGCTGCTGCTGTCAGATCGACACAATAATCAGCCACAGGGCATCTCTGTAGACATAGGTGAATAAATGTTGGACATGTCCACTTGTCAGAGAGTGTCTTCCCCCTGCTGCAAGCAAATGAATGGGTCCATGCCACAGACTGTGTGGCACACCAGCTATGTGTCATGCATGAAGGACAAGGGCACAGACACAGTGAGATTATGGCTGCACTGGCTGCTCAGAATGAGAATCTACTAGCTGTAGCATGGTCAATGGAAAACCTAGCTTCCATGGTACTGTAGCAGTGTTGTACTACAAACATGATTTTGTGTTCCAAGACCATGCACAGCAGATTGCAACCTGTGAGAAGCATGTCACCTGTCCACACAACCACCACTGGCCATTGGGAATCCCTGTCCATGGTTCAACCTGTACAGACATGAACTGCTTGCACATCTACTGAGGTCCCACCAATGACAAGGCCTTCAACCTACAGTCATACTCCTTCATCTGAACATGGTGTCATACCCCATCCATCTCCTCTGTGGAGCAACCAGGACAGGATGTGTCTGTACGTGGTTGTGGCAGAGTGGACTGTGGTTTGAAATGTCAGTGACATTGACAAAGACTACATTAAAGTGTCTCCAACAATGTAATACACATAGATCTCTCATATTATTTCAATACCATGTGAAATGTTTCTGAAATAAAAATGTCTGAATGATGTGTGTGATTTCTCTTTTTTGTGTCATGCTATTGTAGAGATATGCAAGTGTAGCAGTGATATGTGTCCCTTACTGTTTATCATACAGTGATAAAACAAACTGAGTGTATGTGTGCATACCTGTGCCAGTTGTGCCCCGAGTTGAGTTTTTTATTTTTGACACATTTGCATATGTTCATGTTGTTTATGCTCATGTTATGTGTGATGTTCAGTGTGTACATCTAGTGGCTATTTGCTATTAGATGCAATGTGCATTGCAATTGTGGGGTAACACCTGAACACCAGTGTTTAATCTGTGTACACATGTACATGTGATTTGTCATGATTCAAATGTCTGGGCCAGATGGTGCTGTGTATCCTGGGCCTGCAATTCTTTTTGCACCCTATGTTGCCTATACCTGTGTCTTCTGTCCCCTATGCCCTCCTTCTCCTCTGATAACTGTGGGATGTCATCTTCAAACATTTGTGATTGTTGTGGTAGTTTACCCACACCTGCAACTGGAAGACTGCCATGTGCTCAGGTTAGCATGTTATGAAGCATGGCACGCAATGCTATAATCTGTGCTGCCTTTTCAGGCTTGTATTGCAGTGCACCCCTGGATGTGTTGAGATATCTAAACCTAGATTTCAAAACACTAAATGCATGCTCTGTTGTGTTTCCTGTTGTTGCATGTGCACTATTGTAGGCCACCTGTACAGAGTTGGAGGGTTCAAGGTACAATGTCATTAGCCATGACTTAAGAGGATAACCACAGTCACCTATTGTGGAGAGTAAAAACACTTTTTTTCAGGCTGGATACTGTTGAGAGGGGGATCCTAAACTTACATCCTAGTTGTGGCCCTGTACTTACCCAGAAGCAATCCCTCTGGAATTTCACCTTGCTGGAATGCAGCCCTGAGTCCACTTTCCCTCCATATGGCAGCATCATGTACATTTCCAAAGTGTGTTGCCATGATGTTTGCTATGCTGACATCTTTTACACACACAACTTGGCAGTTTATGAATAACTATACCTTTCTGTTTATGTATCAGTCTGCTTCAGGATATACTGGTATCTCGATATGTATGTTTGTACAATCTATTGCACCGAGTACATGGGGGAAGTTTGCTATGTTGTAGAACTGGTGCATTACATTTCTCCACTCCATGGATGTGAATGGGAAATATATGTAGTCTTCCACCTTGTTGCACATTGCTTTCAGGAATTTTGCCAGGATATGACTGGCAGCCATCTGTGATACTCCCATAGCATTCCCCATCATACCTCTCAACCTGAAAAC
Source organism: Protopterus annectens (assembly GCF_019279795.1). NCBI lineage: Eukaryota > Metazoa > Chordata > Ceratodontiformes > Protopteridae > Protopterus > Protopterus annectens. The sequence continues at coordinate 1,024,715,152 of NC_056730.1, forward strand.
ACCAAAAATCTGGACAAAGGCCCATGAAAAATAGGTACAAATCTGAGTGCTGATTAACATAAACTTTGCGTGCATAATTATGTAGCCCCACCCATTCCAGTGGAATTGTGGGATACTATCTTTCAAACGCAAATTGAGGAACAGACAACCAAAATATGGCCCCACAGCCCAGACCCTGTAGTAAATGATAACCATTTTGGTGAAATGTGTAGCAATGATGTTCACTGGGAAGGGAGAAGATGATGAGCCTTAGGATTTTGTTTTCGGTGACTTGCAGTATGTGGGTTTTGTGGTAAAAGTAGGGCATTTACTGGTAGGCAATATTCTAATCTTAGCAAAAGAATATTATAGTTTGCCTGGACCTCCAAAAATCATTCTCCATGGCCTAATGATCAGTGGCATAGCTAGAGTTTGTGCCCCCTAGGACTGCTTGAGTTTGCTGACCTTCTCCCCCTACAAAATCATGGTCAAATGGCATCCCCTCATAAACAGCCCTCCCCTGCAGCTATGCTAATGTCCCATTACTTGGCTATTTCGCCCCATTTACCATAAACACTATAATGTGCATACTGCTTTACTTCTACAATGATTATTCTGATTTCATTTAAAACTTTTATTTTACATTTTAAAGTGCAAACACTAATAAATAGATGTTAAACAAAGTAATACAGTCGCACAATGAAAATAGACTTGGCATTAAAACTTCTTTGACCTTGAAACTCACATTCATTGAGACCTACTTTCAAAGAAAATGTATCTGGCCAGTGGCGGATAAAGATTACCTTTAGGCTGTTTTGAAATCATAGGCCCCTTGTACATGAAACATACATGTGTTCTTTGATACACCTTCCTGATGGTATTAAATTATATTATTTGTATAATACAGCACACTTGTTAGAGCGCATGCTCTATGTATTGTTTTGAACATTTTTTTCAGTAAGTAATGAAACAAAATGCATGAACCAATAATTACAAAACTGCCCAATTCAGAACACTTCCATCATAAAAGTCTACTCAAACATCTACAGTCCACCAGTATCAGTAAATATGAACAATCTCTGCAGAGATGAAAGTCATCTAAGTAATTCCATATTAAAAAGATCTGTAACTAATGAAGAGGTTGCTTTCGGCAAGCAAACAACTTTATATTTCATTGTTTCATCTACAGATAAAAGTGCCTGTTGCCCTTGAGGAATAAATTGCCTATATTACATTAAAAAATGATGAGCTAGTAATATTGCAATAAGGAATGGATGGCAAACTGATAACAGGTTCATAGTTGCTAGGTATCTCTGCCAAAGAGGACATTCTCAGGTCTGTAGCATCTGCCCCCTTCAAAAGTTACAAACAAAACAGTATCAACAATCCATCTACATACTATGGGAGTAGAACCTACAGCCTTTTGCATCAAATACAAGTATTCTACCTGTTGTGCGACTAACAATAAACACACACACACACACACACACACACACACACACACACACACACACACACACACACACACATCTGGTTTAACAACAATACAGAAGCTCAAGCTTAGCCGTGTATGCCTGCCATTCGAACAAATGCAGCTGTTCCACTATGCATGGAAAGGTAAACAAGAAAACACACACACTCTCTGCTGGCTTAACAACAATACAGAAGCTCAAGCTTTGCTGTGTATGCCTGCTGTTCGAATAAATGGAGCTGTTCTACTATGCACAGAAAAGTAAACAAGAAAACACACACACTCTCTCTGCTGGCTTAACAACAATACAGAAGCTCATGCTTAGCTGTGTATGCCTGCCATTCAAACAAAACAAATGCAGCCATTTCACTTAATTTAAAGAAAAGTTAAACTTAATGGAGCTGTTCCACTATGCCTGCTTTACAAAGACTGTTGTTCTCTCATACATGCAGCAGTGCCATACCATAATACTGTAACGTGTTCCTGCCATTTCGTGGAAAGGTAAACAAATGCAGCAGTTGAAAGCTGACCACACTTAGGGAAAGGTAAAAATCAAATGCAGCCATTCCAAAGTTAAACTTAATGCAGCCCAATCAATCACATAACATAGTGAAAACATAAAGAGCACACGAGTTGCACATGCACCACATAGGGAAGTTTAATAAATAACATGTTGCTGGCTTAATGAATAACAATACACAACCCACGTCCATTCACAAACAGAAGCCTGCCATGACTTAACAGAGCACAAAGACTGCTGTACTGTTTCTCTTGCACACAACTTAAGGAAAAGTTAAAGTTATGCAGCTGAAAGTTAACCACACTTAGGGAAAGGTAGAAAACAAATGCAGCTGTTCCAATGTTAAACTTAATGCAGCCCAATCAATCACCGAACATAAGGAAAATTTAAAGAGCACGAGAGTTGCACGTATGCCACATAGGGAAGTTTAACAAATACCATGCTGCTGGCTTAACAAATATCATACATGACCCATGTTCATTCACAAAACAGAAGACTGCCATGACTTAACAGAGCACAAAGACAGCTGTACTGTTTCTCTTGCACACTTAACTTACGGAAAAGTTAAACTTATGCAGCTGAAAGTTATCACACTTAGGGAAAGCTAAAAAATAAATGCAGCTGTTCCAAAGTTAAACTTAATGCAGCCCAATCACATAACATAGGGAAAACTTAAAAGAGAGCGGAAGTTGAACATAGGGAAGTTTAACAAATAACAAGAAGCTGCTGTTGACTTAACAAATAATAATGCACGACTTGTTCGCAAAACAGAAGCCTGCTGTAACTTAACAGAACACAAAGACTGGTGTTTCTCTTGCACATGCAGCAGTGCCTTACCTGCCTGAATAAACACATGGACCAGATGGGTCCGACGGTCTGACTCTGCAGCAACAACATGCTAAATTAAATTATGGCATTCTGACAGGCTGTAAGTCAGCTGATGTCATCGCCCACCCTGCATATAATGACATCAGGAACAAATTTGTCAAAAAAATATTAAGAAAAAAAAACAGGTTGTTGTTTGTCTTTCAGCTTTTTCCCGGTTAGGGGTCGCCACAGCGGAACTCTGGTCCGCTAATGATTGGCAGTAGATTTTCACGAACGCCGAGGTGCCAGCTCGATGTTCAACCCTCAATGAAGGCATGCCTATTTACGCATGTCTTTCAAATGCCCACCCAACCACGGGGAGGACATGCAGACTCCACACAGAAGGCACTCCCCGCACTCCAGACGAGAACTGAACGGGAAAACCTCTTGCTGTGAGGCAACAACACTACCACTGCACCACTGCGGATCTGCTAAAAAAAAAAAAAACAGGAAATTTGGAAATTAAAGGGGACACTCGGGAATTCATGGCACCCAAATATTTTGCCCTCAAAACCGGTATTTACTGAGGAATTCAGTACAGTTGAGAGGTATGTCCCCCATGTGTTTCTAGAATGTCCCAGATCTGAGTATACTCAGACTGAGACATACTTTGGATTTAAGGGGATGGGTTTTCCTAACAGAGTCTGCACAGACATGTGTAGGGCACACACATATTACAGACGACTTGCACCATTTGTCTGCCTAGCCAGTATGTGCTGATTATTTCCTGGTCTGACAACTGATTTAATTGTAGCCTTACTCTGACTCTAGATGGCTGTCTTCTAGGAAGCACATCCACATCCTCATGTATGGCTTGCATCAATGCTGCCTGTTGCAGTATATTGGCAGAAGCTTACATTATTATATGTTTTTTTTAGTTTTGCTATAGATTTCACTGTGATCTGTAGTATTCATATGAATTAATTGAGGTCCATAATGTATGCATCAAGTATTTCAGAAATGGAGTCAAAGTAGCTGTTTGTTACATTTGAGTTGTGTTATGTGTGAACAATGTTTTTTCGCATCACAATGATGTGCACAGAATTCCTAATTATCCAACACTGAATATTTAAGTAGTCGGTCTGCCTTCAGAGTGTCTTCTGGAATTGCATCTGCAGCAGGTGCACTGGAGTCTTCTTTCAGTGTGCTGTGAAGTCTACAAATAGCTTCTGCTAACTTTACAAAATCTGGCCCAATATATCCTTAACTAAATTGAATAAAATTATTATTACGGATGGAATAAACTTTCCTTCCTTATTCAACCAATTTGCAATTCCTTTTTTGATGAGAGTATTAAATATAGGCTACAATTAAGTGTATTTAAGTCTGACACAATAATACAAATTTCAAAGTACATATCTAGAATATGAACTAAAAGAAATCTAAAAACACTAACTAGGCCCTAAAGATTCTACTCTAATGAGGATGAACTAATTGAACTAACTTTATACTTCAAAGCCTTACCTGCAAAAGCAAAATGTACCTACCAAGAAAATGTTATATTAAGCATGACCATAATCGGGATTATTTACTTATATTCACCAACCTCTTAACACTGAGTGTTATAAGAAGATAGATTAATGTTTACCCCTACCATGGGAATAATCTATCATGGAAAGTAGCAAAGCTATGTTTCATTCTCAAATGTTTATAGAAATAAAGCAATGATAAAAGTCAGTTGTTACTGCACATATTTCAGTTGTTTATCACAGCTAGTTATATAATGAACATCTAGATAATTAAATTACTGCATATAGAATAAAAAATAGTGCAGCCAGAAAAGAATAAAAATGCATTGCAGAGCACAATGTAAAAGCACAAGTAGGGGTTGCAGCATCAAAATAATTTATTTTGTGATAAAAAATTATCAACTTCCTTTAACTATATAAAATGAAATTATAATTATCTGACCTGCATAACAGAGAAAATCCTGTTTGATTAACTTATTTTCGTCCTTTAACTTGTTTCTTATTCTTTTTTCACTGTTATTTATTCCCCTTTCTCTTTTTCTTTTCATGCTTTCTTTTCTTTTCTCTTGCCTTCCTCTTTCCATTTCTTTTTTCCATACATTTTTGTTTCATATATATAAAACCTCTTTTCATTCCTTCCTTCATCCTGTTTTCTTCTCTTATTCTTATCTCTCACAGAGAAAATGGGGGAGAGAAATTAAATGCAGTTATTAATTATATTCTCTATTTGCTCTATTGTTTTATTATGTAATAATTGAAAACTATTTCCATACTTTTGTTCTTCTAATTATTATCCAGCCTCTCTTTCATATCAAACATATCCATCTCATCATATACCAATTTCAAGAACCTCTTCCAGTTATAATCTCCCAAAGTAATCATAGTAATTTCCTAGTATTGATATGGTTATGTGACTTTGGACAGAGACCAGACACAACATAAACAATACATTTTTGAAGAAAATAACTTATAGTTTCTTTTCCCTTCTCAATGAATGTAAACGTTTTTTCATTTACAAAAATACCAAATTTTAATTTTCTTTCTTCCTTCCCTTTTCAGTTTCTTTCCCCATCTCCATCCCTCTTTACCATAGCCTTATTCTATTTTTCTCGCTTCTCTTTTTGATCTTCTGTCTTGCTACTTATCTTCCTCTTTTTGGTTCACTCCACCTTCAAAATATCATGTGAAAGGCATAGCAACTCTAACTAAACTGCATTATGTTAGCATCATCATGTAAGAATACTTCAACACAGATCTTTCCCTTTTAGATTGGTTCCATTTACAACCTTTGAACAGCATCAGGAGATTATGTGGAGTTTAACTTATATGAGTAATGATATGTCACACACCAAATATCAATATATACAGTCTCTGAACAAAGAAAAAATACAATGGCATAGCTCACAAATGAACACTTCTTATAGTATTGTGCTTAACTTTCCTCTTCACAATGAAAAATATTTAAACCAAGACAAAGATGACAAGTGAATATAGTTTCAAAATCAAGGACATACCCCAACCATTATTCACCTATAAATAGTCAACTACAGTACTCGACAAGAACAAATTAGAAATATATATGCAAATTCTGAATCCTTCTCTAGAATCTGAACAAAAAAGACACCTGGAGCTGCCAACAGTGTATTTATAAAGTACAGAGATAGTTTATAATGAATTACTATAAAGTAAATTATCGGTTAGAAGATTTAATTATAAATCTCAAAAATTTATGTAGCAAGCCTAACAGCGAAGTGTTCCTTACCTCCCCACTAACTCATTACTTTAAAACAATGTTGTCTCAAATATCAATACTAATTCAATTTATCCTGCAAAAGATGAATTAAAAGAGACTTTCCATTGAGATGAATAAATATGATTACATCTAACATTTCATAGTGCACGTTCATCATGAATGTGACCTTTCCCACACCACATGTGAGCATCAGATACCTTTAATCAAGATTTGTATGCACTTCTTGAAACTTAAATACACAGCATGGATATAATTTTGCACCATTTCCAACTTTAACCCTTAATGTTTTCAAAGATAAGCATTTTCAAAGGAAAACAAAAGTGAGAGATATCTCTTTCACTATTATTACAAGCATGCAAATCATACAAACAATACATAAGCTATTCAAATAAAGGAATAACATAGCAGACAAAACAAACTGAAACCAAAGTATGCTTCTTATTCAGAAATGTCAATGAAATAAAGTAATAATTAAGTTAAGCATATATTACCTAGATTATTAAACCACATGAATAAATGGTTTACTCTTAAGTGTTTCTTATGTGAGGTCACCCCCCCCCCCCTCTAAGAGAAGTGATGATCCTATGTGACAGCAAGTAAAAATAAAGTTTGGGGAAAGTACTAAAACCAGATAATACTAAGCTAACATTTCATACCACACTAAAATTATTATTATTTTTTATTTTTTTTTATTTTACATTTGTTGACCGGGCTGGTCCAACTGGATATTGAACCCATTTTCACTGGAGACCCGGGGAGAAAAGCTCCAAAAATACATACATTGATAAACAGAAATTACAGAGATAACACTTTAGCTAATGAGCATTTACAGTATAAAGTTCTGTCAGGTGCAAAAGTTATAATATCTTTATTATACTGCTTATTTAAATTATAAAGATATTGAGCCTTACCTTAGTCATACTGAAAGGAGAAAAAAATACCTTATCAGTGACAGTCTTATGGATTCCCCCCCCCTTATTTAGAAGAAGAGAAGGGAAATAAATTTTCACAATATGACTTGTGACACTTGATGAACAACCGAGTACAATATTGGCATGTTAGTAAATTTTCAGTCATTGAGAAAATTATGTAGAGATTGTATTAATTACAGGAGATTTTTTCTTAGTACCTATTCAGGAAATTGGTATATTGGTTTACTTGCTAGGTGTTTCTGTCCATCCATTCTTGCCAGATGAACTTTTCTAGATAGAGTAAGAGCAGTCAATATTTCCAAATTTAGAAATGACACTATTATTTTTAATATATGACTCATCTTTTAATCTGCTAACTATGCTTTTTCCAGAGATAGAAATAAAGAATTTAATTCTTGCTGAGTGTAAGAGGTGAATTTGTTTTGTTTCAAAGAATTAATTAAAGGGTAGCATTCTCTTATTTTTCCAGAGTTTTAGTGGCAAATTCATGATAAGATCTTATTGCAGCTTGACACATTTTACTTTGAGATTTTGATCATGCTGACTTTAAAACCAGTTCATTATCCAAGTAAGGTATACAATTAATTTCAATGGATCTGGTAGGTGAAGCTGTATCTGAACAAATATTTATTCCAATTGTTCTATAAGCTTTTCCTACCCAAATGATGGGCTTTTTTGCAAATTAAAAATTTGAGGTGTCCATGGTGTTAAAGTTATAATGTTAGACCCATCATTTTTTACAAAAATACCAATATTTGAAGATTATTCCTTCTTTTACTATCTCTCAGTGTAACTATTTTAATTATTAACCATATATTTCGCTTCAATAAAAAATTAGTATGTGACTCACCTACTTGTACTCTTTCATTCTTCCTGGATGTTTCATTGTCTTGTATTTGTAGATTATGTTTTTCAGTCATGTTTTGAGAAGCACAGTCTGCACAATTATCTTAAATGAATTCCATTTTTTCAACTTATTTATCTTAAATGATAAATCCTGTATAGAAACTAAAACGCATTGCATATCTCTCTTAGCAGGTATTTCATGGTTTGAATTCTTGAGAAATTCATAAACTTACAAAGTTATTTTCCTGATATCTTGGAGTTACTATTACCAAAATTGTTGAAGAATTCAGACAAATGCTTTATAAATCCCTCAGGAAAGTCAAAAGAAAGATTTCTTGTAGAAAATCTCTGAAGAAGTGGAATAACGTTCTGCCAAAATAATTTCCATTTTGTGGAGCATCAAACTATAGCTTTACTTGGTAACCATCTTGCTTGTACCTTCTATGCAGTTCTTGATGGAGTCATGGTCATGTTATTTATCTCTCTATCTCTGTATATATATATATATATATATATATATATATATATATATATATATATATTTATTTAGATATACATACACAGACCACATATATGTATTAAGGTATGTATAAAACAACAGCACCCATAGTATGGTATGTTAAAAGTCAGACTACCATAACATACAAGACAATCCCCGGGATTCAGCAAACGTCTGTGCAAGAATAGCTTATTCTTGCATGGAAGGGACCATTCCTGTGCAGCAAGGCAGCATGCTATGCATATTCATGAAGGCATGCTGCTATGCTCTAATATGGACATGGTTCTGTGTATGAGCACAGGGGATGTGTCTCAGAGCAGTGCTCTCACAATACACACAACTCCTGCACTTCATAATTGCCATATGGCAATGTAAATGTAGCAAGAGTGTCCACGGATGCCATTACCTCTCAACCTCACAAGAAATCTGGACAAACCATAAAAAACAAGGGATAAATAGGGACAAATGTGAAATATTGCTCTCACAAACTTATAAAGTCAGTAGAATGAGAGCCTTCGCATTAGCATGAATTTCCCAAAGGGTATGAAGTGTAAAACTCAAATGTCTGCCATTATTTACTAACTGCAGTCTTTGATGCTTTGCCACTAATCTGCCAGAAAGACACAATTGTATGACAAATGGACCAAAAATATAACACAAAAATTCAGACATTCTGTGAAGATTTGTATAGTTGAGAAGTATGGTTGTCACTGATAGTGTTTGTGGAGCATACCTCTTAAAGCCTGTCATGTCATCACCATTTGAAAGCAACGCCCCCCCCACAGATAATGTTGCAGAAATCAATGTGCATACCCCTACATTACAAAAATAAAACACAACAGTTTAATTTTTTTTCAGTCCGCAATAAAGTTTAAGCAAAGCTGAGCGGGTGTCCGAATCGTGCAGCTCTGCTCAGCCTAGCTTACACATCACAAGCAGCTAAATAGGAATATACGTCAAAAAGTAGCAATATGGATATAGTGAAGTGATTAAAGCATTTGCTTTGCAAGTAGTTGTTCCTGGTTCAATCCCCACTGAAACCAGTTTGCATTTTACATGTGGAAGCAGTACATAATTTTTTTAATAATTAGGTAGTAAATAACATATATTTGTTAACCAGAGTAGTGTAGCAGGTCCAGATGTGAGGTGTCAATGTAATAAAGTTGTGAAACCTCCATATAAACACAAGTGCCCCATACAGTATACTCACACAAGAATAAATGTAATGAAAGCAAATAGTGGAATGTCAGGAAAGGTAAACAAAATTATAATATGTCAGGAATGATGAATCAATCCCATGCAGCTGATAGTCTGCAAAATAAAACATAGCCAATGTTAAGCATTGCACACCTATGCTTACCGGGTATAAGCATTGCTTAAATATGAATGGTAAGCAATGAATAGCCCAGCTAAGTGGATTTGCCCATTGGTAAGCAGTGCTGAATTTGCCCCTTTAAGCACTGCCAACATTAGCTAAGCAGGTTTGCCCATAGGTTAGCTTAGCTCAGCATCTTCAAAACCATCCAATCACAGCAAAGGGCAGGGAATCAGCCATATTTAAATCTCTCAGGTGGGAATACAGCTTATAACCAGTTGTAGCTTCCCACTGTAGGCAGTATGGCTAGTGTTGGAGAGGGTATGCACTTTCTGGTGCAGCGCTGGGGCATACAGGAGTCCAAGGTCATGGTAGGACTCCTTGTTAAAAAACATGATGCAAGACTGCTGCAGGACCAGGACCAGGGTTCCCAATACAAAGCAGAGGCCTGGGAAAGTCTTCCCCATGATCTCACCAGTGCCACTGGCATCCCTTGGACTGATGAGCAGGTCTGGCACCACTATGCAGACTTGAAGTGGAGGAAGAGAGAGCTCTTATACCAGTGGGTCTAAGAAGCACGGCAGAGGGGTGATGTCCCAGGCATGTGTAAGCATTCATATCAATAACTGTTTAACAAAGTCCAGCCTGTGTATGTGATGGATAGGTATGAATAAATGTTTTTCTATCTTCTTTACAGCTCCAGCTGAGTGGGCTGTGAACCAGGAAGCCCATGCACGCAAGTTGCAAAGGCTGCATTGTGAGGCTGGTGAGTAACAATCTAGCTTGTAGTATTCATACCAAATAAATATAAAGGAGTAGCATGTCACCTGGTAGTATTACAAATGGGTATGGTTTGTACTAAATAAACCCAACAATATTACAATAATAATATCATATCGGTTATATATAAATAAAACTGTAACTGCCTGTCAATAAAATTCAAAACCCTGGACTGCTTGTGTTTACTCTTGTATTGTATGAATTGAAATGTGAACAGGTTATGCACAGCAATGATAACTCTGAAAGCATTAAACAATCAAGTCTCATCTGACAAAGTTAGCGCTTCTGTAAGACATGAGATTAATTTATATGAAATGTTTCATGCACCAAGATCTGATATCTTAATAGTAATGCTGTGTTAACCACTGTTTTCCACTGTGTTGTGTCAAAAGGTATGTATAGGAATGACTGTATATGAATGTTGTAATTACAAGGTCAGATTGTACAACCAAGAGAGAATGTGAATGAAAACATTCAAGGAAGTGACAGAAGTTTCTCAATAGCTCGTTCTGATGAAACACAAACTTGTTTTATTTTTAGCAGCAACAGCCACAGTTTGAATCCTGGGAGTAGTAGTAAGCTGTATGCATAATTTCAACTAGGATTTTGTGAATATGTGTAGAAACAGTCAGGTAGCATTAACATAAATTTCCTCCACAGGTCTTCCAGGTAAGAGAAGGTATAAAGTAGCTATAAGACGGCTGTAGTTATACTGTGTCCAAAACCCATCGTCCAACCCCAAGGCTCCAAATGACAGCAAGATAAGAACATACACCAAGTGGTCTCCCCAAGAAATGTTCAAAAGTGTCATGCTGTCACAGCTACTGGTCCCTGCTGCCAACAACCAGGGTGACTGATAAGACATCAAGGCAGAGTATGGCAGTAGCACACACACACACATACACACACACACACACACACACACACACACACACACACACACACACACACACACACACACACATATGAGTGGACATATGTAACCCTGACTATGTGAATATGGGTAAAAACAGTCAGGTAGTGTTAACAAAAATTCCCTCCACAGGTCTTCCAGGTAAGAGAAGTTATAAAGTAGCTATAAGAAGGCTGTAATTATACACTGTGTACAAACATACCACTGCCCAACCCAAGGCCATAGGTTGTTGTAATAATACCTGTAGAGTAATGATAAGAGCAATGATCATTAAAGCTGTAACCACTGCAAGGAATCTACATTTGTTAATTGATATCTCTCTCTCTCTCCCACCTTATCTTCATCAATAATCTAAACACATAAATTAATGGTATATTTTCCACCAAACCTACTGTTGGGACATGTGTCCTATTGTTCTGCAAATGCTGAAATGTATTCCAATTAAGGTTCCCTGTTCAAATATTATCATTGGTGGCCTGTTGCTATCAATGTAACCTGCATGCCAGAGTAATGCCCACTGTGGTTCCATGTATGCATGTTTTCTGTTTGCTATGCAAATGTTGCAAATCTGTTGTTTTGGGTTAATGATAATATGCATGCATGGTGTTAGAACTAATCCTGGAATGTGATTACCATTACTAACCAACATATG
>NC_056730.1:1024732147-1024914647 GCF_019279795.1 Protopterus annectens
GCCACTGCAGTCACAAAGTCCTTTTATGTGGCACATCTCAGTACTAATGCATTAGCATCCGGGAAGGAAGAAGTAATTGTCCCCCTGTACTCTTCCTGACAGAGTGACACAGTTTGTTTCAGCATACATATTCTGATGGATGTGAGGTAGGTAAATGAAATGTATGTCCTAATTTTCTGACAACAATTATGTCATTACAGTGATTTTCCAGATAAATTATAATAATCTGTAAAACAGACCAGAAATATGAGCAATACATAATAATAATAATAATAATAATAATAATAATAATAATAATAATAATAATAATTTTAATAAAATAAAATAATGAATCTGGATCAAGGCTGAAAAGTGGTAGGTGGAAGCCATGACCATGGGGATGTATCTGAAGTACTGGCAGAGATACGCTAACACAGTTGCTGTAGTAACACCCTGCTGTGTGCTCTAACATATATTTAGTGAAATAGCACAAGTAATTGAACTCGGAAATCTGCTTTGGGTAATTACACATGTATTTGCAAATATATCAGGCACTACAGGGATGTAACAGTATTAACAAACAGACACCAGTGTGAAAGTGCATATCCACAACCAATATCACCACAGTCACAGTCACATACCGGTAAGTCAAGTGAACAGTAGAGTTAACAGACTGTGTGAACAAATACATCACTGTTTGCCACTCACACACTAGCCCTACATATACAGTCCCATTTCTCAGTGTAGTCTGAATCCTGACCTTGGTATAGGACATATTTCAGTCTGCCCACACAAACACATACAGCCAATAGATCAGCAGAAACTGGAGCAGCATGCACAGTCAGATAAAGAAGGAGCCATAACACTTACTTCCACCCCCTCCATACACAGCCCAAAAAAACATGTATATATAATGTGTACACAGTCATGACAGTTTAACAATGGCCAGACATACACAGGCCTCTCACATGTACAGTTCACCTCAGAATGTACAGGCTCAGGACTTATATCTATTGCCTCTTCCCTGGCATGTCTGTGGGTCTACTACATCACTGGGATGGTAGCAGAAATTAATTGAAGAAATAATGATAATAAATACACCTGCACCTTATTGACATCTGGACAAAGCCTGACATCATTTGGGGACAGAGGCACAAACACAGGGGTAGACTGGACATATTGCTTTCATACATTGAGACAGTTGCAGATATTACTGGGTTTGTTGTAGCATCCTTTATGAGGAATATGATGTCAGTAATACCAATAGATGTGAGTCTTTACTGATTGCATTCCCCATGATTTACCAAGGACACCAACTCTCTGAGGAACAGACAAAACATTACAGGCAAAAATGTGGCCTGTCAGTGGACAGTGTGCCAATGGAGCGGTATGTCAGAGACATATCACAGTCAGTTGTGTAGTCACTCACTAAATGCGTGTCCACACAAACCCTGTCAATCTATCAATCCATCATGTGTATAACAGCACTGATGACATAGAATCTGTTCACAAATCTGGTGATATGTTCCCCATGTTGTTTGGCAGTCTTCACATGTCCTGTCCTGTGATGTATTGCCACCTACTGTATATGAATCTGTAACCCACCACCTCTGTAATGTCCCTCACACAGGCAAGGAAAAGGGGCAAGGCCCGGATTAAGGAATGCCCCATATATCGGAACTAGCAGCAGTGTCCAGGCCCACAGCACACTACTATGTGGGCACCTCCATAGTGGTATGGCCTTAGTAATACCTGACATCTGCACATCTGTATAGAGGACAGACAGAAAGTAGATAGCCAACAGGTTATGCATTAAGATGAATGTTTTGAAAGACAGAAGTCTGGAACTGAAAAGTATGCCATTACTATATGACAGCAGTCCTCAATGACATGTCCAGAAAACATAGTAGTCCACAGTTTATTTCAAAATATCAGATCTATACCTAATAGGAGATACATAAAAACATACAGATCAAACACCAAGAACAAGATAGTGTTCAGAGTCCCAGCTTTGCATGCAGGGGTGTATAGTTCTAGTACTACAATCTGCAATCTACTTGTACTTGCTAGAGCACAGTTAAAAGTACTAACATAATGATACCATATGTGTTAAACTATTTTTCTCAGCCAGTGCACTGTAGCCAGTGCAACATGCTAGTGTGACTGCATATAACCTGGGATACTACCCATGTATAAAACAAATACAAAGAAAAAAATTGTGGTACTACCCATGTATACCCAGGTGTCCTATACAGTATAGTCACACACCTTGCTACTGTAATGACAGCACATATAAGCATGTTATGTAGAGGAAACTAAATACACTTATTAAATATGTCATTACCCTGCTATTTTATCAGACTGGAATGTAATCACTGGTTACCAGGGCTGAGCTATGTTTAGCAGGTTTAAGCATTGCTTAAATGTAAATGCTAGGCAGATTTGTGCACTGTAAGCAAAGCCTACACTGTGTAAGCACCTATTCATTTAAATGTATGTTAGCACCGCATAACGTCACACAATCCCATTGAAACACACTTAATGCTGCTCAAAAGTGCCTTGATCACTCTGTATCTCACAGTCCTTGTTCTGCCTTGCAACAGAATAAACAGCCCTTGCAAGTCTTGAACCCAGGATCCTGCACACCATAGTCACATCAATGTACCAGTAAGCCACCTCATATGTAAAGTTTTAGGATGTTTTCTCAAACATACCCTTCTTTACAGCCAGCTTACAATAGGGAAGGGACACTGTGCAATTATGAAGGATTGGAATCTACAAATATATATATATATGAAAAGAAACATAGCTATATATGGAGATACATATATGTATATAACAATATGTAGATATATTACCAATAAATACTGAGGTGTGTGTGTGTGTGTGTGTGTGTGTGTGTGTGTGTGTGTATATATATATATATATATATATATATATATATATATATATATATATATATATATATATATATATATATATATATATATATATATAGATGGATATATGCATACATGTCCCATGCCCATACAAACTTATGTTGCTGATATACCACCCATAACTGGGGCAGCATGCACAGTTGGATACAAAAGGACCCACGACACTCACATTTACCCCCCCCCACAGTCTAAATAAATAAGTGAACAGTACACTGCTACAATCATATAGGTCATACACAATGGCCAGACATACAGCAACCTCTTAGCAGAGCAACTAAAATGACTGAGCATAGCAAAGAGAAATACAACCAGCCAGTAATTCACACATGTTTATTATACACTGATGTCTTGGCCAAAGCCTTCAATGAGTAAAACATTACAATAAATGCTTGCCTTAATAACAACAAGCAATTAACACTTAATTACATAATCCCTCACTGACCCTCTTCAAGAGAAATCTTGATGAGTGGATGGGAGATCGTACGTTTACCCCTGGCATCTCTTCTGTGTCCCTGCTTGGCAGAGGTACAGTAAACTAACCTTAAAGGGCTACCTTCTTTGACCTACTATACAGAGGCACAGCCAACTAATCTAAAAGGGTGGCGAAAGCCAAACACAATCTGGCTAGGCTTATAAATGCCCTAGAGCAGATAGCCTAGTATCAACCTATGAACCTATGAACCTATAAATACACAGCCTCCACTTACACTCCTCATTTAACCCCCAAAGGGATAAAGTATCACATTTAATATTAATACATTGCGTCTGTACATAACAATTGTCCTTTTATGAATGTTTCATGAAACTGAGGAACAGAACTTTTGCAAAACAGTACATTGGAACCCACTAATGTTCCCATGATGAGATTTATTCAAATGTATGACCATAGAACTGTCATCTTTCTTATCAGTAATATGTCTCACATGTTCTAACAGCCTAGTTTTAATGCATGTGTTACTCTCCCCCACATAAAATATGTTACAAGTGCATCTAAGAGCATTCTCTATATACCGACCTCTTGAATGTACAGATTTCAACATGTTTTCCAGACTTTCCCCTCAGCAGTTATGACAGCACTAAATAATGATAGACCATTATACCTATCAACCTCCTACTGTATGACATCTGGACAAAGCCTGACATAATTGGTGGACAGAGACCCAAATGTATGGCCATAATTGAAATATTGCTTTTATACACTGAGAAAGTTGCTGGTGTAAGGATTTGTTGTACCATATCTTTTCTGAGGGTTATAAAGTCAGAAAAAAACAAATGGATGTTAGCATTTACAGATTGCAGTCACCAGAGTCTGCTACTAATTTGCATAGGCCAACACCTGTCTGGGGAATAGACCAAACATAACAGGCTAACTTGTGGCCATTATGTGGATAGCCCTACAGTTGAGAGCTATGCAGAGACAGCACTTTGTCAGACTGAAACCCATGCAGAAGTAACATGTGCAGACAAACCCTGTTAAACTAGCAGCATTTCAAACATATAACAGCAATGCTCACATTCTGCCGCTAAGTCTTGAACCTTCTCTACCATATAGTTGGCTTATCTCCACAAGTCTTGTTGTAAGAGGTAGTAGCCCACACAACTCCAGGATGTCTTCCTCACAAGTAAGGGAAAGGGCCAACGTCCATATGGAGTACTCAATTTTTGGAATGTGCTGTCATGACATTGGCTATTGGAAGAACTACACAGCTGCTGTGTGTGTAATTAGAAAGTGGGGAACAACAATAAGTGCACAGGCCATCACCTGGTGAGCATTACCTACAAAAGCCATGCTGACACCTATTCAATCCAGCTCTATCTCTGTTTTGCACAGAGTAAGAGAGAGAGAGAGAGAGAACATAAACTGGAAAAGAGAAGAAAAAAAAGAAAAGGTAAGTGGAACATGTAAGCATGTAACTGAATGTAGTACTTGGTCTGTAATAATGGGAAATATGATTTGGAAGAATATATGTCCCAAGAAGACCTGCTGTACTAATGTCCTGCTGAACAGCTGCTATGGTCATAGCATCTCGCCCTCTCTGCAGTGGGAGAGATCATAGCCATACCTCTCAACTGTACAGATCTTCTCAGAATGTCCAGATTTTCCCATCATAGTTTTTTGTCTGTCCCTCCTGAAATCTGTACTTTTCTGGGAAATAGCTGAGGATTGAAGTCATAAAGTAATGACAAACACTTGAGTTTAAGGCTCCACATCTTTAAGAATATTAACAGTAATGCAAAATGCATCATTCTACAAACTTTCTACGTTTGTAACAGGAATGTTTAAAGTTTGTCCCTATTTATCCCCTCCATCATTTTAGGCTTTGTCCAGATGTGATGGTCTAAGAGGTTGCGAGGTAGGATCACAGCTCAGGAGCCTGACTTATCCTGGGAAAGGACAGCTCACATATGACAACCACAGGGCTGTCTATGAAACAGTTGTGACTGTGCCACTGCTAGGCCAGTTAATGGGATGTTGTCCATATCCAAATGTTACCTGTGAATATGAGTATGATACATGTTTGTCTTGTAAATCTAAGAGACCAATACAGGGCATATGCAAAGTAAAGTACTGTTGCAGACATGTGTGTTGAACTGCATGTGATATATTGAATTAATAACATTCAACTGTACAGTGTTCTGCTGGACGTTAAGCACATTTGTAACTAATATCTGTAGTCACATACAAATATACATGTGTTATGTCAGCCAAACCATTGGCAAGTCTGTGAGCAATGACAACATAATATGATAGCCTACTTATGACTGTTGGACATCGTCCAGGTTATCACAGTGATGTCAAAGCCTACTGTGCAATCAACTTACTAACGTATGGTGCAGCTGTATTAATACAGTATCAATACTGATGTCTTTTTTGTCACCCATTTATGTGTACCATTGTCCAGACATACTGCTATGACAGGTTGAGAAGTATGACTGAGCAGCAAGACTGTAAATACAGTGTGTCCTACTAACATAGAACAGAAATGTATACCAGGTATCCCTTGAGCACATGTATATATGAGTATACACTCCTGGAATTACTTCATTGACTCTGCTTAACAGAGGATCAGTTAATTAATCAATGGGGTGGTGAAAGCCGACACACTCTGGCTAGGCTTATAAATGCCCTCAGGCAGATAGCCTACTACCTACCTATGAACCTATGAACCTATGTTCAGCTGGAAGGCACAAAACTAATCTCATGGATTTCAAGCAGTCAGGTACATAGGTTGTGCATGCTGCACATGTGTGTAGTATCAGTATCAGTGCATACAACAGACATAAATGTGTACAGCTACTGGTTGTTGTGTTGCCCTGACACTAATATGGGTACTAGAGTAGGCATGATTATCTGGTAGTACTCAGCGAAGTGTCCAACTGTGTTATGACCCTCTGTCCATGCCTACCACTAACAGCTATATCAACACGTAGATACAGTGGATATCATAAGTGTACACACCCCTGTTAGAATGCAAGGGTAGTGTGTTGTATGACAATGAGACCATAAAAAATCATTTCATAGTGTTTCTTATCTTGAATGTGACCTCTAACCTGTACAATTCCATTAAAACAATCAAAGGTGTTTCTAGGAAAGTGAGCAACTATTGCCAAGTGAAGATGTGCCATGATGTTAGAGTCCAAACCAAGATGAAGGAATGCTGTAACCATCTTGAATGGTCCATACACAACTTATCAGTTTATGGGTATGCACACTCATTCAACTGGCTTATTGTACTGATTATTATTTCCATATGTTTTCAAAGACCAGATTGTTATGTTTTCAATAGAATTGTACAGGCTATAGGTTGCATTAAAGGTGGGAATTGTTTTGAAATGAGTTACTGTGGTGTCATGTTTCAATTGCACAAATGCCAGGCATTGTAGCAGGGGTGTGTACCCTTCATATCCACTGTAGCTATATGAACTCAGCAGTACATGACTTATATAACCAGCCTATACTTAGGTAAAGTAATCCCCCTTTGGTGGACAGCAGCAATACACAAACCAGATAATAGGTTGCTATATTGGCTGTACAGGGACACATAGGTGCAGTCAACAATTGGAAGCAAGTACACCACTATCTGAGCAAGCATGTAAGTTCACAGGTGACTTCCTGTAAGGCTGACTATGACTACAAATCAGACATATCCACACCACCAAGGACAATTGCAACAGTGTTTCCACATATGTTGTCAGTCTCAGAGGAAACAACACAATTCACCCTGTACTGGGGATAAAGAACACCTCATACACACACATGCCATTGATATAGACAACCTGCATCAGACAGGTTAGGTGGGAAAATGCCAGCCTGTCCACCCCAATTGTATAGGGGGATATGCACATCAACCACACTCCTTCCCTCAACAATGGTGAGCATGTACATATTGCACACTGATGGCAACAATGGCAAATCTCTATGGGGCATAACATCACTGTCGGTCTCCTACATGAACTCAGACATGTGCTCACAGCTCCATCACACACCACAGTCAAAAACAGACCTGCCACCATCCACACACCATCCACGTGGAAGATGGCCACTGTCAACCCTCTACACAGAAGTGGATGGAGAATAAGTTTTATGCAATTAAGTGTTCAACATTGGGGGGAATAAGATAGCTCAGGGCCAGGAGTGTAATGCAAGCTGCAATAACCAATATAGATTGGAGGGTTATGGTGTAGTTCGGATTATTTCCAAGTAATATCCACTGTTGATGTGCAATTTGACAATTGTATGAGGTCCTGTGTCATTTTTCCTCTTTATGTCTTCCAAGTAACATGCAGCTAGCCTACCAGCATTCTCTGTTGGGGAAACTGGCATCATTACCTAATATGTGATTGAACATTATGCCCTGTTATTTGGATGGAGAGCAGAAGATGTGTGGGAGAGGACCGCTTTGTGGAACAATTTGGTGCACAGGGTAAATGATGTCAGGCTGCACAGCAGACCTTATGAGCAGGTGCAGCATTGGGCCACTGACTTCATCCGCCATGCCCGTCAATGAGCTGCTGCTGTAGTGAGGGACCAGCTGGCCACAGAATGGTGGCCTAGCCTTCCAGCCCCCACTGACACCCACTGAGGAGCTCCTCGCCAACCTTGGGGAACCCGTCCAATGCACAAGGCATGAAGCTGAGGAAATCATTGTGGAGGTGGGTTGCTCACACACACTAGACGAGGAGAGTGCAGGTAAGGGCCCAATGAGGATTAGTACACTAATGTATCACACATACATGTATCTGCATTGTATCTACATCCATGTGTCAGGTCCGATTGCAGTTGTGGATGGGATTTTCTAATGCACAGAAGTGCACATCTATGGTGAGGACAGAACATTGTGTATTATTGGGGTTAGTACTGTAGATGTGCAGATATGCTGCATCCATCCTGTACTAAGGCCACATGTGAGTCTGCTGACAATAACTCTCTCTCACAGCAACCTAGGACCCTCTAGTCTACATATGAGACAGCAGCCTGAAGCTGGTGAGTATGACATTGTTCTGTTGTTGCCTGGCAATACCCCAGTCATGTGAAGGGAATGCAATTTACCATGCACACAACTATCAGTAATAGCTATATTGCTTTATGTAATAGCTAAATTGCTTTATGTGCATGTTCACTTGTGGTGGGGTTAAATGCATTGCATCACAGCGGTCACCACTGGGGCCTATCTGATGTGAATTCAACATTCCTGTGGCATAACTAACAAGTTGTCAATGCTAAGACGTCTGGACAGAGGCCAGCACAATGAGATGGACAAATGGCCGAAGGTAGGGACATGTGTGATACATTAGTGGCATACAGTGGATATAAATTGTGTACACACCCCTGTTAAGATTCAAGGTGTTCCTGTTACATACACATTAGGACCACAATATGTCAGCCCACACCTCTTTCAGCCTTTAATGTGACCCATAATATGAACAGTTCACTTGTAAAACCAAGCATTCTGACACATGTATTGCACCTACAAGGCTGACCACCTGTGAGGGTGGCAGACATCGTATCAGCATGATGTTTCAGTCAGGTATGATACCTCATGCTGCCATATGTGTCAGTACACTCACTGAAGTCTATTTGGCTACAATATCACATACATGGGCATTGTTATGGCACAAGCACCACTTCCGACCATGTATAGGTTGCAAACACCTGGATATTCCAAACACATCTGTACAGAGGACTTGCTGCATGTGAGGCAGATGATATTGCCACACTATATAAAGTAATGGCAGTAGGAGGTGGTCACCAGCCATGCATGGTACACACATCAAAATGGTATAAGCCACACAAGATATGATCCTCACACACACATACATACAGTTGTCAGCATTGGGATTAGACCTCCTGCCTATCTGGATATTTCTGCTATAGTGCTACGGAGTTATTAGACGCACCACAGAGATTATACATTTCTACCTCCTCCAAAGGTACTTCTAAGGTGGAGGACATCAACAGGACTGCTAGATCGGGCTGAGGGGAAGTGTGAAGGTTAGTACACAAGTCAAAAATGGAATAAGCCAAACAGTACTTGATTCACACTCACAAACACACACTAACACTTGCCAGTATTGGGATTAGAACTCCTGCTTATCTAGTTATGTCTACTATAGTGTTACACAGTTACCCCATGAGCTACAGAGCTTACTAAATTTTCACATGGCCAAAGCTGCTGATAACTGCACAGCTGAGGTAAAGTATTACAGATGGCAAGAAGTCTGCCTTTAGTTCCACCCTTACATCATGCTAGTTCTTTCTGTCTTGCACTTCAAATAGCATTATGGCTTGGCACTTCACCAAGTTATTGTACCAAGAAGTGTGGCACACCTGGGAGCTGTCAGCAGTACTCGTTCATCACAGATGTAGCCCCAGTACTTACTAGTTATGTCCACCCCTCATGGCATGATTGAAGGGCAGTTTTCTGTGCTTTCACCCATTAATGTGGTGCATGTGTCCATTCTGAAGCACTGTTGCAACTGCCTCGTGTACACAGACAACCCTCCCCTCTAAACTCCAAACACTTAGACCTGTGAGAGTTACCCATATATCACCTAATGTGGACATATGCACTCTCCAGGAAAGACTGGACTAGTGGGTCAAGGTGATAAGATCAACACCTGCACCACACCATGTGGAATGCATAGCTCACCATGACACCCACTTTGACAGCCATGACGTACAGTGAAAAGCCACACACCCACCTTCACAAAGGCACCCAACAGACTTTTACCCAAACAGCACAGACCAGCAAGACAGACACCCACTCAGACACCACAGCATGGCACATAGCAAGGGAGACATATTTAACCTACACAGTGTGCCCCTCAACTGAAGCTCCTAAGGTTAACCACCTTGCACAATACAGTGATCATGGGTAACTCAGTACTGAGGCACACACATATCCCAGTCACTAAGTTGAATATGGAGCAGGTAACAGCCAAATATCTATCACATGCCAGCATCCAAAGCATGACACAGCCAGACATGGCATTCCACAACAGCTGTATCATTCTGTATCCATGTGGGTGTGAATGACTTTGGACATTCCTACCTGGACTACATGACAAGAGACATGGTTGAACTCTCCGATTATGTGGTCCAGGCTGGTGTGACAGTAACCTTGAGCAGTGCACCACCATCACCCAGAATGATACTGCTGTACTATCAACAGATGATTGGCTGCAACATTGGCTTATATGTTTTGTGTCATTCTCAGGGGATCCAGTACCTCTCTGCTTGGGATGTCATGATTGACAGAACCCAATGACTTGTCACAGATGTCCTACATCTGTCAGCACTGGGTTTCCAGGTACTGGCTGTGTCTTGCCACCCCTATGATGCCTCATTAGGCAGTGTTCCTAATGTAATTACCACCATAACAGCTAGACATGTATGCAATCTGATGGTCATGCTGTTCAAAAGTAGACATCTAACTGTCAGGATGCAGTCACTCAAAGCACTCATTGGAGTGGAGGACATTAACATGTCTGCTGTAATGGAGAAGTGGTTCACAGTAACAGACAGCAGCCCTGCAGTATCAGGCTATATCACATTCTACAGCTGTCAGCCTCCAAACGTGGACCACACAACACCTCCACAGGGGGTGTTGTCTCCATATTCATTATGGATAGGAACACCTTCAGACTATCATCCAAGCATAATGCATCGGGAATATTTCTGGTACAACTGCCTTGGGGTAATAATGCAATCCAGACCATAGCCTGCTATGGGTTCATATCTATGTCCCTAGACTGTCAATGCACATTCCTCAACACTCTGCCATCTATGATGGTCTAATGCAACACTGACATAGTATGAGGCTTCAGCTACCCCTCCATCACCTGGGGAAAGTAGCCACACACCAGTAAAGTGGCCCAACCCTTCCTGGGAATCATCATTTCCAATGCCCTGGACTGACTCATAATGACCTCTGGTAAAGGATGCAACACCCTTGGCCTGTGTTGACTACTTAAATATGGGACTATAGTGCATCCACAGTTATCAATCCCTGCATTGTGAGATCCACACAGGCTGTAATCAACATGGGACTCAACATGTCAGTCACACCCCCCCACAAAGTTAACCACTTTACATAACCTCTCCAAAGCTGACTTTTCAGACATGAAAACCTGGTGGATGACTTCACTGCACCCATGGCAATGGGAAATAGCTGCATGACTGTTGAATCATATGGATATGCACTGTACAAACAGGTACATGAATGCATGGTACTAGCCAGAGCCAACAGAACCCAGACACTGTCCTCCAAACACTGGGAGACAATGTGATGGTCCCCTGCTATTACTAAAGTGTACAACAGAAGGAGGACACTGTTGCAGAGAATGGTGGTGTTCCATGACTGTTGAACTCCCTTATTAGCCTCAAACACAACTTGGGATCCCTCATGGAATCCACTACAGGTATCTCTGAAGGCAGACATGCAGCAGACACTGATGAAAATCACAACAGCATTCAATAGTTACATCAGCAACCTCCACAGCTTTAAACACAAGTGTTGTAAGTTACTGCACAATGGTAATACCTATCCTGAGACAACAGATATTGGCCACATTCTTGGCAACACATTCAGTGCCAGCGTTACCCCTCTCTACCCCCACAAGTGAAGTGCTGAGTGAATGTATTCTCACATGCTATATCCTGTTTCTGTTCTAGGCATCTGTGTGTCACCAAGAAGTGGCCCTGCAGCAAGACCAAGGGTTATGGCAGTGTGGTTATTCATCTACCATGTCTTAGGCAGGGTACAGCTGTATCTGCATGGACTTCCCAGGTCTGTAACACAGTGATTGCATATGCCTTACAGATGATAGGGCTGAGGGTTGAACATAGGTATATGCTGATTTACAACATCTGTTGTAGAGTGGAGAATGGTAGGTGTTGTTGTTTGGACATGCCTCTGATTGCTAATAACCACAGCCACAGGGGATATTCGTCATCTAAATACAATGGGATTACTATTCACACACACACACACACACACACACACACACACACACACACACACACACACACACACACACACACACACACACACTTGCCAATACTGAGATCCATAGATTCATTGCTTCATAGATGTGTAGTAGGTGAATGGGCCTGAAGGCTCTACAAGGCTAGCCCAGGGGAATACCCTGGCATCAGGCCACATGACAATAGTCCCCAGTGTGGCTTAGGAGTATAGTCACTGGAGTGGTCCCCGGGGGGTGGGTATTGTATTCCCCATCCACTCATCCAGATTTCTAATGTGGGTGGCCAGTGATGTGCACTGCTTCACATGTAAGTGATTTATATTCCATAACATGGACAGTGTCTGGGTTGTGGACCTGTCCCACAAGCATGTCCTTTAAAGTGTGGTAGTGTGCTTGAGGTCTCTGGGGCATGTTGTGTGGACAGATTGGTATCTTCAGCTGTAGCATTCCTGACCTAGTTTCATGAGACATGGCTGTGTAACTGAGGTAGTGATTGCACTTACATAGTATGATATGTGGAGTCATTGTTTTTATTGGAGTCTGTCCATACAGGTCATGTGTGGAAGGCATGATATTCCCTTTATGGGGTACATTTGCAGAATCTACAGTTGTTGCAATTGTCCAATGGGGAACATGGCAAAAGGGCCACTGTACACATTGATTGGGCTACTGAAGGGATGATACAGGGTGACCATGTCCTTTTACTTGCTATATAACACACACTTAGTCAGGAGATGTAACACATCAAAGTACATTCTGATGTCAGTAGTACTGTTTTGGTCAGCAGGCAGCTGACTGTCAACCTGTTTTCCCCATTCTGTTATAACAACATCACTGTTCAGTGGACTACCACCAATGTATTACTTTATGTGAGCCATGATGTTCCCAAAGGTAATGGCGGCACATCTCTTGGTATTGAGGTAATGTTCAGGGTTCTGACAACAGTCTTCATTGTCAAGTGGCCTTTGTGCACTATGTCAACATCACACGGATTGGGAATGCTACCACCCACCTTACTTTTGTATGCAAACATTTTTAGCTGGAGTGCCTTTGTGTTCTCCTGCACCTCAGAAGGGCAGATCCCAAACATGAGAGGACATGGGTCCATACCCTATGTGACACCAGTCATGTCTGATTATTGGTTTGACATTGAGTCCACTGCAATCACACTGTGGGTACTAGCTGTGAGGCAGTTTGCAGGAGAACTAATGATATAGTGGTTGATGCCTAGCCAAGTGTGTTTGTGTTTGATTCCTGGGTGGAGAGTGGTCTCTGAGTATTAGAAGGGTTGCCTATATTGTTAACTATTCCATACTGTCACATAGTCATTGTACATGGCACTACACATTTAGGGCTGTGGATTGTCTACACCTACACAACAGTTTATCTGTTGGCCTTATGATGTGGACATTGGGACATATACTAGGTCATCAATATAATAATTTAGCAAAACCCACCCTCAATGGATCCTGTTACTAATCACACCAACACCCACACAGGATACTGATGACAGATAGAGACATACACACACACATTTGGCAGTACTGAGTTTCAACCCCCCCACACCTATCTATGTATTATTACTTCAGTGTGACACATTTATCACATGTGTCACCAGAGCTTATAGGGTGGTTGTTGTTCCAAGTTACTTCTAAAATGAGGAACATTACCAGCCCTTTTAAATACTGGCATTGGGTGATGTAGTGGGTGAGAGATTTCATCATATTATTTACCCTACACACACATTTGCCAGGAGTGAGGTTTGAACCTCTATTGAACTATGTTTTCAGACCTTTATATTACACATTTACCATGCACACCACTTACCTTACATGTTCTAGGGTTGCCAAAAGTTACTTCTAAGGTGAATGATATCTGCAGGACTGCTAATGTAGGACATTGAGAAGTGTACTGGGTGTAAACGGGGCCAACAACTTTAAGGTACAAACACATACATAGAGGTATATACACACATGCTTGCCAGGAATGAGATTCAAACCCCCTGCCTATGTAGTAATTGTGACTACATTGTTATGCATATAGCGCATGTGCCACAGAACTTATAGGCAGAAGAGTGTCCAAACATACCTCTAAGGTGAGTGACATCAGCAGCATTGTAAAGTATTACACTTTGAAATGTACTGGCTGTGTATGGACACAAAATACTTCAACCTACAGATATACACACACACACTCACACAAACACTTTTACAATTTTCAGTACTGAGATTAGAACTCTTACCTAAGTAATGTTTTGCACTACAGTATCACACAGTTATCACAAGCACCACAGAGCTTATATGTTGGAGAACTGTCGAAAGGTATCTTTGAAGGTGAGTGACATCAGCAGCAGTGCTAAAGCAGGGGTAAGGGAAGTGTAGTGAGTGTGAATGGCCTCAAACTCATGTCTCTGCAAAGACACACACACTCTCTTACACAAACACAGACATTTCCACAGTGGCCAGATCCAGGATTAGAACTCCTACCTAACTAGTTTGCTACATTAAAGTATTATGCAATTACTGTAAGTGCCACACAGCTTATATGTCAGAGAGCAGTCCAAAGGTATCTTTGAAGGTGAGTGACATAAGCAGCAATGCTAAAGGAGGGGTAAGGGAAGTGTAGTGAGTGTGAATGGCCTCAAAATCATGTCTCTACAAAGACACACACACACACACTCCCTCACACAAACATTTTCACAGTTGCCAGGACCAGGATTACAACTCCTACTTAACAAGCTTGCTACACTACTGTATTATACAGCTATCATAAGCACCATGGCCTTTATATGCTGAAGAGCTGTCCAATGGTATCTTTGAAGGTGAGTGACATCAACAGCAGTGCTAAAGGAGGGGTAAGGGAAGTGTAGTGAGTGTGAATGGCCTCAAAATCATGTCTCTACAAAGACACATGCACTCTTGCACACAAATTCACACATTTTCACAGTTGCCAGGACTGGGATTACAACTCCTACCTAACTAGTTTACTACACTATAGTACTACTCAGTTATTGCAAGTGCAATGGAGCTTATATGTTGGAGGAATGTCCAAATGTATCTTTGAAGGTGAGTGACATCAGTAGCAGTGCTAAAGGAAGGGTAAGGGAAGTGTAGTGTAGTGTGTGTGAATGGCCTCGAAAAGCATGTCTCTACAAAGACACACACGCTCTCTCACACAAGCACACCCATTTTCACAGTTGCCAGGACCAGGACTAGAACTCCTACCCAACTGTTATTTTACACTATAGCATTACACAGTTATTGCAAGCACCATGAAGCTTACATGTTGCAGAGCTGCAAAGGTATCTTTGCAGGTGAGTGACATCAGCAGCAATGCAAAAGGACAGGTAAGGGAAGTGTGGTGAGTGTGAATGGCCTCAAACTCATTCATCTAGAAACACACACACACACACACACACACACACACACACACACACACACACACACACACACACACACACACACAACTTTACATTTGACAGGACTGAAATTACAACTGCTACATGGATACTTATTTGTACTATAGTGTTATACAGTTATCACAAGCACCACTGAGACTATTGGGCTGAGGGCTAACAAAAGGAATTTCTAGAGTGGATGACATCAGCACATCGTGATATAGGCCAATGGGATGTGTAGCAGTTCTGAAGAAGTCCTATATGGTGGATGAAACCTAGCTAAACTCTGATTCTGCATTGTGATTGTGTGGTGTGCTGGTTAATAAAGTGTGCTATTACTGCTTAACAGAGTGTGTTTTGGCTTCCTTACCTTGCATCCCAGCTTGGTTTCTGTGGATTTTATTGGTTGTCCTTGGTTCCCTGCTTGGGATGCATAGTGGGTGGGAAAGACCTCATAAAGGGATTCCCTCTGTCACTGTCTGTCTCTTCCCCATGTCTGTGTGTGTGTGTGTGTTTGACATATTATATTATGTTGGCCTTAGATGTGTGTGAGTATTCCTATCCAATGTGTGTGTGTGTGTGTGTGTGTGTGTGTGTGTGTGTGTGTGTGTGTGTGTGTGTGTGTGTGTGTGTGTGTGAAGTATCAATGGTGTACAATTTGGTGTGTGTGCACAGCCAGCTGCGAATAACAGATATCTATAGTTCACTGTGTTGTCAGACATGGGCTTCATTTCTCTAAGTGTAGGAGCATGCCCAGTATGACCTTCCATATTGAGTGTGTGTGTCCACTCCAGGGAGAATTGGACACCAATTCAGGGTTTTGTGTGCTACAGCTACACCTAGCAACCTGTTTCTGCAGGATATCTGTAGATAGGTTGCCAATATGGAGACACAATGGGTGTAACATATGAGGGATACTGTAACTATTGCTGTCTATGCTGCTTGTGAAACATGGTTGGGTGTAGCATAGATTTTCTGACATATGTACTGTTTTACACTGTAATGTATCATGTCATCAACTGCTGATATATATCATTCTTTGCTCACAGTTATTTACCAGAGAAATGCAAGATGAATGAAGCTAAGACCAATATTCTGAGGCATATAGACTACACATTCTGGCACACTCCTGCCATTGTGGAGGGATAGCTACAGACAATAGAATGCTGGGTCTGTGTAAATGGTCCAGCACCTTGGTAGTATGCTGGGTGAGGATCCCCTTCTTGTGCTTTTCTCAACTTAAAGGAATGGCCATATCCTGCTGGGGTCATACCTCTCAACTGTACAGCTACACCCAGGTTATCCAGAGGCAGAACTCATATATCTGGTCAGTTTACCTTCACATTGTGGTTTACAAGCAGTTTTATGGCTATTCATTCATGGGTTTGCAGTCAGGGGGTAGTATGGGCAGACATTAGAGTTTCAGACTTCACACAGTCCATAATATCTATGTTTCTACACCCCCCATTTATTCTCCCCTCTTCCTAACATTATGAAAGCAATATCTCCAAGGTATCCCTATAGCTAGGCCTTTAACCCTGTAGTATTTATGACCTCGTCCACAGTATTTGCAGTAGGATATGGGGAGGCATGCTATTGGCATTGTTTAACATGGCCTTGCATTTGTTTTCTGTTTACTGTGTTAGCTTGTTAGTTGGGTCCCCCTGACATTCCATACATTGGCATTATGGGTGAGGCATGGGCCTTTGCCAGAGGACTGTAGGCCATTTTAGAGTGCTGCAGGCCATCTGTAGCAGGCCAGTTCATTCTGTCAGTCACACGTTCCCAGGTTGCAAGCCAGTGGATTACCCTGGGTGACAGTGGTAAGTGGTTGAGGTGTTCCTGTCAATCCTTCCTGCTCATACTGATCCACAAGTCTGTATGTGGTCAGGTTGCTGCTTATAGCTAGGGACACACCTGCATTGGACACCTATTCAGCATGCAGCATCATGTATGTATTCCCATACAGAGATGGATTCATGCTGTACCCATTCCCTACAGCAAGGATATTACCTGTGATAAACCTGTGGCTGATGGTGTGGTGAGCTGGGTGTATGTATGTTATGGAAGCTACTGGCACTTGACTCACATATATACCTGGGACATTCCCCTTATGCTGGCTTTTGTGTGGACATAGGCAGCGTGTCATTACTTTATAACTGTGCCTTTTGTGGTCTGTCAATGATTGGCCAGACTACCAGTATTCCATACTAAAGGGACAACTAATGTGATGCTAACATCTATGTATAGTGCAAAGTTGTATGCAGTTGACAGTTATTTTATATGCACTCTATGTAGGTTACTTCCACCTATGTACTGTTTCTATGTATGGGCCCCCATTCATGGCATGCCCAGCTTTCCGACGGTGACAGATATTGACATACAGACAGTGAGTATGTACAACTGCTGACATGGGTGTAGCTGAGAAGCAGTGTGGTTCCCACTGCAGTTGTTGGAACATGGCCCTGTCGACCACTGTACTGTACCTAGGCCACTGAGACACAACCATCCAGGCCCACATGCTGACCACTTCCAGGCAATATTAAACACACAACAAACTTACCACACTGACCCCTGCATATTGTACACATGCAACAATGTAGACTGGGACAACTCTGGCAATCTGTGCTGCAGTGATATTACTCCTCAAACTTACTGCATTTCTACATGGGATTCTGGGGGGGGGGGTGCACACCTGAAGACTTTAAACATTTGCAATGAGTGTACTGGTATTTTGGTTATTCTGTTGGCTTCCATTTCATATTGTATTATGACCTATCATGCAGAAAGGAGGCATATCAGTAGAGTACACATGCTAGATTTTAATGGCATAAATTTCAGTTTTAGACTTCTTACCCTTTAGAACTAAAATATAACTGCCAGACCTACTGTAGTATGTCTGTGTAGGTCTGGAGGGGGGCTGTTCACCATTGCCATCATTTGGGGGCCTTAGCCAAGCCTTCCTTTATGGCCATCTAAACCTGTCCTGCTGGGTGAGGCTGGTGGTGGGTATGTGACTCTCATTGACATCCATATGTGTGACCTATTGACACCCACAGTTATTTGGGCTATCACATGTACTGTGGTGGGAGTTTTCATCTTGTGCACTACTGCCTAGTATATTGACACCAGTATTTGTTTTGGATTTCCTGCTGTCCCATATAGCTGTCAGCTGTCTGCTGCTATCCCAATCAGCCATCCAATTCCCTTGCATGCTTGCATCATACCATACATACAACTATCAGAACATGCTACTCCATTCAGTAATTGATAGGAAAGGAGACTTACCTTATTGCTGGGCCAATATTGAGGACAGTGCTGGAGGTCTGACTATGTCGAATGCATGTAGTAGACTCCCTATACATGATAAAGCACAGGTAGTGTCATGTTTGGCATCCCTTTTACTGTATGTGTGAGTCAGAGAGAGATATTTTTCCCTGGGTCCCTACAGATTCAGTGTGTGTGTGTGTGTGTGTGTGTGTGTGTGTGTGTGTGTGTGTGTGTGTGTGTGTGTGTGTGTGTGTGTGTGTGTGTGTGTGTGTGTGTGTGTGCGTGTGCTTTGTGTTGCCTCTTTGCTAAGGCTTGGGCATATTGGTCATGCCTCCTTCTGCCTAAAGGGGCAGGCTTAGGAAGTTCCTCCTCTGAATCCATCTGTGCCTGTGCTGGCCTTGGCAATGGTGGGGTGCTGTGTGGCAATGCCCCATGCTGTTCCTGCTGTGCAGCTGTTTCTGCAGGATCATACTGTGTAGCATGGCACATACTATGAACATTTGTGTACATGTAGCTGGAGAGTACTGCAAGGCTCCACTGGATATGTCAAGGCAGCAGAACCGTGACTTGAGCATCCCAAACACATGCTCTACAATGATCCTGGTTTGTGCATGTGCCTCATTATGGTGTTCTTGTTTGGGTGTGTGTGCATTTCTGATGGGTGTCATCAACCATGGCTCCAGTGCATAGCCAGCATCCCCCTCTAGATGGCCATATGGGATGTCACCCCTGGCAAACCCCTGGTACAGCTGTGAGCAATGCCAGATGTGGGAATCGTGATAGCTTCCAGGGCTGTCAGCACATGCATTCATGATAATGCCCTGGGCATTGCACATGACCTGGCAGTTGATGGGGGAAAGCCCTTTTGATTTATGTAGACCCTACCCCACTCGCCGGGTGGTGCTTTGATGTGGATGTGTGTACAGTCTATAGCACCAACTGCCTCAGGGTATTCTGCTATATGGTGGAAGAGAAGCATACTTCTGGTCAGTGTCTCACAGGTGTTGGGGAAATATATGTGCTCAATGGCATGTGGTGTCATGGCATCCAGGAACTGGTGGAGTACCCTGGATGCTGATGCCTGTAAGACCCCCATGATATCCCCAGTTAGTCTTTGGACAGTACCTGTGGCTAGTATTCATAAGCCTACACATACCTTTGTATCCACTGGGATGGGTTCCCCTATTTTGGTTCTGTGTGTGAGGTGGGGCCGGCACAGCTGGACAATTTGCTGTAGAATTTCCCTGTCCACCCTATAGTGCTCCACTATCTCCAGCTCATGCAGGCCCTGGTAGGTTACCCTGGGGTCTGTACACTCTTCTCTTCCTCCTCATCGTGGGTCGGTTGTCAGTATTCTCCTCCTCACCACCCTCAGTCTCTAGCACATATTGATGGAGTAAAGCAGCAGCAGCCTCTAACATTTTTAGTTAGTTTTGCCAGTTAACCCCCCCCCCACACCGTCTGTGTACACCGGTGGTGTAGATTTTGTGGGAAAAACCCAGCTGAAAGGTGTTTGCATAGTTTATAGTAGTGTGCTGGGCTGCTGCATGTGTAATTGGCTGATTCTGATACATTCCACCTGCCAGCTATGGTAGTTCTCCTTGATTGCCTTCCTACTGCTGTTTCCCCTTCCCAGTTCCTCCCTCTTTAGCCCGAGGCATGCCACGCATACCCAGTGCTGAAATGTAAACAGAGCTGCCATTTCCTCTTTTCTTTTTTTTTTGTTTATGTTTAAAACCCAGTGCATTGTGCGCACACCCATTTAGGCTATGTATAAAATGCTCAGGCACATCTGACATAACCCCTTCCTTAGCTGTGCTTAGCTAAGGGCAAACATGGGCCACAGAGCTCCAATGAGATTACAGCAAGCATGACACACCCCCTTATGAAGTCATCCAGCTCTTAGACTTGCACTGTTGTATTGCTGCACCTATACTCCCATTTGAGTGCCACTGCCCTATGCTTAAATAGCCGAGATCAACCCCAAAAAAGTTTAACTTTCATAATAATTAGTCTATCTTTAATGCCAGTGGCCTTATATTTGGTCATTGGCATGTCTAATATACATAATACATGCTTTTTCATGAGCTGTCATGCCTCCGTTTTGTCAGTTGTAGAAATGTACTCCAATTCCAAATACATTTCTGCACTGACACTGTTCTAGCATGGGGATCTGGCAGCAAATTATGTGATTTGCATGCCACACATACTTCCTTGCTAGAACAGTGTAGGGCCGCTCTTGCACATGAAAAATGCACTATCCTGAAAAGCTTGGTGGCCATTTTCTGTGCATGAGTGGCTACACTGTTCCTGCATGGAAAATATGGCTTCCAGAATCCCGGGGAATATTTTGCATATCCAGTAATTTGGATGGCTAAAATGTGCACTTCAAATTTTACATCAACACTAGAACAAATATAAAAAAAGCACTATTACAGACATGAAAACTCTTTTAATTTCTAACTTTATATACTTGAAATGTCATAGGTGACAGAATTCTCCAAGCACTGTTTGAATGGGGACTTCCATTCATCAACTTCATCTTAAAAGGCACCTTTTTATAGCACTGGCCTACAGACCTGAACATCATTGTTCACTGCCAAGCAAAAAAATAAATAAAAAATGGCTCCCAGTCTAGCAAAAGATGCTTTCCTTTTTAAGTGTGTGTGTGTGTGTGTGTGTGTGTGTGTGTGTGTGTGTGTGTGTGTGTGTGTGTGTGTGTGTGTGTGTGTGTGTGAGTGTGAGTCTCTCTGTCTGTCTCTCTATCTCTATATATGTATCCGTGTGTGTCTGTGGTTGAATCAGATCTGCCCCAATAGAACTCATGGTAAAGCCCATTTCATTGAGTTTATGAGACCAGGGGCCAGATTCACGAAGGCATGCACGGAATCTAAGAGTAGAGTAAGACTGCAGACAGCCAATATGTCTGCCGAGCGATCCAGGAACAGCCGACAGGGGTGTGCATGAGAGCTCCTAAAACTACCCTTGCACGGACATTGTTATGTTATGCAAATTACCTCATTTGCTGCTGAAAGCTATGCAAATGAGGTAAATTTGCCATCCAGGAAACACTAACCTGTCCGAGTAAGAGGAGTGTTATTTGCAGAAATGTACTCCATTGGTAATGGAGTACTCATGTGCAAATAGCAAAATGGAGCTATGACAGCTCCAAATAAAGGATGCATCCAGTTGAGGAAGCATGCCAATGGCCAAATATAAGGCCACTGGCATTTTTATCTGTTGCAAAATAATAAAAAATAATTTTTTTTTGTCCCCGATCTCCAATGTTTAAGCATAGCGCAGCACCGTGCAAACGTGCGGCGCTCTAAAAACCAGAAAAAAAAAATAAATAAAAGCCAAAAATTGGCATTTTATTAAAAATATTCATCTTCCATGCAGGTGAATGGCAGGCTGAAGACAACATGGCTACTGAGTAGTGGTTGCTAAGGGGGGAAGCTCGGTCTGAGAGATGTAACCAAGCATTAGTAGGCAATCCTATGCAAATGAGGATAAGAATAGTGAATCCCAACTTTCCCTGCCATGTCAACCATGTCCCTAGAGTGTAAGAGTAGGATTAGGGGAGTAAAAGAGTAGAAAATAGGTGACATCATGAGGGGGTATGTATCAAAGACTGTAAGCTTATTGGAGCAGAGTGGCACGTGTTTGCTGTAAGTTACTCAGGACTGGAAGAGGCATGTCTACAGTTGTCTTAACTGAAATCCAGAAACCGAAGGTGTACGCTGTGGATATCACTAAAGTTTCTTGCAAAGATGCATTCACTGTGTGCATGCGTGTGCACGCCTGTAAACCCGTCTAAGCCTGTGTGCGCATGTGTGCACCCGTGTAAGCCTGTATAAGCCTGTGTGCATGCATGTGAACTCGTGTGCGTGTGTTTGAGCGTGTTTGTGCTTGTTTGCGCGGCGCTGCCCCCTGTGGAAACAGAAAGGGAAAAGGAAGGAAAAGAAGTAGTAGGAAGTTAACCAAGGAGAACTAGCAGAGCTGCCAGGTGAAATCAATCAGAATCAGCCAATTACACAGGCAGTACACTAGCCCAGCCCAGCACTTAAAACTCTGCAAACAACATTCCCCCATGTTTTTCTCAGAAACACTGCAACACTGCAGTCTATAAAGAGAAGTGAAAACTTAAAAAGCTTAACTGAGACAAAAAAATGTTAGGGGCTGCCATTGCTATTATAAGACAACATGTGCAAAATGCTGAGGGTGGTGCCATTGTGAATGCTGCTGAGCAACCCACAGTGAGGAGATGGAGAAGAGTGTACAGACCCAGGGTAACCTACCAGGGTCTACATGAGCTGGAGATAGTGGAGTGCTATAGAGTGGACAGAGACCTCCTGCAGCAAACTGTTGAGCTGTGCAGGCCACACCTCACACACAGAACCAACAGAGGAGAACCCATCCCAGTGGAAACCAAGGTATGTGTTGGCCTAAGAATACTAGCAACAGGTACCTTCCAGAGATCAACTGGTGATATGATGGGGATTTCACAGGCATCAGCATCCAGGGTACTGCACCAGTTCCTGAATGCCATGTCAGCACATGTCAGTAATCATGTATATTTCACCAATTCCTGTGAGGTATTGGCCAGCAATATGCATCTCTTCCAGCAAATAGTGGAATACCCTGAGGTAGTGGGTGCAATTGACTGAACTCACATACACATCAAAGCACCAGCCAGTGAGCGGGGTAGGGCCTACATCAACCGCAAGGGCTTCCACTCCATCAATTGCCAGGTGATGTGCGATGCCCAGGGCATAATACTGAATGTGTGTGCTGGCTGCCCTGGAAGCTACCACGATTCCCATATCTGGCATCTGAAGCAGCTGTACCAGACATTTGCCAATGGGGGCATCCCTGACGGTCACCTAGTGGGGGATGCTGGATACACACTGGAGCAGTGGCTGATGACACCCATCAGAAATGCAAACACACCTGAACAAGAACTCCATAATGAGGCACATGCACAAACACAAAATGTAATCAAGCATGTGTTTGGGATGCTCAAGTCACGGTTCCAGTGCCTGGACACATCTGGTGGAGCCTTGCAGTACTCACCAACTACATGTACCCAAATTGTCATGGTATGTGCCATGCTACACAATATGATCCTGAGAAAACAGTTGCAGCAGGAACAGCATGGGGCAGGGCCAAACAGCCCCCCACCATTGCCAAGGCCTGCACAGGCACAGCGTGACTCAAAGGAGGAACAACCTGAGCCTGTCCCAGTAGGCAGAAGGAGGCATGCCCAGTATGCCTTGGCCTTGGCAAAGAGGCAACATATAGCACATACACTGGCTCAGTAGGAACCCTGGAAATTATACCTCTCTCTGACTCGTGCATAAAATAAAAGGGATGCCTAACTTGACACTACCTTTTTCCAAACATGTATAGGGAGTGTAGTATGTGCATCCCACATAAGCAGCCCTGCAGCACCACCTGAGGCATAATTGCCATGTTTTAAGCAATATAAAGCAGTGCTAAGCAGCTTTTACCAATACTTAGTATATGTAAACAAAATTGCCCATGCTAACTAGCGCAATGTCAGGCAACATTGAGCAATGTTGGGCAAGGTCGGGCAAAGTTGAGCAAAGTCAGGTAAACATGCTCAAATTAGCTTTACTGTCCCTTAAGCAGTTTGGTCTGCCCAGCATGAAAATAAAAAGCAGTGACAGGGCTCGAACTCAGGATATTGTGCACTATAGTCACAGTACTGAACCACTAAGCCATGATAGCATTTCAGTAGCACAGACACAGAAGGACAATTGTACACTAATGCAAACACAAAGAAATGCTATAACATGCCCCTAAAGAGGCATATGGGTAACCTCTCCCACAGGCCTATGCAGACAGAGAACATCAGGTCAGGCGGTGTGATGTGGGTTGTGTAGGCTATGAAGTCGCAATCTAATATACGTGACATTGGACACTAAGATGTGTAGTACAGTAGTATGCCTCAAGCCAGTACAATAGGCAACAGTACAGACTGAAATGGTGTACCTTACATAGCAGTGCAGGCCTAACAGATGAGTATAAGTGTCAGGTGAACCCCTCATCCTATGTACACCCACAGTAACAATCAGGTGTGCCCCCGGGTAGAAATGTACAAAGAATAGCTGTCCCCCCTGTATGTAGAAATGTTGATAAGTCTATGCAAAGTGTCTCATGGAAGCCCTGCAGGCACAGCATGATCCCTGTTGATCTATGACACAAAGATGAGCCCTGCTGTAAAAATACAACTTGATTTTTCATACACATATAGTATAAATGTCTATACCGGGTGTGCTCACACACTCCAACAAATGTAGTGGATGTCATTCAGCATCACACTGAAAGGTCATATTGGGCATGCTCACACACTTAAATAAACGAAGCAAATGTCAGGCAACAACATACTGAAAGGTCATACTGGGCATGCTCACTCACTTATGCTAAATACAGAGGTGATAATAAGGGATCTATGGACAAATGTGGATAGACATATCTACTTCCAGAAACACATTCACAAAGTTATCAGAAAATCATGCTATGTGTTCACACAAACTGCCACGGTCTGTGCATGTAGGTCAAAGGAGGTTCCCACTACTCATCAGTCATCAGACCTGTCAGAGAGCACCACAACACACTTGGGATGAATCTGACTAGGCACGTTCAGCAGCCAAAAAGACCACTGAAGTACCCTAACAAGAGGATTACTGGCCTCAACCAGTTGCCTCATGCAACAAGACTGAATGTAACCCAAGCTGTACACTGTTGCATACTGTCTACTCAGGAGATCTCTGCCCAACAGACAGGTCCATGTCATGGCTACACTCAGATCTGTTCTGAGTTACAGCTCAATGGCACTAAATATACAGACCCAACTGATATTGCCAACATCCTGGCAGATAGAATCAGTGTTAACTTTACCCCCCTCTCACCCATAAAAGAGCACATCTCTATAATGGAAGACTGCAAAGTTGCTGTCATCATGGCTGCACAGGTAAAAAACACTCTCCAAAGCCAGTATCACAGCAGCTATGGGACCAGATAACTTCACAGGCTCTGTTCCACACAAACCACAGAACGAACAGGCACCACACTGACGTACCATGTGCACTCATAGCTTCACCTCATGCTTTGTGCCTGCTGAATGGTGCACAGTGACGGTTATCCCAATATACAAGGGTGGAGACACCACGGACCCTAAGAACTAGTGCCCCATTAGCCTGATGAGCCTGCTCTTCAAGGCCATGGAATGTATCATCATACAACATATAAAAAATTACCTTGGTAATCCCCAAACCCTGGACCACAACCATGATGGGTTTGTAAAATGCAGATCATGTCTCCTAAACCTGATAGATGACATTGAAGCAGTCAACAGAACCGTAGACAAGGGTAAGGTGGTTCAGCCAGCCTATGTAGATTCTGCCATGGCTTACAACACCACCCCACACTCTGGAAATATAGATAAACCCACTAAACTAGGTATAAATTGTTATGCCACAAGATGGGTTGCCAACAGGCTTACTGACAGAACACACACTGTGAAAGTAGCAGACTCCAAATATGTCTTTGGACCAGTGATGAGTGCAGTACCACAGGGTCCAGTCCTGTGTCTTGTCCTATTTAGTATCTACTTCCCTGAAGTACATTTTAACATGGAAGGACTGTGGCTACTGAGGTTTCCAGAGGACTGCAAACTAGGAGCCATAATTGTAAACACTAAAGATGTGGACATCCTACAAAAGGACCTCACTGAGACAGATGGCTGTTGTCAAAGCCATGGGCTCTAGCTCAATGCCAAAAGGTGCATTGTCATCCCTTTGTTAAAAACTCTGTAGCCAAGAACTACAACATAGGCAGTAGTATACTTAACACTGAAAGTGTGACAAGAGACCTTGGGTCACAGGTGGACAGTGGGCACAACTGCGATAATCACATCCCCACAGTAGTCAGGAAACCCTGCTATGTGGCACACCACATCACAAAATGTGTCTCATGCAGAATAGTAGAGGACATTGTTCCCCTCTACTCATCACTCACTAGAAATGTAATAGAGTACAACACCGGTTCTGCTATGTACCTCACAAGACAACTACAACAACTGGAAAGCCTGCAGCAATACCTCACAAAGAGCATTAGCAGCCTGGAATACATGCCATACACAGACCATCTCAAAATGCTCCATCTGTACTCCCTTGCATATCGCCTACTCAGATGTGTTCACTGCCTAACACACAAAGCTATGTAAAACACAGAGCTGTTGGACGTGCTCCATGTAAAACACTCACAATCCCTCTGACCTTCGGACCCAAAACCACAAGTGAAATACAAAAGGAAGGGGTGTATCCATTTACCTTATGGATACCCACACCTTCAGGTTAGTGGCACAGCATGAGGCCTTGGAGACCATGCAAGTGCAACTAACATTGGGCAAAGCTCCTCATCAGATTGTAGCCTGCTACAGATCACCTACCTTGTCTCAGGAACCTCACTCAGTATTCCTGAGAACAGTGGAAAATATAAAGGTCCTATCAAACACCATTATATGAGGTGATTACAACTACCCAAACATTGAGTGGGAGAATTACTCATGTACAACGTCCTTTGCCCAATGTTTCCTAGAGTTTAAAAACTCTAACACCCTGGAACAGCTGGTCACCATGCCCACTAGAGGTGACACCATACTGGACATGATCATCACCAACATGGGGTACCAGTGTTCCACAACAGAGATAAACCCCTCGCTGGTAATATCAGATCATAAAGTAATCACACTGGACATCCACATCCCACCCCCCACCCAGTCAATGAAACCACTGTGAAGACATTTTCAAAAGCAAACTGCACACTTCCCAAGACCAAAGTAGAAAGTTCCAAAGCCCTCTTGCTATAGGATAATGGTATACAATCTGCTGAATCATTTACAAGTGCATCCTATGAGCATCTACAGGGATGCATGGATCAAGACATCACAAATAAAACCAAGATGCACTCCTCCAAAAATAAGACAAAAATCTGGTGGTCATTGCCCATAAATAAGCTAGACAACAGAAGGAGGAAACTAACACCTGATAGAGCCAACTTCACTAAAGGAAGGGCATCACTAATCATTATTAGGAAGAAACAATGATCGCTCATAAAATAATCCAAGGACAGTTTCTAAAGACAAATTGCCAAGGAATGTAAGAATAACAACCACAAAGCCTTCGGTAGCTATACCAGACATGTAGGTGTCAACTTCCAAATATGCTGTCAGCTACTGACAAATGGCAAGAAATACACTGAACCAACTTTCATTGCCCACATCCTGGGGGACAAGTTCAGTGTAAACTTCCCCACATCACCCCCAAAAGGGCCTGTGTCCATCACAGAAGGATGCAGAGCCCCAGACTTCATGGACATGCAGATAAAGACAGCCCACTCCAAAGCCAAGAACAAAGCATCAATGGGACTGGATGGTGTCTCAGGCTGGGTCTTACACTAAGCCCAAAAGGAACTACACCCTCACCTACATTCACTCCCCAGACTCAATCATACCACAGGCTATGTACCCAAAGAATGGCATACACTAACAATCATCCAGCTCCACAAAGGGGGTGCCACAACAGAACCTGGAAACCATTGCCCTATATGTCTACTCAGCCTGGTCTACAAAGCTATTGAGCAAATTGTCATGGAACCCATAAACAGAGACATTGGGGACCTCCAAACACTGGAGTCTACACAACCTCACCTTGTTAAAGGCAGATCCTGCCTCCTAAACATAGTTGACTTATTTCAAACAGTTACCAAGGACATAGATGGAGGTGAAAGTAGTCCACAGAGCCCACTTGGACCTCACGAAGGACTTATTACACCATTCCCCACTATGTCATCATGGACACGCTTACCAGCTTGAACATTAACAGCTATGTCACAGGATGGGTGGCCAAATGACTCACAGATCAAACACACATGTTCAGAGTTGTGGGTGCCCTGTCCAACTCTAAGCCATTCACAAATGGCATCCCACAGGTCTTGGTCCTGGGACCCCACCTGTTAATTAAACACTGCTCAGAGGTACAGGCAAGCACAGGAGGAGTATGGCTGAACAGGTTTGCAGATGACTGCTAACTGTGGTCCATAATCGATTCTACGGCTGACACACACATCCTTCAGAAGGGGCTTACAGAGACAGATACATGGTGAAAAAACAATGCCCTCAAGCAGAATGCCAAAGAATGCATAGTCATCCCCTTTGGCTAAAACAAAGTGCAAACAAATTACAACATAGGTGGTACTCCAGTATGTACGGAGAAAGTCATTAAGGCCATGGGGACGCAGTTAGATAGTAAACTCTTCTTTGATGATCACATGGCCAAAGTGTTTAGACATTCCTTCTATGTAGCCAACCTAATGTCACCTAATGTAACCCACTTTGTCTAGTCTGATGATGTCACCATCCTACAAATATACCTGTGGAAAAAAGAGCTCACAATAATGTGTATAGCATGTCGTGCAAATGCGTACTCCTATAGTATCCTAAACCAGTTAGGTAGGCGTTTGAATCCTGCACTTGACAAGTGTGTGTTTGTGTGTGATCTCCTTGGAGAGGAGCAACCCTTTTGGAGAGTAGTAAAACACCTTAAAAGTGATATACTAATCTTGGTCAAGTCTGATGATGTCACCATCCTACAAATATACCTGTGGAAAACAGAGCTCACAGTAATGTGTATAGTGCTTTGTGTAAATGCATACTCTTGTAGTGTCATAAACCAGTTAGGAAGGGGTTTGAATCCTGCACTTGACAAGTGTGTGTTTGTGTGTGATCTCTTTGGAGAAGAGCAACCTTTTTGAAGAGTACTCAAACACCTTAAAAGTGGTATACTAATCTTTGTCAGGTCTGATGATGTCACCATCCTACAAACATACCTGTGGAAAAGAGAACTCATAGTAATATGTATAGCGTGTCATGTAAATGCATACTCCTGTAGTATTATAAACCAATTAAGTAGGGGTTTGAATCCTGCACTTGACAAGTGTGTGTTTGTGTGTGATCTCCTTGGAGAGTAGTAAACCACCTTAAAAGTGGTATACTAATCTTGGTCAAGTCTGATGATGTCACCATCCTACAAATACACCTGTGGAAAAGATAACTCACAGTAATGTGTATAGAGTGTTGTGTTAATGCATACTCTTCTAGTATCATGAAGTAGTTAGGTAGGGGTTGGAATCCTGCACTTGGTGAGTGTGTGTGTGTGTGTGTGTGTGTGTGTGTGTGTGTGTGTGTGCTCTATGTGTGTGACACTGTTGGTCAATTTGTTGTGGGTTTTGCTTTTACTACTGTATGACATATCAGTATGACAACAGTATGTGCATTACACATGTGAGGTAGCTGTGTGTCAAATACATCTACGTACATCTGACCTCAATTATTGCATGTGTGGCAACCCTGCTTTCTCCAAGAACACATCTGTCATC
Organism: Protopterus annectens; assembly: GCF_019279795.1. Taxonomy (NCBI): domain Eukaryota; kingdom Metazoa; phylum Chordata; order Ceratodontiformes; family Protopteridae; genus Protopterus; species Protopterus annectens. The sequence goes on from NC_056730.1 coordinate 1,024,762,682, forward strand.
TTTGCCAGAGTGTGCTGCTGCTTTCCAGACCTTAGGTCACATCTGTATGCTTGTGACAAGGCCAGCCACTGCAGTGATCCCTGGCCTAGGTCATCCGTGTCACACACACTCATTACGGTTTCTATTGAATTGTGTGAGTGAGGGTTTATGGCCGAAGTATATGTCAGACCTGTTCAAACGCAGCAAAGTCTGTCAATGATGGCTATTCATTATAGGTGCACAACAACCTTTGTGGATATGCATGCAGACCCATTATTGCTTATGTGATCCACCGAGGGATTTCAAAATACCTTTGGAAATGTGATTATCAAAGGAGAGATGACGTACCACTTGGTTGCATGTACACATCGGTACCTGTTCTTCATGTTGGTGGCTACTACCTATGTGGTACTGTGGGGATACTATGTTCTGTAAAGGTGGATGACTATGCTTTGGTTGTCTGTGTGATATCCTTGTGGAGGATGTGTGTGTCATCTGGAGAATGCATTATAGGCCACAGTATGCATTACCAGACATGGACAGACATATCCCTACTGTGATTGCTTGTACCTAAGAAAGCTATATGCCAAACAGGAGTGGTCCCAGTAATGGGTGCAGGTGAATCCCACTGGTTACTGGCATAGTATAGTACCTGAAGGATCCAAATGTTACTGGGTGTCCTACATCTGTGTGTCAGTTGTCAAGACATCATCTACCGATTGGTTATGGTCAGGCTGTTGAAGTTATGTATACTACCAGAATGCAAAACAATGACAGATAGTAACAGTATCACCCACAGCACATTGTCAAACCATGTCATACACACATGTGTAGTCAAGTTCTGAAATGTGTGTAGTAAAATGCATACTGGCCACCAATAGAAACTATGGAGTGTTACTGTGTAAGACAGGGCATGTCACCCTGCCCATGTGTCCACTATGCATGTACATGCAGACAGTGCACCTCCACCATGTTCACAAATGTACACCTGCAAATCTGTGCTACACACATCCCACACATACTGTCCACTCTCTAACACATGCTGCCAATACTACACACATCAGCCAAGTGGCACGTGGGCGAACAGTACACTATTGGAACTAACCCTGGTGTAAACATTACTACATTGACAATCATAGCTTTAATGCATCATGCCTGCTCAGCTACACCTTGAAGCATATCATTACACTCTACTGCTGACAACATGCTAACATTGCTATACTGCTATAAAGTCACCCTGGGCATCAGCACCATGATAGCATGTTCCTGCATCAATGTTACAGATGACAGGAGGTGGCACAGGTTTCATCATATGCACAGGGTGTGTTGTTGGTTTGCCAGAGGCCTACAGTGAGCCATACAATTGACATGTATGTGTGTGTGTGTGTGTGTGTGTGTGTGTGTGTGTGTGTGTGTGTGTGTGTGTGTGTGTGTGTGTGTGTGTGGGTGTGTGAGGGCCAAGAGTACTGCTATGGGCTAATGTTGATGTAATGTGTGCGTATATGTGTAAGCCCTAGGTGTCTTGTTTATGTGTGTGTGTGTCTGCATGCACACAGTTCCACCATGTGGCTGCCATATACGGGTATTTGTGGGACAGCCACAGACTGTACCTGCCAGGCTTTATAGATCACGATCTCTGGCCACGGATATGGTACCTGTACCTGGCAGGGGTGCTACTGACATGATCAGGTACTAAGCAAGACTTGGTACTATCCCCAGAGGTAGATGGATGTACACTGGACCCAGGTCCCTGCTGGGACTGTCCAGAGCCATGTGCATGTGGTATTCTAGGACGTTCTCTGGACAGCCCACCCCCAACATTGCTGGGGCTGGTACTGGCACTACGGGAGTGGCTGTGACTTGAGGGACGTCCATGGTGACTGCCAGCTGCTGATGTTGCTGGCATACGTCCACATCGATGACTCAACTGTCCCGCACTGTCCTGACACATGGACATGACATTGTGGAGGACATCTAATGTCTCACCCCAACGTCTATCAGTGACCTCAGTGTAATTATGGATGGCACCTGCTAGGTCACGGATACTGTCAATTACGGCAGTGTTATGTGCCCTCTGTGCCCTTAGTCCCTGTCTGGTGTACCGTTCCATATGTGCCTGTGCCTCCATGACAGCCTGGAACATGCATGAGGTTGTAAGACCTATGGCACATCTGCCAGTGGCATGATGAGCAGCAGTGCTCCGACGAGAACCTCTGGACATCTGCCTATGCGGTACCCTTCCAGACATCTGGGCATGGCTGCTGTGTCGGGATGCATGTGCCATAGATACCACACTGTCCTGGCCAATACCGGCTGTATGCTCTCCCTCAGCTAAGGGCATTGGTGATGGATGAATTGGCAGTATGACTGTGTGCATGGATGGGGTGGACACTTGTGCACTGTCGATTGATGGCCCAACAACAGACCCTGGCAAACATGCCTGTGCCTCAACACAATTATCATCATTATCACTATTTTGCTCAGTGACATCAGTTTCCCTGCTGCAGTGAACCAGCCCAAACTCAGCACCTGTGAGAGGAAGACAGGGAACACACTTTAAGACCTGTACATGATGTCAGTACACATGCACACATGAACATATGCACACATGCACACATGAACACATGCACACATGTACACAGGAACACATGAACACATGTGCACATGCAAACATGAACACATGCACACATGAACACATGAACACATGCACACATGCACACATGAACACATGAACACATGCACACATGCACACATGAACACATGAACACATGCACACATGCAAACATGCACACATGAACACATGCACACATGCACATAATACACTCCTCACTAAAACAGACACACGCACAAACACACACACACGCACACACACACACACACGCACACACACACACACACACACACACACACACACACACACACACACACACACACACACACACACACACACACACACACACACACACACACACACACACAAAACCAGCAATCCAGAACATACTCAATAGCAGGTGATGGTGGGGTACAGTATCACAAGCCAAACAGTTATATCACACGTGTTAGCAAGCAGGACGTGTGTTGCTCAACAGCATGCAGTGCGAGTGTAGACAGACCTTGCTAATAACAGTATACATGGCTTTGATGCATGTGTGTTGTTATTCAGTGATTTGCCTCACCCTGGAACGCAATGTGTACATGGACACAACATTGATGTGCAAGTATTAAAAGCTCTGCAATGTCCTGTGCACCATCACTCACAGGTATACATACCATGGCTGGATTTGTATCTGTGTGTCACATAGATATCCATTTCTGATTAGAGCATCTGTGTCTTTAGCAGATAATTGTGGACACAGGTTTAGTACATGCATGCTATGTATACACACAGGATGAGTGGTGCATGTATACCTGATGGAGTATCATTGCTCAACATAGCCATTGTACAGTGGTTATGGTGAGGGAAAGACATATTGTGGACATGACAGTGCCAGCCATGACATGGCATGCTACAACACAACTGCAACATTAAACATTACACATACACAATGTGTGTCATGTGACCTATACACTCAATATGATTACAAGACATATGTGTGTCACTTTGTACAAATGGTGATTGCTATGCATATTGTGTATAGGTGCATATGTTTGCACACACACAACATTGAGGTGCACAGCAATTAAAGCTATGTGTAATACTGTGATTACTGTAACGGGATGGGGTATAGTACCATGAGCCATCATCATGCAGCATCATGTGGTCACTCAAGGCTACTGATGTGTGACAGACCGGCACATAGCATGCTGTACCTGAACTGCAGTACCATGGCTACATTCACCATGTCACAGCCAGTTATTACATGGGTTTGTAAGGTGCCCAATAGGGGGCATTGCCTAACATGAATGCGTTATGTGTTGAAGAGTGTTGTACAGCCACATGAGAGGCCTCTACCCCTCAGGTATATTATGTGTGCTGTGTGGGTGACATTTGGGATACTGGAGTGTGACCTTACAGTGGGTGTCTGAATACGCCATGTGTAGCATGTTAACGTGTACTGCATATGACACATTTGTGCATGTTGCGTGCATGTGTATTGACTCTGCCTACCCAATGTCCACTACAGTGGTGCCACAATTGTGTGCAATGCTCTGTGTATTGCATGTGTTTGAGGCAGCTACTCACGTTACTGAGATGTGCATAGTCTCACAGCAAACATGCACAGCATGCATTATGTGCAGGTGTGTGACGTGTACATGCCTACACCTCACCTATGACATGCACATTTAATTAGCAATATTAAATGTAGAACACACTCACCAGCATGGCTCTGCTGCCTTGCTGTCACACCAGAGGGGCCTACAAGGATATGAGACAGTTAGTCAGTGGCAATAACTGTGGCATTGCTACTGTGTGTTTGCAATCTTAGAGTAGTACAATGGTTGACAGTCACAGGCCTGTAGATTATATTCCTAATTATTAGTATTGCACAACACTAGGCACCACATCTTCTAACTACATAGTACACATCTCACATAAGCATGATCTACCAATAAAGGTAACAGTAGTCTACAGCTATGCCATGTTACCCGCATGCTCCGTGTCAACTTGCTGGGTGGCTCTGGCCTCCATGATGATACATGTTAGTTGTTGTTGTTGTTGTTGTTGGCCAGGAGCCACCTGGCTCAGGAGCAGCTCCTCCACTCTGGTGAGGGGGGGATGGATGGCTACCCCACCACCTGTGACAAGCTGTTGTCTACGGATATCAGAGGCATGCTGCCGGATATATCTAATTAAATCAATGCAGTGATGGCGTACCTGCTCATATGTCCGGTTATGCATGCCTATGTCATTTACCCTATGGACAAGATCTTGCCACAGTGCAGTCTGCTCATGCTGGTCCTGGCTGGTTCTTGAGAACAGCAGGGCATAGTGCTGAACCATGCAGGTTGTAATCTGTTCCTCCTCTGCTGGGCTATATGAGGGATTATGATGGTGGGCCATGACCCTGGAAGACAATGAAACAATATGTGTGAGCAAGTCATGTGGCAAACTTAACATTCTAAAGTACAGAAATCAATTAACTGCCATATATAGCAACCTATTGGCTGTCAGAGGATACACACTTTCAATACCACATATCAGTGTTCAACCCACAACTGCCTGACAGTGCCTGGCACACTCTGTATATCAAACCATGTTTTGCACAGCAAAAAGATAAACCAGTATGTAAGACTATACAACAGTACATGGCACACTGTATGCAACACAATGCACCACCTAGCCACAGGAGGTATATATCAGACTAATGCATAAAGAAACATGTAATCCATTGCAATGATTGTAAAGTCAAGTTACAGTATTACCAGTATACCAGACTAGTCGTTTGTGGCAAACCCCTGCCTAACATATGTGCACATTCATTAATATAGGTAGCATACTGCTCTACTCGACTATACATGTTGCTAGATATACACTTATATCCTGTAACATACATATGACTGAGACCATAGTACAGGCATACCCACACACACATATCAGACATACATACCAGACACAAAGGTATGGCAACCCAGATGACCTTTACCTGTGTACCATACAGTACTGTGTGTCAGTAGTTACAAAACCTTATGCCTGAGGTATGTAGTCTGTGAGGACTACGGGGAACACACAAAACAGTGGTTCCAAGGAATGTGGACATACACCATACTGTGCTATTTAGGCATACAGCTTCAGGTAGTACTACAGTTCATACAGCAGCTGGATTCACCAGCAGTAACATTCAATAAGCATACAAGTACTGCTGTAGCCTACAATGGGACACCCCAGTCAACACCAAGGGACTACATCAGACCATATAGCATACGCATCTTTTGCTGGAATCACAGCTAGGACACATAATATCATGGCAGAAACAGTTTCCCACTTAGCTATCACACATATACAGAACTCTGACACATTCACCAACACATTCACCATCACACTCAGTCAACCTCACATAGCAATTATTGCAACAAGTACATGTGGGTGTGTATCGGTTCATAGGTAGGTAATAGGCTATTGGCCCTAGGGCCTATATATGTCTAGCCATACGCTACCCTGGCCTTTGATGCACAGGTAATTTCATTTCACATGGCCCTGTCAAGCAGGGCCACAGAGGTGATTCCTGGGGTGTATTTCCTATCTCCCATACAATCATCAGGATTATTTATGACAACTGGTAATTAGGAGCTTTGTTTGTTATTGATAGGTGGTTTGTTCCAGAGTATGGGATGTCTCTTAGATAGGAAACTATCCCTCCAGCATGTGCTTTTTATTGAAGTGACAAGGTTTAGGTCCCTAGAGTATGTACCTCATAGGGATTGTGATCTGTTTACGTGGAGCATGTCCAATAGCTCTGTGTTTGACATAGCTTTGTATGTTAGGCAGAGGTCACCTCTTGGTAGGCGGTATGCTACACAGTCTAGCTGTGGTTTTGTGAGACGGTCTGCATAGGGCATCTGTTTGAGGCCAGTATTACTCTTTGTGAGGTATGTCTGTGTCCTTTTCAGTTGTTGTAGATGTCTTGTGAGGTACATACCACATGGGGCATTGTACTCTATAATGGGTTTTATGTGTGTTGAGTAGAGGGGAACACTGACCCATATTTCCCTGGATGACACACCTTTTGTGATGAAGTGTGCCACGTAGACAGATTACATGACTAGCGTGGCACTGTGATTATCAAAGGGGAGACTACTCTCCACATGTGTCCCATGGTCTCTTATCACACCTTCAGTGTTAAGTAGACTACCACATATGTGGTAGTTAATGGGTACAGAGTTTTTGCAAGAAGGGATGCCAATGCAGTGTCAACATTGAGCTTGAGTCCATGGCTTTGTCACCAGGCATCTGTTGCAGTAAATATGACCCTCTCTCTCTCTCTCTAGATATATATATATATATATATATATATATATACATATATATATATGGATATACACACATACATATAAACATCCATTGGTGTACATATAGATATACATATAGGCACATATACAGTCCACCTTTCATGGTGGGAATATCAATTATGCAAAGGTTGTGAGGTATACAGTTATGTCATAATATTGCACAGTGTTGTGCGGAATGCATTGAAGGTGTTCTCAGCCCATGTAGCTTTAGCAGGCCTCACTGGCTGCAACACTGCAAACCTGATACCCACAGCATTTAACCACCACATGTAATATACCAGCACTGTATACTGTCTTGTTTGCCACACACTACAACCTACATAGAAATATGCACATAACAACCTTCAACAACATATATATGTCCACCTTTCACAAACAGTTGCAGTATGTCCCTTGCTCTATGCACATGTACAGATGCTAATATATCTGACCCAGACAGATCTCTCCGTATGTGTGTGCCATACACACACAATGACCACACTGTTGTAAGTCAGTGTACCTCATGGCTGACCTGTTGGGCCTTGCTGCAATATGAACAGGTGTCACATGTGAGCACACAGTAATATTTGATGGTTATATATAGCTGCAAATGCTAGATTAGCATACTAGCCTGGTACAGCTGTTGCCAATGCTAAGCTACATGTTAATATGACTATCATGCATTTGTTACTCTGTCACATCCATGTTTACATAATTGTATGCGCTACTCCCCCAAACAGACATTGTACACACTACTGTACAGAACACAGATAACATGGATTAGATGTTTGACATTTAATGCTGAACTACATATGTCACAGTCATATCCTACTACACACACCTACACACTGATTTCTCCATGGCAGTAGTTATGCAGGGCATCTGTGCATAGATATGTACTGCTTCCACATATGGATGATTCAAACTATGTAGAGTACTATTCAAAACCATCTACTACATGCCAGTAAATACATATCTGTTACATACCTTTCCTTTGTATGTGTTTGTATTAGTCAGTTATATCTGTTTTGTAATTATTTTTTTTTTATCTTATTTTCTTTTTCAATATATATATATATTTTTTATATATTATTTTTTTTCAATATATTTTATTTTATATCTTTTTTTTCTGTTGCTGTTGTCTGTGTCTCTCTCTCTTGCTCTCTCTCTCTCTCTCTGTACTTGCAATGAAATGATTGCATGTGTGGACAGCAAGTACAGCCTGCTTTTATAGGTATCTACACATGTGCATGTGATGGCCTCTGCACCAATTGTTGGCCACCATTTGGCAATTGCATGCAGCCTGCTGTGTGGTACTTGCAGTACTCACTGTCATAGCAACCCAATGCTATAAACTGCTAAGTCAGGTAGGCATATCCCTTTCAGCTTTCCAAAGTGGGGACCATGCTTGTTTGCTGTGGACACCGTTGTGTAAGTCAGAAGGTTGGTATACTTCTTGTATCTGATGCTAGGGGTGTAGCCAGTGATTTGAATGTTATACTCAGACCTGAATGTTGCCACTTGCAGTACAGAGTTGTCAGTGTAGAATTGTTCTCACCCCTACAGATGCTAACACAAGATACATGGGAGTATGTAGTTTCTTTTCTACTTATACAATTAGCTGCCATGCATACGTAGTTATTGAGTTGTTTTCATTTGCCACATGAACTGTTTGTGAACTGCTATACTGTGGATATTAATGTGCTCACTTCTGCACAGTTTGTATTTTGTTTTTGTTGATATTAGCACAGGATGCTCATGAGAACTGGACAATTCCAGTACTGAGTATGCCTACCTACATCCTTGCTGGACCTTGAACACACAGGTATTTTGTACATTTGGAAGGGGATTGCCCTGCTATGATACTGTGTGGGGGTTGTAAAGTGCTGCTGTAAAATTATTTACTGCTAAAATGTCTGGTTCTGTTATCACAGTCATGTAATGCAATTCCACAACAACTGCTGGTAAAGTTCCACAGAACAGGTTTTGTGTTATGGCATTCCTATCTTTCCTTTACATTCACTCATTCTGATGCATGATATATATATGTATATATATATATATATATATATGTACATATATATATGTATATATATATATATATATATATATATATATATATATATATATATATATATATATATATATATATATATATATATTTCAGCAACAACCTGTAGTATATCTACTGTGGCTTAGTGGTACTGCATGCAGTCTAGTGTGTACAAGGTCCGGGGTTCGAGACTGACAGTGGTGTTTTATTTTGCTGCTGAGCAGAACAAGGGCCCTCACATGCAGGGCGACTAAGGCACTTTTAAGCAGTTGTAAGCGGGTTTGCATGGGTTTGCACGATGCTTAGCAATACTTAGCTAAGCGCACACAAACACACACTCGCGCAAACCCGCTAACTACTGCTTAAAAGTGCTTACTCTGGCTAACCCCCACGCTCATTTCTTTGAAAGAAAAGAAAATAGGGAGATGGGTCATTGGTGAAAAAGGGGCACAAAGAGGGAAAGACAGTAGGGAAAACAGCTAGGGATGTGCAGGATGGGTGTAGGGAAGGTCCATAGCTACCCATTTCTTTAACAGCAAAAGCTGTGCATATACTAGTAATTTGGAAGGAAATTTGAAACCTTCCACTCCTGAGAGAGGGGTGAGGACAACAAAGTATGTTGTACTGCCAATTAAATTTCAGTTTATGTGTCCAGCAGACATGTGTGCTAAATGGGCAGCTATGTATGGGGAGTAATTTTTTTGTGGGAGCAGATTGCCCATTTTTTTTTCAGGTGAGAGTGGAATGTGGGGTAGGGGAAGTAGGCATATTTGTGGAGGTAGGTTGGGGAGGTAAACAGACAAGACAAACAAGATGCATACAGGGGCAGAATATGAAACATGGGGTGGGTGAACACCATTGATGGGGAAGGATGTTTGGAATTTGCAAGCCCATGAGCCCACAGATGGCAACAGTGGAACTGAGATCCCCACCCATGGGCAGTCACCACTGCACCTTCACAGTCCAGAGGGTGGCTGTGCTGGGGGATGTGTAGGAGGGGCAGGCTCACCTGTGAGTCATGCCACTCTTGCCTCGAGCTGGCGTAGGGGATCAGCGACTGAACACTCGATCTCCCTACGCACCACAGCCCAGACCGTTCGGAGGGGGATAGGTGGCCCTCCTCTGGCCACATTTGCATGGGGGGGGGTGAGCCCCATCCCCTGCAGCACTTCCACCTGAAGGTGGCATAGGGCCAACAGAGGAGGAGGTCCCGGGCTGGGCAAAGGACCTGCTGGTGCTAGATGCCATCACCAGCTGAGGTGGGACAGGTGGTTCCACTGGGACAGGCCTTCCCATACGTTCTATGTTTAGGAGGATTTAATGACAATATGGGTTGATAACAGCCAACAGCATTCCAAATTAGTTGTAACAGCATGCAGTAATATTCCCATTAACCCAACTCACCAGAGTTCCAACAGCTGAACAGCAAGCATAACACATGTATATATAGAACAACAGTGGACATTCCAACAGCATGCAGGATTGATTGGTGGCAACAGGCCACTAAGATTGTGGTGCTTGCAAAGGGCATATGAATCAAAGTAAATGCAAATATTTATAAACCAATAGGACATATGTCCCAACAAATGTTTTGAGATTAGACATACCCATTGAGGTGTGGATTTGCATTGTTTATGCACATACAGTAGGGTGTAAAAAGATACCTCCATTAACAACTTATATGTACTTATAGTTTACACTACATTCCTATTGTCTGCAGGTATATATCCCCTACATGTATTATTACAATAGGCAATGTCCATTAAGTTGTGAAATGGGTTTTGCTAGTTCCTTATATACCTGACCTGTATCTGACATACAAACTCTCCAGGATGCAGATGTTACTGCTACGTATTTATATATTTTATTTATATTTATATATCTACATATCTGGATGTGTTCAGGTGACATTATCAGTTATATTTTAACAGCCCCCTACATTTCTAGCAGCACACTGACATTTTTGGGGAACACAAAAACAAGCTACTCATGTGCCAGATTTACCTCTACATGCCTGCCATGAAACAACAGTTGAGGACTGTATATATGCTTAACAGCTACTGGCACTCCCTTCATCCACTTTCTAAGTGTGGGTTGACAGCGCTTAATACAACACTACTATTTTTATACTGCAAGAGTACAACAACATTTCAAAGAAAGTGACATGGACACATTCCTGGAGTTATACCTTTATTAATTACATTACACACTTTTCTAGTGGCTTTCTCATTTATTTGATATTACAGTGCATGCAGATGACTTATTCAAGATGTAGTATACCTTTATTAATGGGTGACAACACTCTTTTTCAGGCTCTCTCACTTATTTTATATAACAATACATGCAGAGAAATTATTCAGAACTTATTATACCTTTATTATTTGGCTACAACACTTTTTGTCAGGCTCTCTCACTTATTTTATATAACAATACATGCAGAATAATTACTAACCTGCCTGGTGGTGCAGCCTTAGCAGCCTATCTGCATAGGCTTGCTGATTCGCAGCATGGACACCTGCAGCTGTGAAGTAAATGAAGTGATATTGAGACATATACCTATCCATACTATCGACTACAATAGCAATTCTTACATACTTCATTCCATGGCTACCTACACAGTAGTGGGGCATTTGGCATCCCACGGGCCTCCTGTATCCACTGGTTTAGTTGGTCCTGCTTGCATCTCTTCAGGTCTGCATGGTGGTGTCTGACCTGCTCACCAATCCGAGGGGCGCCTGTGGCACTGGTAAGATCATGTGGGAGATGGTTCCAGGCTTCCGCCTTGTATTCAGTGCCCTGGAACTGGCCCTGCAGGAGTCTGGCATCATGATGATGGACAAGGAGCCAAACCATCACTTTTAACTCCTCAATGCCCCACCGTTGAGCTGGAAAGTGAGAGCCCTCTCCAACACCAGCCATTGCTGCCTGCAGATGGGAGCTACAACCAGTTATGGCAAGTATTCCTGCCTATGGAGCTTAAATATGCCTCATTTCCCACACTTATTTGTGATTGGCTGGATTTGAAAATTCTCAGCTGAGTGCACACCTGCTTAGCACTGGGTAAACTTTGATTAATATGTATATGTGTGTTGACAGTACATGAACATCAAATGCTGTCATGGCTTAGTGGTTCAGTACATTGATTATGGTGGACACTATCCCGGGTTCAAGGCCTGTTATTGCTTTTTATTTTACTACTGGCCTGACCAGCTAGGAGGTGTGGCTGTGTTTAGCTGACTTTGCTCAACTTTGCCCAACGTTGCTGTACATTGACCGACGTTGCCCGACGTTTCTCTAGTTAGCGCGGTGAGCAGCTTCTCGCAAACATGTTTTGTTTGCGCTAGTTGGCGTGATGCACAGCTCAGCGCAAAGCTATTGCACTAGTTAAAGCACTGCTAAGCTATGAGCAATTATACTTAAATGTGCATAATACTGGTAAACTTTGCTTAGCAGTGCTTCACATTGCTTAAGATACATTACTTATGCATTTATCAGTATGCATGACCATCTCACCTTCTCATATATATATAAAATATCGGTCACTACTACACAGGCCATTTCAATGCATTTTACTAAAATTTAAAAGGTAAATGTCAGGAATTATTTTTATGCACAGATTTACTACGGAAAATGGGAAGGGGAGTGGTGGGACTCATACCGGGAATGCTTCCTCTTTGTGTGAAGGCTCTACCACTACGCTATTGCTATTTGGCTTAATTTGCATAGAAGTAGTTTATTATCCTCTTCGATGTCTAAACTGCTAACTGTAGCTAAGCAATGGTCAAACCCGCGCACACACGGGCAAATACGGGCAGCTATATCGGGAATAATAATAAAAAAAAAAGTTTTACATTTTTAATAGTCTTGTTTGTAATATGTAATGCTGGTATTATGTAATGCTGTATCTGCTTACCCTTGGAGCTTTTCTCCCTGGGCCTCCGCTGAAAATGGACATGTATCCAGTCAGACTATCCTGGTCAACAAATGTAAAATAAAAATAAAAATAAAAATAAATATTATATTTGTACAGGGGTTTAGAATGTGGGGGAGTGTAGTGTTGGGGATATACACATTTGAGTGGACTCGCTCACGTCTGGTGACAGTTGCAGTTTAGGCACTTGCAGGGGCATGTATATTTGGACTGCTCGACAGTCTGACATGCCCCCTGCACTCGTGCACGCTCCATGTTAGCCTTTGAGTTAAGTCAGTGTGCCCTCATGAATATGCATGGCGCGCTGACATCATCCTCTTAGGCTGCAGTTTCCGAGTAAGACTTAATTAGTCTTACACGGAGGATTAGTGAATCCCGGTCAAGGAGTTAACTTCCATTCAAGTGCCAGAATTGGCAACTGTACAACTCATCAACTGGGTATAATTTACATATATATATATATATATATATATAAACAAAGTGTTTGTGTGCTTGAGTGTTAAATATGAGATGACAAGAATAAACATTGACATATGAATTTGTGAACTAAAATGGACAGAAATGTGTCTTTCTAAACATGTAATCATCAGATTTTCTACGTTAGTAAAATGTTTTGCAAAAGAAATGTGGTAACTCCTAGAGTAAATAAAGGGGCATGAAAATCAGTGCTCAGTTACATTCAATAACAGGCTAGAAGTTAAGCCATTCAAAATTACATTGATACAGGTTTATGTACTACCTACATATACTGAAGATGAGGATGCTGAGCAGTTTTATGAGTTGCAATAAGCTTCTGAAAATTGCATGAAAAATAAAAATGTTACAGTCACCATAGGTGACTGGAATGCTAAAATTGGTATTCAAATTACAGTTGGAATAAGGTGCATGTTTGGCCATTTACTAGGAAATGAAGCAGTGTATAGACTAGTAAATGTCTACCAAGATAATTCACTTGTTATAGCAAACATGCATTTTAACAGCTAAGAGGCAGCTTTACCCATGGCTCTCAACCAGACCATCAATGCTGAAATCATACTGACTATACTCTTTGTACTCAGAAATGTAAAAATACTATACAATCAGAAAATATTAAGACCTGAGCTGACTGTGGGTCTGACCATTATCTTCTTACCGACACATTTAGAACTAAGTTAAAGAAAACAGAAAAAAAAAGCATCTATGCCGATGAGATATGAGGACAACCGTTTTCACAGTTAGTATTTAGTGGATTAAAGTGCATTAAAGAATGTATATAATAGCATCCCAAATGTTATTACCATAGTTATTATTATTATTATTTACTTGTTTTGATTTTGTTGGAAAGAACAACAAGAGACACAAAGCAAGAATGTCCATAACCTTACAGGACAAATATAGCTAGATGCACAACAAGGAAACAGCTTGTCGTTTAAAGGAAACAATGAAAAAATGCATTTATAAAAATCTTCACATAGTTCTAACACCCAGCTTTACTAGTGCAGGTGGTGCTGGTGCTACCCCCTGTTTGCTGCTGTAATCCCACTAGGAGGTTTTACAGTTGCTACTACCTCAGCTGCTATAGATCTTTGTATGGCTTCAAGAAATATCAGACAAAGAAGTGCCATCAGATGCCGGACCTTTACTGGAATACCACCAAATATATTCAGCTTGGATTGTAAAAAAGGGGGTAGAAATAGGAAGAAGTAGTGGAAAATACATGGAAAGAGAAGAAAAAAAACAGGGAGGCGTGAGATATGATAAAGTTGACTTTGTTATAGTTACAAGTTTGTAGCCAATGACCTCTGGGCAAATTTACAGGATCCCATCCATTTATCCAGTTCCTATGAACCTATCTACCTGATGTTTGGACTTTGCTAGAATGTTATACCGAGTAGCATGTAGAGGAAGTTAATTCCAGAACCAGGAGATTCACTGGGTGATCAATGTATCCCTGATTCTACAACTGGTGATTTTCTGGCAAAGTATTTGATCTTTAGAATGGGTATTAAATGAGAAGTTTTTCTTTTTGAAGCAAAAGAAGTTGCAGAAGGCAGGATTTGGAAATCTAAAAAAAAACAAACAAAATAAAAATGAGGGAGTCTACAGGTCAAAAGATTGGTTCTTCAAACTGTGGATTCCTTTATTTATAAAGTACTGGGATCTTTCTACCTGGGAGAGTTCTCCACAGCAATATCTACAAGTTAGCTCATTGTATTCTATGATTGGGCGAATGATAACACAGTAAAAAGGAGTTAGGTCAGACGGGGATCTGGACATGAGTCCACAATTGATGAAAAGAGAGGTAGAAGGACTTTCTGGCAATATTGGAAATATGTTGATCAAAGAACAGTTCATTGTTTGTGTAAGTTCCTTAATGCCAGAGGACAGTGGAATTGTTAAGGTGAATAATATATATGTGATGCAGGAGCACAAGTTTTGCCAACAGTGACTAAATTACACTTCTTGGAGTTTAAGGTGTGACGATGATTACAGCCTCAGTTATTAGTGTGATCTCTTGGCAGTATTAGTGAATCTATGCAGAAGCCTGTGATTATTCTTAGTTTGCAGTCATCTGTGAATTTAGTTAGACAAAAGTTATTAACATTTATATGTACTTCTAAGAAATAGATTCCAAAGCGCAGAAGGCTTAGGACAGAATCTTGAGGGATGTTGTTAGTTACAATTTGCTTTTTGGAGTAGGTACCACTTGCACTTATCAAGTATGTTTTGTCTGATAGCTAGTTAGAAATCCAGTGACTACCAAGGGGTAGATGTTTTATTTGGTTTAGCTTACTGATTCTACCAGACTGAACAATGGTATTAAATGTTTTGGCTAAGATATGATACTCAGTGTAAATGCAAAGTCCTTCATTTAGAATTTGCTGACTGCTTCAAAGTAAACAGATTAAGAAAACACAATATACCCTTGACAAAGCAGAACTATAGACCTTGTGTGTCCTTACTGACTAGTTTTATGATAATATATTCCATGGCTTTACAGATAAGACCAGTGAGACTCTATGGAACTGCATCATTCTTTGGGTACATATCCTGTGGAGATAGTTTGCCTGAAGATGATTAGGAGAGGACTGGCTACATGATACTGCATGTAAGCAGCCAGGCATGGTGTCTGTCCCCATGAATGGGCTATTATAGCAATAACCCATGCCTGGGTGTGGGTAATGCTGGATTTACCCACGGTTGGTGTGGTTTGGTAATGAGGGTGAAGCCCGAGTGGCCAAACAAACCCAACCAAGGGTAAATCCAGCATTACCCACACCCAGAAGTGGGTTATTGCTATTATACAATGGCATTATTTAAGAAAAAAAATAATTACTTTTCTTAAATATTGGCATTGTATAATGCCTCCTTGCTGCCCTTCCGCAGGTGTCTGGTATTCTGCAGCAGTTCTGATGTACTGCACATGCGCATGCCTACGCAGTACATCAGAGCTGTGGGCAAAAGCAATGGAGTAAGCAAGATCTCCGTTGCTTTTTAAAAACTGTTTCACTATGTTAAATGAGTTTAACATAGCAAGACAGCTTTAAAAAAAGCAACGGAGAATATCCGTTGCTTTTTTAAAGCTGTCTTGCTATGTTAAACCCATTTAACACAGCGAGACAGTTTTGAAAAAAGCAACAGAGAAAGCAAGATCTCCGTTGCTTTTTAAAAACTGTTTAGAGACCACTTTAAAAAAAGCAACGGAGAATATCCATTGCTTTTTTAAAGCTGTCTGGCTATGTTAAACCCATTTAACATAGCGACACAGTTTAGGCGAAAGCAAGATCTCCGTTGCTTTTTAAAAACTGTTTCGCTATGTTAAACTCGTTTAACATAGCGAAACAGTGTGAAGCAACCGTGATCTTGCGTTCTCCGTTGCTGTAAAAAAAAAGAGTTATAGTAATGGAAAAAATCCAGGCGACCGGACCTTTTTCCATTACTATAACTCTGATTTACAACGTGCACGCTGACCAATCAGTGTGCACGTTTTTGAATATTTAATGGGGGGGGGGGTTGTTGTATAATATTATTTTTTTTATTTTTGTTTTGGAGAGATCAGTAGACCTTTGTCAGTTTGATAAGGGTGGAGTGCAGGGTTTTAACCAGACCTAGTATAGGAAGACTGACCATTTATTAGCTGGTGTGAAATTGGAGATGAATTTATTAGCTAGATATTAGGCATAATTCTGGGGCAGTCTGAGGAGTACCATTTACAGTAAGTACAAAGTGTGGCAGGGTATTATTGCAAATTTTATGTACATTGCTTAAAAAAGGCTTATGGTTGCTTTGATGGTTGGCTATCTTGGGATCCTTCCTAGACAGCGTTGATAATTCTTAATGGGTATTTTTGTGTTATTTTAGTTTTATGAACTAAGAGGGTACAGTATTTATAAAAGGCTTAGAGCTTGCATTTCTTACTATATAATTTGGTGATTTTGTTATCCCACCAGAGTGACCATTTGTTGTATTTATTGATTTGTTTATGACAGAATGAGACAGATATCTTTATACAGTGATTTATAGGTTTTAAAATTCTTTGGTTAGGGTTTAGATGTCATTGTTCAGGGATTTGGGGTGACTGGACCATTTATGATTTTTGAAAAGGTTGATAAAATCTAATAGGCTGGTTTTGCTGAAGTCACTGAATGAAGATAGATTACTTGGAATAGAGAGACTGATTGCGAGGCAGAAGGTGATGGTTAGTAGCATGATGTAACTACAGAACAAAATATTGGTGAAGTAGAATAGGCCAGGGGAGTTAGTTAACACAAAGTCCAGAAGGCTTTGGCCTCTAATCGGGAGAGTAACCCAGGGATCAGGAGTTGTTGATTATGAGAAAGGCTTGAGTGCAATTATTGGTAATTATGTGATGTGCATGTGGAACAGTTGATACTTCAGTAATTGATAAATCTCCTAATAAAATATATTTGGTTCAACTACCAGCTAGTGGAGAATGTTCAGATATTCAATATGTTCCCACAAGGAGATAAAGTGACGCCTGTATTTACAAGTAAAATAAAAATTGTATGGTTAAAATACAAATTGGAATTACAAGAGAGCTATGTCTAGGTATGAGATTTCAGATTAATATGGATAGACCATGCTGTCTCCAGTGATCTTGAAGGAATGATAGGCAGTAAACCCAGTAATAAAACAAGTCCATTAAATAGACTGAAGCAGGGTTTCAGTATCTATGCATGTGAGCATGTTTTCCAACCAAGGGGAAGTTTCTGAACTAAATATTTTGCTTCTAAGTCTTCTTGTGTTGAATATAGTCATCCTAGTGCCTGTCAGACTGGAATTTGTCAGGAAGGCATGACCATTAATTTAATTTGGCATAAAAAGGTACTATGGGATTGGAAAAAGATTTTGCTAATATGCAAAAGATCTTGAAGGACAGGTGCAGCCTATCATTGGAGAGGAAGGAATATCTGCTTACCATTTTCTCCCAGGCTATCAAAAACTGGATCCCCCTGGAATGGTGCAATTTATGTAGCCCAGGCATTTGAGTCAATGAAGACTGATTTATATACAGGCAACATTTTAGATAAGGGCAAAATACTATTTAGTGCAAAAGATTTCCCTTCCTTAAGAACATATGATGAGCGTTCTTCCATGTCTCTCTGCATTTCCTTCAAGGTTGACCGCCTGAGATTATTCACCCCAATTTGAACATCTGTGATGATTTTAGTTGCCATTACTCTGCTTTTTTAATGCTCAGAGATACTGAGATGTATGATGCCAATTCTTACAGTTTGATTGTACACTCCTGCTGCCCTACTCTTTTCTCTTCATTTTGTAGTCATTCTATAGAATGACTTTGTTTGTCATGGTTTCTTTTATCAGACAGCTCTTCTTCTTCTCATGTTTCTCTTTTTCTGTCATGGGCTACATTTTAATATTATATCAGTATTAGTAAAGTAAAAGCTTATTTAGCTTACAGGATAGGTAGGGCATGAGGACAGGCAGAAGTCCTAAAATGTCATGTGTGTGTGTTTGGGGGTGGAGTAATGAATAGAGTATTTTTCCTGAACTCTATATGTAGTGTAATGGGTCAGACGTGTACTTTAAACTGAAGGTAATCTTAAGAGTGAAAGGGGACAATTTGTTAGACAGGGACACATGTACAATTAATGAATTAATTGCTACAGGGCATAATGTTATAATCATAGCTAGGGACCAGATTTTGCCAGAATAGATGTTTCAGAGGAAGAAACAGAAAAGGAAACATGCATGGGGAATGGCTGCAGTCTAAGTGGACCACCTAGTCAGCTGTGCATTCTAGCATCTGAATGACATGCTCACATGACTTTTATCAAGTGTCTCATTAAGTTACATCTATAGGCAGAAAGGAAACAGGTGAAGCTAAATCCATACAGCTGTATGGTGCTTAGTTTAGAATCAGGCAGGAGACAGGAATTCTGTGATTGTTTCAGGGTTGATCCTGGGGGACTACACACTGAAGTATTTTCCCTAGGTGCATAATCTGTGAATACATTTTGACACTAGGTTAAACTTTAAAAATGATACCAGTTATCATCATATCCTACTTTTCACTTTCAAGAATATACTCTTGAAAATAAAACTCTGTTCTTTTCAGTGATTTACATACTTGTCATTAGCTAAATCAGATTAGAGCAGATCCCCACTCTCAGCCTTCATTTGCAGACTGAGTAAATCATCTAACCAAATCAAATCTTCCTGGACACAACTGAATTGTTTACAGTTTATTAATTTTTAATCAGGTAAATAAATTAGCCCATTTCTGATCCATTTCAGCTGCAACGTAGGCCACATAGGCAAGGGAAATGTAATATATATGGATAGTTTGAAATTATCAGTCAACGAGCATGTTTTCAATTGGAATGAGATTACCAAAAGAAAGCCCTATGCAGACATGGGAGAACACACAAACTCTACAAGTACAGTGAACAAACATCAGGACTGAATCCTACGCCCTTGAGCTGTGAGGCCAATATCTTACTATAGAAGCACCATGTTGTGATTTGTGCCTGTGGGATGATATCTGGATAATGAAATTCAAATAAAATAAACTCACGATATTTCTGCTAATATTCACTCACCTGTCAAAAATTTTTTTTGAGAATTCCAAAGCCAGAATGCAAGCATCACCATGGGAAAGTTTCATCCTAACCATGTTGAATGCTATTTTTAGTCTGGGTTCTTTAAAACTGTTCTGTGAACTTTTTCCTTACCAGTGCAAGCACTTGTTGACAGTGTTATTAATTGAAAACAATTATGAATTCCTTTTTGTAGAATATGCAGACTAACTTACAATATTTTATTCACATTGCTTTATATGATATTTCAGTTGTAGATTCCTTGTAAGTTTTACCTGACCCTTGCAAAAGTGTTTTCTGAATACATTTGACCTTGACTTAAACAATTTAGTAAGAATTCCAGACAATGAATACAACATAGCAATGCATAATGAGGAGAAATTAACATGAGAGCAATTAGGACTGAAATAACATGCAGAGAGCAGAAACTGGTGAAAAATTGAAGATGTCATAAATCAAATCAAATGAGCAAGTTGTGTCAGGAGAATTTTTATGTGGCTGCTCTGAAACTATTTCAGGATAAGTGCTGTATGATTTGTAAGAGGTAATGGCGGCATGCTAAAAATAGACAGGAAATGACAAGTTGAACAACTTGTATGCACATTAACAGGTATTTCAGTGCAGAAATATTTGCTCTAGTAATTCTAAGAGTTTTTTACTCTGCAAATCAACAAAATGGACTTGGTGTTTGTGATTATGAAAATAAGAAAATCAGGAGCTTCTATGGATTACATGATTATAGATAACATAGCATAGATTATGAGATAACTTAGGTCCTCTAAGGGTACTCTGTGCTCATAGAAGTGGCGTTGAGTGAAACAATATGTTTAGTTGCAGGTGCAGAGACAGGAAAGAACCATTTTTTTTTTTTTTTTTGTTAATTTGGATTTCGGTCATGCAAGATCAATGTTTTGTAGTTCAATATTTGGATACTCTGATACTTCTAAGTGTGTCTCTCTCTCTCTCTCTCTCTCTCTATATATATATATATATATATATATATATATATATATATATTAGAGAGACATGGAAGCAGTAATAATTCAAAACTGAAGTTGTTTAAACTTTGTTAAACTAATGCTACAAGAATTCTGGTAAAATTTAAGATTTGCGTTGCATTTTATGTTATGTTATGAAGCAAACTTTGGATGTTTCGATTTAATGTTCTGGTAATACTGCTTTAAGGCTCTTTACTACAAAACAATACCCAAGTCTGCAGACTATACGCTCAGCACTGGGTTCATTAACTTCTAAAGACTTGATTCCACTATGACTGGACGAAAGAGAATGCATCAATGACTGGAAACTCTGAACTACATTTGCCGAAAAAAAAAACTTGCTGGAAAACACTTTTTAAAGTGTTTTTGCAGGGGGACAATGTCCCTTTCACCCTTAGATGTAGAGGTAACCCCCCACACCCCCTGGACATGTGTATATCAACCCCACTGTTGCACTAACTCAAAAAAGGAGGAAACCCCCCTAAAAAGGGCATCAGGTCTGGCATAACTTGTTGACAGTGATTTCCTGTGGAGGAATTCTTGTTTGTCGACAGGATGAACTTTGGACATTTTAAGCCTGAGTGTTCAGTTTTCATCCACCAGTAGGTTACCCTAAAGAATTATATTTCCAAAGGAAACATAACAAAGCACCATTTCTTTGTTTTACTGTAATGTGCTCCATATTTCTATATGTCTGGCCCTGACTCAATTTAGAAAAGATGAGCATTTTTTTTTGGGAGGGGGGTGTCATTCAGTAAGCTCTGCAACCCAGTTTAACCTATCTCTATGACCAGGTAGAAACCATGTGAAAACAACATGCTTAGGACTGCTACAAGACTAAAGCATCTGTTTAGATGTATGCTTGTTACTTCTTTCTACAAAGAAATGTCAGCTTTTAGACAGTTATGTATGAGTCCTAGTCTGTTCCCTGATAAGCTCTGATGTGCTGAGCTATGAATAATTAATAAGAAGATTAATGTTGTCATCTGGAGTGTAGTTCAGGTCTGATGGAAAACAAAACTGTGGGTTGCTGAGTTTTGCACTGCAAAACTAGAGGCTTGAGCGTGCGTGAAGGTCACATTTCAATGTTGTGTTTTATAAGCACCTGAGCAAGCCACATCATTTGCAGCTGTGATTAACTTTCTGCACTAAAATATCCATGGTCCACATCAGCAAACAGCATCCCCCAATAACAAACACTTGCTTTTCATGCATTTGAAATTCAAATGATGGCAAATACAATTCAGTTACATTAAGGCATAGAAACCAATGACATACAGACACAAGAAATGTCTCAAGTTCCCCTTTGCAAACTGACTCTCTTCCCAAACACGTCACAGCACACAACATGTAATGTATTGTGTAGTATAAAATGTACACTAAGTTAACTTTGCCATTCACAGATGATGATTTTTAATTGATTTCCACTGCAGTTTTGTTGTGAAAACCTTACTGCTAATAACATTCAGTAAGTAAAATCCAATAGCAGCCTCTAATTGAGAGAGAGGCACTTTATTATACTGATGTGATCTCGCTACTATTACTGTTTCATTGATTTGATTATCCTGGCCTTGTATATCAATTTACACAATTTATTTTATAGTTTCAACAAATTGTGTTGCAAAACACTAAATTTTAGATGTTGTGTCAAATTAGTATAGCATAAATTATAATACTATCAGAAGAAAAATACAGAGCTTTATTTATAGAGATTCTCATTGAATATTTTTATATATTTGCAGCTGCAATGCTGAATTCAGGCAGCAGTACTACACATCACAATTACATCACTTTATTTAATGTGCTGGACAATATTGAACAAGTCATTTTATCTTTGTTTGCTCTTTTTTCCTCAGCAGTTTCCATTTTGTAACATTCTTAAGGACACAGAGAAAGAAGTACACAGTGAAATAAACCATTTCAATATATAAAGTCTTTGGGGATACCTGCTGAACAACTTGACAAACAGACTTAAACCAGACAGCCAGAAAGATATATGGATAAAGATACATAAACATGGATGATAGACAGATACACAGAGAGAAGACAATCCATAAAATCAAATGTTCATAATGTCAAATGTTTTTTATGGTGGCAGAAGTGATTGAAACTCATGTGATCACTTTGATCATTGCTGAGCAATCTAAGAGTTAGTACCTATAATTAGCAGGAGGTGTGGGAGCCACAGCCCTCCACCTGGGGAATGCAGTGGGCTTGCCTCCTGCAAAACACATTTTTTTTCATTCTTTTGGCTTTTGATCTTGCAGGGTAGATGATTCATTTCAATATGTGGGTACTTCAGTAACTGAAGTACAGGTGTGTGTGTGTGGACGCGCGCACATGTGTATATTGGACAGAGACATGGGGAAGCATTAACAATTCAAACTGCTTCAGTTCAGTTTGTAAGTTATAGCACATAAATGGTCAGATTATGCCATAACTGTTACCTGCAGGTATCTGATTGTTAAATGAAAAAGCTGTTTTTACTGAAAAAAAAATTCTCCCAATCCATGCAGCCTCAGAGCTATAATACTTGCAAAGTGGGCTGCAGACAGCATTTAGATGGCTACCTCCTGCCCAAATTGTTTTGATTTCATACATTTATACTGGGCACAATTGGTCTTTTAAGTGGCAACCCAGGAATGCTATCTGTCTAAATGACTTGCTCAGAATCACACAGTAGGTAAACAGTGGCAGAAGGAATCAAACCTTGTACTGCTGACTACAGCAAGGAGTTTTTTTTTTATTATTTTTAGCAGAACATCTTACTCCTCTGCACTCACTGCCAGTGCAGCAATTAAAACTGCCTTTATGAATAATCTTTTTTTTTCCACTGAACTCAATATTATAATGGCAAGCTTTGATTACTTGTCTATCAACATGCTGTTCTTTGAAATTTCTTTGAAATCCACTTAATATTCTTTCATCTCATGAGAAAAATGTTAATTCACTTCATACATTTACAAACTGGGATGATTATACTTAAAAAAATAAACTGCTATGCTTTAAGATATGTTCAGGTTTTATATTTAAGCTGCATGAATAAGAATGAAGAATATTTGCTTTGCTTAACACTGCAGTTAAGCAGGAAACTAACTGCATGTCATTACTAACTCTAAGATAGAGGCTACTTCTGCTTTTCTGGTTGATATTAGCACTCCTGTCTGTAGTCCTACAAGTCAGAAAACGTGGTAGTTGGTCTATTTCTTTGCTAAACTGCATTTTCACAAAGTTCACATTTCCAGCCATTACTGTTATTGAGATGGTGGAGGTCTAAGGTGTATTGCATCACTTAGCCTTATCCTAGGGGTGAAGGTATGTACCTTTGTTTTGCCTTTGTTCAACCCCTTGTAAAAAATGAAGATTTGAACCTGGCTGAACACCAGAACAGTGGAACATGTGAGAACTGTAATCCAGGGAGGGTATATGTATAGAATCACATGCATACAAACCATACTGATGCCATTGCACATCCTCAAGGGAGGAAGGGAAAGGTACGCCATGGAGAAAAGCCTCCACATTCAACTGCTGTCAGAGCCCTCATCTCTACTTAGTCAGAGTTACAGACTTAGTGAAGTTTCACTGTGATATGGCTAATCATATACAGTCAGATTGTCACCAAAAATACTAAATGAAAAAAGTATATACTGATGATTATGGAAGAAGAACTGGAGTAATTGATTTATTGATTAGGCATGGGGAAAGGAAAAGTGTTAAAGGTGAATGAATGGAATTCAGTAGGCATATAGAGGATATGTGATGTGGCATTACTATCAAAGCTAGACAAGTACAGCGTTAAGGATCTTGTAATACTTAATATAAGTTTGATCTTGTGCAAAGAAATGATTAATACTTAGACAAGTAATAAAAAGGTATTGGAGAGTTGGAATGAAGTAAGAGTGCATAAGAGTAAAGAGGGTATAAAAAAGGACAACTGCATCTTTTGGGGAAAAATGGATGACTGAAATGAAGAAAGGAATACTTGGGAGCATATATCAAGATTTCAAGGAAGAAATGAACTCTGGGAAAACTGAAATGATATGAAGGTGAAACTGGATACTATGGATGTAAGATGGTTACAGAAGATTTTTGCTGAAGTGTATGGGAGATTTGGAAAGTTAAGAGGAGTGGTTGCAGTGCGGACATGGAAAAAAGGATTCTATGTACATTGTACAAAATCCAAGCTAAATTTAAGACAAAATGTAATGGAAGCAGAAATGTTAGACATGTGAAGAGTGGGGGCTGACATTATACATGTGATGGAGATGTGCAAAGGTTCACAAGTCTTTTGTCTAGGCAGAGAAGGAATGAAGTAGTGTGATAGGTCATGAGTTGGAAGTTTCTAGAGACTTGCTTATATAAGAGTAGGAAGTAACAGATGGCTACTCAGCCCTTTTGTAATATAGGACTTCATCTTTGCCTTTTAGGTAAGCCAGTATTAGCATACTCCTGAAAACAGATAAGAATAGTCAACAAGACTGATATACAGAGGGAGGACCCAGGTAGTGTTATGAAGTTAGTGGAGGCAATCAGAACTAGATAGTTTTGATACACAACTAGCAAAGTGTAGAGAAAGTATCTTAATCATTATAAGATGAATCAGGATAAAAAAGAGTTAGGATTGTGAGATAATTGTTGGTTTGATATGAGTATGCACAGGGGAGAGAAATGAGAAAATCTTCTTATTTTCCATTTAATTTATGGAATGCGCAACCTTTACATGCTAGGCTACCAAAAGAAGCAATGATAACTGCATGTATAAATTGCTCACTGAAAGAAGCAATATTGAGAGTGCTAGAATCATCTGTTTTACAAATACAAACTAGACACTACACTGTTACCTTTTAATATGGCTCAGAATAATAGAATTCTTGGTTACATTTCATGCTTATAGCTGTCTTGAAGTCTATATTTCAGTAAGTGAATCAAAAAAAGTTACCAGACAACTTTGAACATTTATGAGTTAGGTTTTTAAAAATGCACTATAAATTTGCATTTTTTTCTCTAGAAGAGAGCAAAAATAAAAATAAATAAATGAAACACAAATAACGAAGGATTTATGGACTCATGACAAGCATAGCTAAGTCACAAGATCAGATTCCCAAAGAACCAGAAATAACTTCCTATGGGCAATGAATAAGGCACATAATGAGAGTTATGCTATGAGAATTATCACAGGGGGTAACAATCTTGTAGTGCACAGAATGTGGTAATTATGCTCCAATATTTGGAAAAAGACAAATCAGTTAAGCCACTACTATAGTATGAGTCCCAATCTTAACAAATGTTAAACACCTCCTGCTTAACATGTTAAAATTGGAGCTCTCACCAGACAGTCAAATCTGACAGTATTGACCAGCAAAGACAGCGGTACAATAAAATAACAGATTTGTTTCTGGTTGCTGTCTGGTTCAGTAATGTGTTCCTGACTTCCTGTTACAAACTTGAAAGTAGCTAGAATAGCTGTTGATGTATTTGCCTGCATTGTCTGAAGGGTACAAAGTGTGCAACTTAAATGCATTTCATTATTTTGTGAATTCAATACTTAGTAATTTGTCCAAAATTCATAGATTTTATGAACAACAGACCAAACATATGAGGCAAAAATTTGGACATTCTGTGAAAATCTGGACAATTGAGATACATGGCAAGGTGAGTATAAACACAAGAAGCAAAACACTTAGGGCTTGTCCCCCTTTGACTAATAGTACATGGAGCAGATAAAGCTCTATGCACTACAAAGAATTATGATAGGCACCCTGATCATAACCCTTAATTATGTGTTCTCAACATGGATGCCAAGATTCACCTTATTGCATATTGTCCTGTAATCCATGCAGCACACTAACCATCTCCAGAATGCCATTGGTGGCATCTAATTATGCCTGTATCACTGACCTACACATTTGCTCTTGACAGGTGTTGTAACCACATCAAGAATAGTCCTGGAATAATAGCAGTGTCATTACTCTCACTCCAGTGTTTACTGTCTTTAGAGGGAATCTGATCCTCAGATGGAGTTTGATTTTCAGATTCTGAGCATACTGGTAACACACGCAGGGCCTTTGAGTTAACTCTCAGATAGAAGGTGGCTCTCATTGTGCCTTTAGAGGGGCCTCTGTAATGGTGGATGTGGATAACCCCTATCCCGGGACTATTGCATAGTTCTACAGTACCATTGGATCATGCCACATACATGTTGATATCATCATTAGTGACTCCTACTCTGCTGCCAGCCTTATGTTGTCATGTAGTGCCAAATCCTCCACCAGTGGACCTCATGAATGCAGAAACACATGGCAAAATTTTCTGCCCATACACATATGCCTGTAGCCAGAGCTAGATTATGGTCAAATGAGGCCATAGGCAGTCTAATGAACCCTCCCACCCCACAACCTGCAGCCATTCCATTGTCCCATTACTTGGGTGTCTCTCCCCATTTACATAAATACAGTTCAAACCTGTCAGTGTGTATTATTTTCTTCTTTACTTTTGCAATGATTGCAGATATTTGGAATTCATTTAAAACTTTTATTTCAAATGTTAGAGCACAAGCACTGATAGCAGTTTACTAAACAGAACAATCTCACATTGAAAACAGATTTAGCATGTGCAGAAGTCAACTTCTCTTCCCTTGGAACTCACATTCATTGATAGTGCATTAAAACTCAAATTTGTTGAAATTGCATCTGGCCAGTGGTGGATTATGTGTACCTTTGGCCCCAGAATGTTTTCAAACATGGACCTCCTGCACTCATTTTAGAACCATGCAGAAATACATGTATTATTTGATTCACTTTCCTAATTGTTTTTAATTATTTTTCTTGTTTGATATAGCAACATTGGTTTCAGCGTGTTTTACATTTGAAGTTTTGAACATTTTTCCAGTAATCAGTGAAACAAATTGTATGAACCAATAATGACAAAATTCACCATAATATTTCAACCATAAAAGACCAACAAACTGCTGTCAATATAATCTACCAATATCCATGCACAACATTTGGAGCTAATTTGTCAACTGTGTATACATCACATTTCTGATTCTAATAAAAATGGCCAAATTTGCTTTACACAAATCCACACTAGTCCTGCAAAGACAGACTAATGACTTTCTAGTGATGTGAATGTTTGTTAAACTAAGTTTTTGGTATTGTCATCTCAGTTAAGTAAAATTTGATTTAATGGAATTTCGGTCTACTCAGGTAGACCCGATGAGTGATACATCAGAAAGTGTCTGTGATGGTACGTCTGCTGGGAAAAGGCCAATACCCATGTGTCCTTGGTGTCACCCTTGGCCTACTGCACTCCCACACCCTGTGAGACTGATAATGACTGTGCCATAGGCTTTGTTCATTTGGATTTCCTTAGGGTGGCATATATGTCTGATGCACACAGTGGATAGGCATGAGACAGACAGTATGCATGCAGCACGCAGTTTATCTTGTTACTACATGTTCCACACTTACCTTGACATTATTGCTGTTATTAGTCATGCGTTTTGGGGCTGTCTCTGTCTGCTGCTATCCATACATGGACACTTCATTGGTAAGTAATATTTGTGGACATCAGATGGCAAAACTGCTGCTTAGCGAGTTTAAAATAACAGCTCAACTGATCTCTCATGCACACGCAGAGTTTTACTTTTTTTTTTTTTTTTTTAATTTTCTTCTTTTTTTTTTACTTTACACTTGCTAAACAGTGTTGCTTAGTGAGTATAAAATATTGGGGGCCATTAGCTTTCTCTGTCTGTGCTCCATGATTCTACTGTAATGCATAATTAATGCATAATTGACGTTGTTAAGGTGGGTGTAACTTTGGTCATCCTGAACTCATACCTTAATTTTAAATGCTGGGATTGTCCCTTTAAGAAAGAAATTGCTTATCTTTCTTAAATACTGTAATGCATACATCTAAACTGTCCAGATTTTTGCAGAATGTCCATATTTTTGCCTCATATTGTTGGTCTGTTCCTCATAAAATGTGTGATTTTACGGCAAATGACTGTGATGATCTGATGACTGATGTCACTAAATGAGATACACGTTAACACATACCCTGTTATTCTAGCAACTTTCAAAGTTTATAAACGCAATATTTAAAATCTGTCCCTATTTTTGGGTCTTTGTCACCCCATTTTGTCAGGCTTTGTCCAGATTTCTAGCCTTAAGAGGTAGAGAGGTATGCTGCAATGTAATCTCCTTAATTTTCATGGGGGTTGTTGCTATAACAACAAAACATAAGACTTGCATTACGAGTGATAGGAATGCAAACTGAGGGTTACATTTACAATGGGAACTGAAAAGAAATTGAGGAAGAGGATGTACAAAATAATTAAAGTAAAATGACACTGTGGATAGGAGTTATGTGACATTGTTAAGGTGGATGTAACTTTGGTCGTCCTGAACTCATACCTACATTTTAAATGCTGGGATTGTCCCTTTAAGAAAGAAATTGCTTACCTTTCTCAAATAATGTCTTTGAATAATGTAGTGTTTATCCACTTTATTTGCCATTCTTCTGTGATTTTTGATGTACTACACATACATATGGGAGTTACATTCCCGTGCTTGCACAGTGCATCAGTGTTGCTGAATACAAGCAATGGAGAAAAGAGACTCTCAGCCCATTGCTGTTTTTTTTAGAAGAGTAGCAACTAAGAAAGAGAAGCTCTCTTGCTGTTTTATGTGCAAAAATTACAATGACACAATTGCTGAACTGCTGAACTAAATTGACCTTCTGTCTTGTTTTTTATGAGTGGAGAAAGAGAAACTGTCACTACAGCTACTGAGATTTGGACAGCTGCCAGGTATGAGAGTCTGACAAGATTTATGGAGGTACAGAGCAAAAATAAGAAGGAAAGTCAGGTATGTTTGTGTTCCTTTCATTTTCGAGAATGTAACTGATTTTTCTTCTTTTTTTTGCACTGTCCCTCTGTAGCACATTCCAGTGGAAAAGTCTGGCCACTGAATGGTACTTTAGTGGCCAGACTGTTTTCTATTGGGATATGCTCTGTTTACAATGGAATAAGATTTTGCTTCACTGCTTACTGGAAAAATATTCAAACCTACAAATTTAAAATGCTCTCTATAAATGTTTCTGTATTAAAAAAGAAATATAATTTAAAACAATCAGGAAGGTGAGACCAAAAGAACACATGCATTAATGTACTATCATAAACAATATATAAGGGGGGGGGGCATGGTTTGAAAACAGTTTAGAGCCCAAGTATATCTAATCCTCCACATAAAACAACACTAGGATATTCCTTCATTTTCTGACACCTAATGTATCCTGTTTAGGGTCACAGTCAGAGCCTATATAGGAAGGAAATGGGATTAAAGCACAGAACTAATCCCAGACAGGATATCAGTATCTTATATGCAAGACAATACAGAAAGATATGTATAAGTTCAAAGTAAGAAGTTGAATTATTTTGGTCAGCAACTACAGAATGACAAATGGCATTAGTTTATTAAACATCTTCGTATGAATGCCAGCTCTTAATTTTATCATCCATTACCTGTTTTTTGCTATTTGTGGTAATTTTGTATGAAAGAGCAGGATGTCTGGTAACATGTAACTAAATTCACATTTATATGTGCAAAAGGTCACATTTGTTCAGAATAGTAATATTTCACAATACTTTGTTTTACTGCCCTTATACATGCTTTCACATTTTTAACAGACACAAGGTTTGAGCTGAGTCCTTATTCCATAACAGTGGTTTACTTTTATTACTTTCCCCCACAGTCCGGAATAGTCACAGCTTAATAAAACATTATTATTCTACTTATATTTTGAATCATATGTAACCTTTATTTTTGTAAACTTGTGTTTTAAGTCATGGTATCTCACAAAGTAGGAGGAGTTGTATTTTTAGGGATGCAAATTTTATGTTAACTAGCTATCCAGATTTTTTCATCATATTTTTGATGTTTGCAAGTTAAGAGGTATGAAAAGAAGAGTAGGGAGGTTGTTGTTGTTGTGTCTTTCGGCTTTTCCCAGTTAGGGGTCGCCACAGCGGAACTCCAGTCCGCTAATGATTGGTAGTTGATTTTTACGTGCCGAGTTGCCAGCCCTGATGCACAACCTTCAACGAAGGTACGCCCATTCACACATGTCTCCACGCAGAAGACGCTCTAGCTGAGAATCGAACTGGACAGCGTCTTACTGTGAGGCGACAACTCTACCGCAGCACCACCACCGCAGCTACAAAAGAAGAGTAGTGAGGTAATGATATCAAATATATCTGCTTCCCATTTCAGATATGGTGCTGAAGCCACAGCCTCTCATAGCCATTTTTCCACAAAGTAAACAGAGTTTTTCCCCTCTGCCCTCTCCTTCAACTTAAATACTCAAACATTTTCTCACCTGTCTATATTTTCTATATTTTCACACTCAGCTGCAAACATTTAAGGCACCCTTTGATGACTATTTACCTTTCCATTACTTCACTATTTGCTCAAGCAAGGCAAGACCTTCTACTATTCACCACTGTCATCACTTCTTGCCACTGCACCTTTATTCACTAAACTTCCACAAATCCACATTCAAGGTACAAATCGCTGTGGCCAGGCTTTCAGCTGTGAGGTCATTTTATTTTGCTTCTCCTCCTTAGTTCTCAAAGATGCTCTGCCAATGACTCAGACATCTTCTCAAGTATTGAAGCCATGACATCACACTAATATGTACTTTGCTCAATCTACAAACAACCTGTGACCAGAGATGGAGTTCATAAACTATGAGGCCATCTTCCTGAATGGCTTAACAATGTCCTCGTATAATATCATTGAAGTTTCCCATCAAAGTATTTACCTTACTGTCCCCTGCCACCAACATTTCTTTTCTTTTCTTTGATGTTCTCTTCCCATCTATCATGCCTTCAAGGTCCCTACCTACTTCCCCATTTAGCTAATTTGGTGCAATCTCCTCCTTAATTGTCCCACATTCTCCTTTATGTTCATTTTTGCCTAACTTCACCAGCAATTATTTCTGTTGAATGCATAGCAAGTTAAATGTCTTTTTAAACTCATTAAATATGTTGCAAACTTTATTGACTTAAATCTCTTTATTTTCTGTCAACAACTTACAGTTGCATACAGGCACACACAACTAGGTTTTACCATTTTCTCTGCTAGGCTTTATCTGTCTCTTGCCTAATTCTTCTGGTTGACTCTTCTAAAACCATTAAAGGTCTGGAGACAGTTGACATTTTAGTTTTGGATTCCTTTTAAACTCAGCTTTTATTATGTCACTGTTAACCAGTATGTCTGGTTTCAGTTTATTTGACATATCCTTTCTCAGCAAGTTACAAATCCTCTTTTCTAGAGTGACTGATACATAAAAATCATTCTACTGAGTCAAATGTCAAGAAGAAAACATTTTCCATTCTCTTACCTTTCTGTTTCAGAAACCTTGCTAGGAAAAATACTTTTCTTCTTACCCAGCCATCCTGATATGTTTCTATAATTTTGGGTGCTATATCATCTATCCTCCTGGCTAGTATATAGATCACTATTTCAGTGCTATTAAATAAACTTCTATCATAACCCTTATCCTTAGGGAGTACCACTGCTTTTATTTCTTTATGGATTTGGCTGCTTGCTTCTTTATTTATATCTGTCTGAATTCTAAAAGTATCTTTGTTTATTATGCTGTCCCTCTCCTTATAAAATTCCTCTGTGAAGTCATCTGAACAACCTACCATTCTACCCTTTATCTTAACTAAGGGGCCTTCTATCTTACATCTGGTGAGATCTACATCCAGTTTCTCCCTCTCTTTGCAGCTAAGGATTTTCCTTGGCATATTCAACAAGGTTTTCTTTCCCCTTCTATTCCCTCTCCTTTGTGTATCTTTTCAGAAACTGTCCCTAAACATTTCTCTGAACGTTGCTTTATTTTGATAGTGATCCATTATTAGCATACACCTCTGAGATTATGATTTCCTTTTTGCCCTCATTAAATGTCCTTGCTATGTATTTCTCCATCCTCTTTTTTCCTGCAGCCACCAGAAATTATTGTAAATATTACATTTTTTCAGTCACATTTAATAGCAGGCTTTCCATGTTGAACTGCAATCTATATTTTTCTTCCCCCATGCCAATAAATCTGTATTCTTTGCATGTATGTCTTAATATAATCTGCATGATTTAATCATCCAGAACTAGAACCTTTCTGTCCTTGTCCTCCAAAAATTCTCTTCTTCTGCTATATTCCTGGCCATAAAAGCTGATTTTATACCATCATGCCATAACAAACCTTCTAACTGCTTGCCTTGGTTTAAGACAGTATCTCCTCAATATATTATGAAGAATTTGTTTGCATTCATGCTGTCCACTTTAAAATATGAGCCTGTCATCCATCTTTTTTCTTTCTCGTTGTCTTGTGTATTACTAATGGCTATTTTTACTGAAGCATGGTTAAATGCACTCAGCCATTTTGAAAGCCCATAGGTCATAAGCTTGTCACTCAAATATATGAATCTAAGCTATATAGTTGTCATGTTGTCATGTTTAGAGACTTAATAAATAGCACACAGACAGGAGATGTAGTGTAAATTTCATGAGGTCGATATTTTAAGCTTACATTTTCACCAACTTTTGTATGTTGCATAACATGTAAATCACTGGAACTAGCTCTCTGACATTTAAAGGTATATACTCCACATCCAACATCCTCCTTTTCAAAAGCAATGCTAATATATCTGCATACTATACATTTATGAGCTGCTATGCATTGCATTACAATGATCACTGAAAGTTAATCTTCACACTACACTAATATGTTATAGGATATTTAAATCAAAAGCATACTTTAGCACTTATTTTAGTTCTTAGAATATTTTAAAACATTGTTACAGCTATTAAATTTGACTGGTTTAGTTACAGGTATTCTACACCTGGCAAATGTAATAGGACTATACACATTGGATATTTCATCTTGATTTTGAGACAATTCTTACTGCAGTACATCTTCATTGGAGTCATGACTTTAGGAGCTATTTGACGAGTTTTGTTTTAACAGTTGTCTTATAGAAATGTATTTGGACTCCTATGGACTTCTTACATTCATTTCCATGAACTACATAGGCTCTTGGGATAGCCATGTAACTAATTACTTCAACTTCAGACTGCAGACTTTCCAGAGCTTCGGCTACTTACCTTGTCTCAAATCTATAAATCAGGCAGTCCTCCAAACAATATTTAATTCTTCTTCTAGCAGCTCTTCAAATTTCCTGGTGACTGTGCTCTGCATGACATCTATCTGTATAGCTCCTTCTATGGCCTGTATGTTACTTTCAGATCACACTTCTACAGGTTAAGTAACATTCAATGTAATTTAGGTGTCTTGTACAAGGACTTTTGGAATATGATTTGCAAGTGTTTCTTATCTGTTTTCACCTGCTCTTTACCATGGACATAATTAATGTTTCATACATACACACACACACACACACACACACACACACATATATATATATATATATATATATATATATATATATATATATATATGCACTCTTCTTAACAGTTCCATTTCTGTCTGAGAATATCTATTTTGGATACTTGTAAATGCGCTTGACTCATAGGCAAATTGTGTCTTATTTTGGAATTAGAGCTCCTACACCATTCTGATCTGCTTTGACTTTCAACAAAACTGGCTTATTTGTGCAATGGTGTTTTAAAAATGGAGCATTTATGAATAATTTCAAGAGATATCTTATGGGGTTTCATAGTGAATAACATCTTTGGTTACTTATGCCAATACTTATAATAAATTCACTATACATCAAAGCCTTTGTTTGGAAATGTGAAAGAATAATGTTTAAATGTCAGCTCACTTTGTTTATGTAAAGGGTCTATATTGGATCGTAAAGATAAATTAACATCAAGAATCAATATATCACACACAAACCATCAACTTTAGATATTAGCAATGAAAATCCATTACTATAAAAACAACTGCTTTGGCAGCAGGACTTGCAACTATAAATTACTAATGCTGAACTCAACCAATAGTGAGTAAAACAACAAATTCTCTTACCCCACTGCCAACCACTCTTGAAAAATACTGCCATTGCTGATCAATCACAATATAAGTGAAAAGAATAAACTCTCCATTCACCTTCATTTACACTGTGATTTACCAATGGAATGCAACATCAGCCGACTACAGTGAAACTAAAACAGCCTTTTATTCCATTCATGTTGTATACAATTTTTAAATGCACACTCAGTGATTCTTAAAACACACCACACACACACACACACACACACACACACACACACACACACACACACACACACACACACACACACACACACACACACACACAGTATGAGTGGACATATGTAACCCTGACTATGTGAATATAAGGACAAAATGATTGACTTCAACAATTGGCTAAGCGTCTGGTGTCATTCAAAGGGGATCCAGTATCTGTCTGCCTGGGACGACATGATCGACAGACCACGATGCTTTGCCAGAGATGGTCTGCACCTGTCGCCCCTGGGATTCAGGTTACTGGCTAAGGCTCTTGCAACCCCTATAGTGCCTATTTTAGGCAAAGTTCAAAGGACAAAACCACCACCATAACAGGTGCAAGCATGCAAAATGTGAAGGTAATGCTATTCAATGCAAGAAGTCTAAACCTCAAAATGCACTCTCTCAAGGCACTCCTAAAAATGGAGAACATCGATATCTGTGCAGTAACTGAGACCTGGTTCAAGGCTCCAGAAAGCACCCCTGCAATACCAGGCTACAACTCTTACCACACTTTTCGGCCACCAAACCAGGATCAAAACACTAAAGGTGGAGGAGTGTCAATATTCACCAAGGATATTCACACCACCAGGCTAGTTGCCCGACACAATGTGTCTGAAATTCTTCAGGTGCAACTAACACTAGGTAAGACTGCAATCCAAATTGTAGCTTGCTACAGATCCCCCACCATACCCCAAGATTCTCACTACACCTTTCTAAACATACTGGAAAATATTAAGATAGAACCAAACACCCTAATACTGGGTGATTTTAACTACTATGCCATTAACTGGGAAAACTACTCATGTACCAACAACTTTGCCCAACGGTTCTTGGAATTCATAAATTCCAATGCCCTGGATCACCTAATCCATAGTCCCACCAGGGGCTCCAATATCCTAGACCTGGTCATTACCAACATGGAGAATCAATGCTCCACACCTATGGTCACCCCCTCGTTAGTCAGGTCTGACCATAAGCTAATCACCCTTGACATCCACATCCCACCCCCACCCCAGTAAGGAAACCTCCATAAAAAACTTCTCCAAAACCAACTTCATGCTACTGAAGTCAGAAGTGACAAACTTCATGACACCCATGCAGACGGGAACTGAAAGTTCAACTGCTGAATCCTGCACTAAGGCACTGTACGAGCACATCCAATAATGCATGAATCGTGCCATCCCAAATAGAACTAAGATGCTCTCATCAAAAAAAAGGAAGCCAATCTGGTGGTTCCCTGCTATAAACAAACTTTACAACAAAAGGAAGAAACTGTTGCAGAAAAGAAGAAAATACCAGGATGCAAAAAACTCCTTTACCAGCCTCAGTAAGAAAATGAGATCCCTCATAAAATCCTCCAAAGCTAGTTACGAAAATAAAATTACCAAAGATTCCAAAGATAACCACAAAGGATTCTATAACTATGTCAAGAATGTAAATGGCAATGCTCAGATCTGCTCTGAGCTAAAACAGAATGGCATTAAATATACTGATCCCAAGGATCTTGCCAATATCCTGGCAGATCGATTCAGTATCACCTTCTCCCCCCTCTCACCCCCTAAATGGCCCATCTCAATACCGGAAGATTGCCAAATTCTGGTAATAACGGCCACACAGGTAAAAAACGCACTCTCCAAAGCTAAGAATACAGCATCCATGGGACCAGATGACATCCCAGGCTGTGTACTACATGAACGACAATATGAACTGGCACCTCACCTAAGTGTCATGTTTAATCATAGCCTCACCTCAGGTTTTGTGCCCACTGAGTGGCACAGAGTTACAGTTATCCCACTCCACAAGGGGGGGATCCACCTTGGATCACAGAAACTACCATCCCATCAGTCTGACGAGCCTTATCTGCAAGGCCATGTAGCGTTTTATCACGGAACTTATAAACCAAGACATTGGCAACCTTCATACACTGGACCCCACCCAGTTTGGATTCGTGAAGGGACGATCTTGTCTCCTGAACCTGATTGACTTCTTCGAATCAGTCACCAGAGCCATCGACAAGGGTAAGGTGGTCCACACAGCCTATCTAGACCTTGCCAAGGCCTTTGACACCATCCCCTACTCTGGATCATAGATAAACTTACTAAGCTGGGCATTAATCCCTACGTCACCCAATGGGTTGCTAACTGGCTTACTGATAGAACCCACACTGTAAAAGTAGCTGACTCCAAATCCAGCTTCAGACAAGTGACAAGTGGAGTACCTTAGGTTTCAGTCCTGGGACAGCTCTTATTTGGCATCTACTTCTCTGAAGTACAGGCCAACACTAAGGAACTCTGGCTAACAAAGGTCGCAGATGACTGCAAACTGGGAGCCATTATTGAATCTCCAAATGATGTGGATACTCTACAAAAGGGCCTTACAGAAACAGATGCTTGGTGCCAGAGCCATGGGCTCAAGCTAAATGCCAAGAAATGTATAGTTATCCCCTTTGGGAAAAAACATGCACCCATGAATTATCATATAGGTGGCAGTACACTAAACACCGAAATTGTGATAAGAGACTTAGGGACACAGGTGGACAGTGGTCTCACCCTCGATAACCACATCGCCACAACAGTCAGGAAATCCTTCTATGTGGCACACCTCATCATTAAGGGCTTTTCATCCAGAAAAAAGGAGGTCATTGTCCCACTGTACTCATCCCTCATTAGACCCATTATAGAATACAATGCCCCGTTTGGTATGTACCTCTCAAGACATCTGCAACAACTGGAAAGGCCACAGAAATACCTCACTAAAAAAATCACAGGCCTAAAGGAGATGCCTTATGCTGACCGCCTTAAAAAACTCCAGCTATACTCTGTTGCATATCGTCTACTCAGAGGCGATCTCTGCTTAACATATAAGGCCATGTCAAACCCAGAGCTGATGGACATGCTACACTTAAAGAAATCCCAATCCCTCAGAGCCATATGCTCCAGGGATCTAAACCTTGTCATCACAATAAACAAAACATGCTGGAGGGATATGTTCCTGACCCAGAGATTCCCCAGACTCTGGAATAGATTGCCCATACATGTCAAGCAGAGTGCCTCTTTGGCCCTCTTCAAAAGGAACCTTGACGATGGGATGGGAGAAAGGAAATTCACCCCGGGGATCATGTCAGTTGCCCTGCTAGATAGGGGTCTAGGAAAGTAAATAGTGTGGGAAGAAATAGCCAGGGAATTGTTATGGCTAGGCTTGTATAGGCCCTAGGGCTGATAGCCTAGTACCAACCTATGAACCTATGAACTAAACTGTGCACACACCACTAGCTATCCACTTACCTTAACCCAAACCCTAACCCTAAGGTCCGTCACTATCGCACACTCACCTCACCCGCGCCCTAGCCCTAACTCACCCACCCTGCCTTAACCCTCACGTCCACACAATCGCACACTTACCTGACCCTCTCCCTAACCTTAACTCACCTACCCCGTGCCCTAACCCTCATGTCCACACAATCGCACACTTACCTGATACCAACCCATAACTTTCCACCACAGTGCTGAACATAGTGAAGCCACAAGAACGGCCAACCGAATTCATTCCCTAGGAAGAAATTCGGTGTTCCGCAGCTTCGCTATTTTCAGTGTTCACTGAATAGGGGTTTATATTAGAACATTCGAAGTTGTGAAACTTTGATGTTCTAATATAGACCCCCCGCCCACAGACACACACACACACACACACACACACACACACACACACACACACACACACACACACACACACACACACACACAATGGTGGACTGCATCCTTACAAACTGTAGGGGTGTCTCTGTGTGAAAATAGTCAATAAGAAAGTGTCCAGCACTGACATAATTCTATGGCATTGGCTCGTCACATGGTAGAGAAAAAAGTGTAAACTGCTTGGATGGATAAAGGCTGGATTGTGTCAGTCTTTGGTGAAGTGGAACAGGTGTCACTTGAGACAACTCTATTTAAAATTCAGATGGTAAATGGTGATTAAAAGGAATTTATGAACAAATTGTCTAAAGAGGCAGTAATGAGAAGATACTTTACAATCATGCAGACTCCATTTAGACTGTTTAGTAGAAGAGTAAGGATGTATGGGTTCAGTTTGTCAGTGTGCAAGAGAAGCTGAGAATGTTTGGCTATAAGTTCACTGAACAAGAAGACAAGGCCAGAGGAGGGCTTGTCATGTAATTTGATTAGAAAAGTGTAAGAAGTACACTGTATTGCTTTTCTGAAAGTCAAGTTGGCGGTCTGGACTGGCTGGCTAGCAAGTTCTATCATTGGAGTCAGGAGATGTATTGGTATAAGCACATTTTGATGTGATTTGAGTCTAGCATTTGAAGGAACAAATGTCTTTACTTCATGTCTCTGCAATGAGAGATGTCTAATTTTCTTTGAAAGTTAATTTTCTGTTAAG
Source organism: Protopterus annectens (assembly GCF_019279795.1). Classification (NCBI taxonomy): domain Eukaryota; kingdom Metazoa; phylum Chordata; order Ceratodontiformes; family Protopteridae; genus Protopterus; species Protopterus annectens. The sequence continues at coordinate 1,024,802,294 of NC_056730.1, forward strand.
GTCTGCAAAAGATGTATTTCATTTTTGGAGGTCATGCATGAATGCCAGTCTTAGAACTTAAAGTTTAAGTTGCATTATTCATTTTTTAGTGTTTAAATTTCATTGGGGTGAAACTTTCTGTTGATGCATAAGAAGCAGTGAGACACATATGCCAGTCTGTATCTGAATAGGAAAAGTCTCTTTTAGTAGAAATTTTTGGAAGAGATTTATAATTTGATGGTAAAGGCTACTGAAAGTACTGGGGAAAATGATTTTTGAAAGAAAAATCACAATAATGGACAACTGAGCAAGATCATCTTATACCTTAAATTATGGCATATTACAAAAGCAGAAGGCAGCTTATTACTTAGAAAAATGCACCTGAAGGTAATGAAATGCTGCTGTAACTCTACTACAAGACTAATAATAGATTTTCAATTACTTTATATGATGGTTATAGAACTATACAACATTTTTTAATGATAACATAGTGACATTGCATGCACTAGTTAAATATGGTGATAGTAAGTACTTTGTTAGATAAACTGCATGATTAAAGATGCTATAAATGTTTTTTTCTTTCCAGGTACCATAAAGATTCAAAAGTAGCTTAATGAACTAAGACTTAGTTCCACTGACTTTATCTCATTGTTATACAGTTATACCAGTTTTCCAATTGTTTATCTCATAATTCCAGCATTAAGAAGTCTGAAAATACATAATAATACATGCCTTAAATATCAACCCTGCAAAAGATCAAGAAAGGAGAATTCTTTCCTCTCTCATATATTCATACTAAAACTTCCTATAAAATTAGGTTAAAATTCATCTGAATAGTTGTAGTGTTATAGGACATTTTTAAGATGTAGGGTTAGGGGTAGGAGGAAGGAGTATGGTGAGGGGGGGGTTCATTTCTAAATTTTGAAATCCCAAAATCTCGAGTTTCAGAACATCAAGTTCATAATCTCGAGATCTTGGAATCTCAAAATTGTGAAACCTCCCCCAAAACACCACTAAACACATAAAAAACAAACTTATGCAGGGGGGCAAGCCCCCCCTGCACCCCCCACAACTTAAATATACCAACTCTGAGATTGCACTACAGCAAGGACAAGGGAAATCTCCCAGTCTGCACTGTATGCTGATGTCCGTTCTGAATTTCAAAGTTTTGTAGTACCTGTGCATTACTGCAGTGTGGCAAACTAAGTGGTTTGGGAGCGTATTTGTGGGCCTGGCAAATAGTGTCAATGTGAGTCCATTAGAGAGTGTGGTTGTGTTGACAATGACATCCGTTCATGTGGACAGCTATGTGTGCTACACCTAATGTATGTCTACTATATCTCTGTTGCAGATGTCGCACACCAACACACATATATGTTCTTACAGCACACCAACATGTCAGCTTTGTGGCACATGGAGTAACTGCATGTACTTGTAATAGTAATGACTACTCAGTCAGGGGTTTGAACCTCTGTACTGGCAGATGTGTGACAGATGATGCTTAGGTTTTAGTCTCCAAACCCTTCTCTGATGTACTTTGCCACTGTCTGTCCCTCCCACACACTCTCTGGTGATGTGGAGGTGATATACCTGCTCAGCAGCAGCTTGTGTATTATAAGTGATGGTCATGTTCAGGTGATGGCCTCTACACCTATTGCAGTCCTCCTCAAGCTGATTGCATGTGGAACAGCTGTGATGATGTTCCCATAGCCATTCACATGAAAAACACAGCACAATATCTAGGAACATCATGTTGGTGTTTGATTATGGCAGTCGCTGTGAGTGGTACCTGGATCTGGTGTTTGGTAAACGCCATCACAGATGATATCTGTATGTTCCTCAAACAACATACACAGTGGGAAATAGCCTAAAGACAGGAGGGTGATGTGCCAAACATGACTACAGCATGTAAGTGTAGCTATGCTTCATTGAGACAACTGCCTGTTTAACAAGGTGTGTGTGGTAATGGCTATTCTGCATGTTTTAAAACTGACAAGACAGTGCTCTGTTTGTGAGGGTCCCCCATCTGTAGGGCCATCTGTGGACTGGTCAGTGTGTGGAACCATTGTTTCCTGTGTTACTCACTGAACACACATCTGTGAAAAGCAGGAGCATAGTGTGAGGATTGCAGCCAGTACATGGTGATAGTGATGAGTTACTGCAATCGCATCCCTGACTGGACATATGTCACATGAAACAGTGGTATGACAGATACTGTCTGAGGTTCTTAGTGACATGCCAATAATGGGCCACTGTTCATAGCTGCAGTCACAAGTCTTCTACATGTTGTACAGATGTCATGCAGTATATTTGCATGTGCTGTGCTCTCTCTGCAAATGTATACCATCTGTTGTGTTGGGTTGATGGTCATATCTATGCATGCTGTTGTAAGTAATCCTGAATGCTGTTGACTATTACTAAGCCATATCTGTGTTTAAACTGCAACGCCATAGGCTGTATGGGTTTGGATGTCCCGGCAGAACCTCCTGTCCCACTTCAGCTGGCCATGGCACTGGGCACCAGCACATCTGGGGCCCAGCCTTGGAGCTCCACCTTTGTTGGCTCTGCACCGCCTTCTGGTGATACCGCTACTGAGGATGGGGCTTGTCCCCCCTGGGAGCAGGTCCAGGCAAGGACATGTCTACTGTCGTACAGTCATGGACGTGGTGCATAGGGGTCTCAATAAGGGGTTTTGAGGCCAGATACGCCAGCTCAAGAGCAGAGTGTCACATTTACAGGGTGAGGCTGCCCCTCCTAGACAGCCCCCAGCACTGCCACCTTTGCAGCTGTTTTGGTGCAGTGGTGGCTGTCCATGGCTGGAGACCACCGTCTCACTGTTTCCATCTGGGGGATCACGGGCTTGTGAATGCCAAACACCCCTCCCCATCAGAGGTGTATTCCACCATGTGTCATATACCGACCCTGTATGCTGTCTTGTCTGTCATCCTAATCTACATATCCTCCACGAGCATACCTACTCTCCTTCCCCCACATCCCACTCTCACCCTACGGAAACAAAAGGCCAATCAGTTCCTAGAATAACATTTGCCCCATACATAGATGTTCATTTCACACACGTGTCCACTGGACACATGTAACCCTTTTAATATGCATCACAACATACTCAAGTTGTCCTCACACCTGTCTCTCAGGCACACGATCCTAGTATGCACATGACTCCTAAATGTTCCAGGTACACGTGATGCAGATGACCCCATTGTAAACACAACACTACCAGTCCCTCTATGGTTACCCCATTCACCTTTATCATGATGATGATGATGTCGCACACAGCACCTTGCAAGAGTACTGTTCTCACATAATGATTGGACAGGAACTGTTGTGTTAATGTAAATAACATGCACAGAGTGATGTATATGGCCAATGTACAAATGTTTGTGTGTATGACTAACACATGTCTGTCTGAGGGAGTCTTGATATTACATAGGACAACACCACTACATAATACAGGCGTTGCTGGTGTTTCCCTTTTCATTCCTTTGTAATGCTTTGTTGTCACATGGGATGTTCATGATATATGTATATATATGTATGTATCGGTTTACTATCATAATTTTGAAAATAAAATAAAGTCTTTCCCGAAAGTACACAATACCGAATGTCCCTAATGTCAGAAAACAGCTGTCAATGTTGAAAATGTCGCTCATGACATTTTCGACACTTAGCAGCAATCCCACCCTTCCCTTAACTCCCTAACTAGCTAGCATAAGATCCTGTTTATGCAGGGGGGCCCTGTGGGGGGCTGCACCCCCCCACACCCTCCCTAACTTAATATTCCAACTTTGAGATCGCACTACAGTGAGGAAAGGGATGTATTTCCCTAACTGCACTGTACCGCAATCCCTTTACATGAGCGAATGTTATAATTGCGAATGCACAGTCCATTCGCAATTATAACGTTCGCTCACGTAACCTGCTGAAATATGAAGTATTCGAACATCTGTTGCTTGAATACTTCATAGCTGTGCAATTGCACGGCAAAATTTTAATGGTAAACCATATGTATCTATATGCTGGACATAAACACTCACACATACATCTACATGATGGAATTCATTTCCTATACTGTTGAATGACTGCGCTGGATGGTATGTTTGTGATAAGGTCTGATGTCTGTATATGTGCCATGGCTTACTGGTAAATCACAATAGCTGTGTGTGCAGGGTCCTGGTTTCGAGCCTTGCAGAGGTCATTTATTTTGTTGCTGGGCAGAACAAGGCCATTGGATATGGTGTGATTAAGGTACATTAAAGCAGTTGTGAGAGGGTGTGTGTTGGTTTCCACGGTGCTAAACAATGCTAACCTCTGGTTACAGTTTCTTACACTCAGTTAGCCTCTACATTGCTTTACCAGTGTAAAACTCGCATACTGGTGGCCAAACAGGCTTACACCCACTTGCTCCCCCACTTGCAAATGCACTGCAGTTGGTGTTTGCATCTGACACTCACACCCCTGCATGGGAGTGAGGACTACGATATTACTTTGTGATGCCTATTACATTGGATTGGATTACATGCCTACAGTATCAGGAATGGCTGCCCATTAAGCGACAGCATGCCGTTCGATTGTACGGAATCCACGGCCTGTCCAGAGTTGATTCCTATTATTGGTGGGTTCCTCTTACAATCTGCACCCATCTGGCTAATACATTAGAAATGACACTCTTCAATACAAACAAGTAATTGGGTTTTGGAACCCACATTCTTCAGCCGAGTCATGCTACTGCATACCTAATATTCTATCATCTTTCTAAGGTTGTCAGTGGAATATGTGCTTTCTATCCCTATCAGACCTCTCATACGATTGGGTAAATATACAAACTGAATCAGGAACATGGCATAACAACATCAGGGACACATTTAAATTATTGGTGCTTTTAACCTGACACATTGACAGACTCAGAGCATGTGAATTCATACACATTTTCTGAGGTAAATGATGTTTATAACTCTTAATTGTTGTCATTATTCATTACGTGTAATTCACCACCTTTCCTCCAAATGTTACTAGTTTTAGGAGGGATTAAGTGGGGCAGAGTTAGAAACCGAGTCAAAATGTGGGATGTCCCTAGAAATCGGGGACAGTTCGGAGGTATGGTCGCTATTTTTTCCCCCAATGGTTTATGTCCTGTCCAGTAGATGTGTTCTTAGGGGTTGAGAGCTATGGGAATCAGCTATGCCCATTTCGGAATATTACTTACATCTCCAGGGTGGTCCTAATATGACTGCATCAGCCAACACCTGCACGCCTAGGCCCATAATTGCATACCCATAGTTCCCCCACCTGCCACTCCTCTACAGCACTCATCCTTACTGTGGGTGCAGGTGGGGTATAAACACACCACTACACACTGCCCAGTCTCACCGTGTCGGGACACATGTCATACGTTGTGTCGACCCATGGGTTATCAGGCTTGCACAACCTACTGGTCCGTGTGCATCTACAGGCTGGTTTGATAAGTCATTACTGGGACTGCCTCTGATCATTAATTTTTGGTGTCCCACAAGGGACATTGATGTCTGTGTTTCAAAATTAGATCTAGCAGGTCTCTTCCACTGGTAGTATCCTGCCAGTGGTCTGGGAAGCAGTGATATGTTTACCTTTATTGTGTGTCTGTATGTCTCACCGGCTTAGCTGGGGATGGGTGGGGGGGGGTTGATGCTACATGCTACACATTTGTTTATTAGACCCCCTCACCCCCATATGCACGGCCTGTGAACATATGTTGCTTATAACTGCTGTATCATATCCTAGCTAAATACATGTGTATATTTACAGTCACATATATATATATATCTATTTACATTGCCATATACAGATATATCTGTATATGTATGCATACATGTATATTTATATTTTGCTGTATATATATATATATATATATATATATATATAAATATATATATATATATATATATATATATATATATATATATATATATATATATATATATCTCACAACATATGGGTCTATGGGTGTCTGCAACATATGGGTCTATGGGTGTCTGCATATGTATATATTTATATGTGGGTATGTATCTGTACTCTGCCTCTGTATGTATACATTTGTACTCCAGAGAGGAAGAGGCTTATCTCTGTGTCACTATGGGTAGATATACACACACATACCTCTACATATATACGTCTACATCTGTTTATTCCGTTCCTTGCCATATAGATTACACTTTGCTGCAGTGGGACTTGTAGTGGGTGTGGCTGCTCGTTGGGCGACACCTCTGCCCAATAAGCACATTCGCTTACATCCCTAGGGCTGTCCATATAGGCCCACATCAGCCAACACCTGCACACCTAGACCCATAAGTAGCTACCCATAGTTCCCCCACCCGCACCTCCTCAACAGCACCCATCCTTACTCTGGGTCCTGGTCTGTTCTGGATGCACCACTACACGCTGCCCACTCTCCCCTTCATGGGACCCATTTCATACAATTGTCTCAGCCCATGGGTCATCAGGGTTTCCCATCTTTGTATTCCGAGTATGTATACACCCTAGCCAGAATGGTCGGTCTATCACCTTTTTTTGGTCTTGGCAATTTTTGGGGTGTTCTGCAAGGGAAGCTCCAGTCTGTGTTCCAAGATTAGAATTCATGGGTGCACTGTGTACCCCCACCAGTTATATCCTGCCTGTGGTCTGGGGAGCAGTGGACTCTTTAAATTTTTTGTGTGTATGTTTCCTGTGTCCAGCTGGGGGGTGGAAGGTCATGCTATGTGTTTCATGTTTCTTGCTTGGGCTCCTCACTTCCATTGGCATAGCCTGTGAACATATGTCATTCTTGTGTGCTGTTTCCTATCATAGCTGCATGTCTGTGTATATCTACTCACACACACACACACACACACACATTTATATATATATATATATATATATATATATATATATATATATATATGCACATATATGTAGATATATATATATATATATATATATATATATATATATATATATATATATATATATATGTGTGTGTCTGTAAAGTAATACATACCCCGTGCAAACACACTTACACATGCTTACTGGTGTTTATATAAGCTTGACCTGCTTACTAGTGCCTTATTCATTATGACACTGACACTTCACTCCAGTTAACTTTTAATTGATATTTTGCAGGTTATACAGTGGACAGATGTCGCAATATGTTCATGTATGGATTACCGATGGTAAATGGTATGTGATACAGTGGGATTCGGTATGGGAAAATCTGTTCATTATGGGGGTTGCTCTAACCAATACACTATTGCTGTGCTGCTTCATTTGCATATATACAGATATACCCATGGCTCCTGGTTCCCCAAACACACACCCCGATGCCTCCCTAACACTGCTGTCATCCATTCTTCAGTTGTATTAGCAGTGTATCCACACCATTACACATTGGCCACTCCCTACTCCCTACTCCTACTACTACTACTACTAAATCCCTACTCCTATAGACCCATCCCATCGGTTGACTCACTCCACGTATCCTCAGAACTCCCAAACGTTTAGTCCACAAACATTGGTGACGTGAGCAACCAAAAGAATACTATTCGCAATTTTTGGGTTGTCCCACATGGGACACGCATGTTTTTTTGTCAAGATTAGACTCTATACTTCATTACATCCTTACTCCCGTTAACATGACACTACAATAAATTAATATGTATGGCTATGTGGTAACACACACATTACACATGAGAGCCTAATTATGTATGTGTTCGGCGTATTTCTTTTACAAATAGACTGGTTTAGTAATTGTCGTTGCCATAGCAGGCAGATCACAGGAATGATTCCATGTGTGTGTGTGAAAGTCCTCACATTTGATTATTTTCAGCACAGCACTGACTTCGGACATTGTACACACTTCTGAGTTTTAGCAGTTTTGTCCCATCCCTCTTCTGCACAACCTGTTATTCTATCTACTGTTGGAGGTTTGTAAGGGCACATTCATGTTATTTATGTCTGCAAATGGAATGAATGTGTTACAGAGAATGTACTTCTACATATTGATGTCTGCATGTGTGTATGCATATATACCTATAATGAACTTGCTGACCTCCACGGGGCAGTCCAATTAGAACCAGCCCATCCAACCCTGGCATGCCTGGCTCCATAATTTCATACCCATAGTTGCTCCACCCCACCCGTGTTCAAAATACATGCATACCATCCATTGTCCACTTGTTATCATAGCCATGACACACTTTCACACATTGCCCTCTCCAGAGCGTTAAGGACCCTACACGTATGTTGTCCCAACCCATGTATTCTCAGGCTCTTCCACCATTTAGTCCTTGAACATACCTGCCCTTGCTTGTGTAATGGTCGGAAGGCCAAATGGTCTTTCAATTTTTGGTTAGTCCCACCAGGGACTACCCCCTGTGTGTAAAGTAGACTTAGCATATCAACAATGTTACTCCCACTGGTAAATCCCTGCCTGTGGTGTGAGTAGCAGTGCTTTGCTCACTCCTGCCCAGCTGGATATGACATACGATGACAGCGCTATATAATACTAGGGCTGCTGTTGATTTCCTTTTCATTCCTTTTGTATGCTTTATTGTTACGTCATTCTTTCTTCATATATATATATATATATATATATATATATATATATATATATATATGCATATTTATTATATATCTGTATATACTTATATACATTTCCTATGCTGGGCACTGCTAAGACCCACGCAAGTGCACTCAGACTTGCTTACTGGTACTTATATGTGTTTACGGGTCTACCTGAGATGGTCGACAAGCCATTTGGTCAACTTTTATTTGGTCGACAATTCATTTGGTTGACAGGCAGATTTGCCCCCCTCCCCAATGTTGTGCAACCCTGGAGTTGATATATATAGTTAGGGGGTGTGTGGGGGGCACAGCCCCACCACATTGGGGGGTGTGCGGGGCGAACCCCCCCACATAAAACTGCTTGTCGACCAAATAAACTGTCGACCAAATGAAAGTTGATCATTTGGCCTGTCGACGATGTGATAGGGATCCGTGTTTACTGCTGCTTATTTTGCTTACACCTGCTTACTAGTATCTTATTCATTATGACAGTGCCACTTTGCTTGAATTATATTTAAGTTAAATATCTCATGCGATACTCTTATGTCCATTCATTCCACATGGAAAATGATGTGTGCAATTGTTGGGCTCGAACCGTGACTGCCTGTTTGATAGGTAGATGCTCTAAACACTACACTATTGACACTTACATTGATTCTACATGTTTTTCTCTATTTGAATGAATATGATGTGTAAGCTACACTCAGTGGAGGGCAGCGATGCGCAGACATGCTGTGCTTTGGTTACATCTTCACTATTGCTGCAATTTGAATGTATAATAGGGACTCGGGGACAGGGAATCTAATTGTGACAGTTCTAGGGACAGGGCTCTACATTCCACTACATGCTTGTATGTTTACTACTTTGATTTTATTTTACTGTTTGTGGACACTCTTGTATGCTTAGCATACTTTTTGGTATCCACGGACACTGACTTACTTACTATTAGGGGCGGGCTCTACTAGTAGGCATAGTAGGTTTTGCAAGTGTCGGGGCATGTTAATGCCTTCGTAGAGCACTTGTACATGTCCCTCTGCACTTGCACACATTTCCTGTGCATGTTGAGGGTGCGGCGCGCCCTCATACATATTCATATGGTGCTGCTGCGCCATCTGTAGTGAGGATGCTCGGCGCAAGACTAAAACCGTCCTTGTGCCGAGCTTCTTGAATCCCAGGGCATGAGTATTATGTATTGCTACTATTATACAAGAAGCCTAGATCTTCCAGATAGAAGAGTTTCAAAAAGATTAAGACAGAGAGAAAAATTAGAGGAAAGAAAAATATGTGCACAAGAAAATCTGTCAAAAGCTTCAAATGTAAATTTGTGTTCATAAATATAACAGATTTGTGAAAAACATTATATAGACCAAGAAACCTTGGGCCATTTGGAAAAAAGAAGTGAATGAAGGAGTGCAAAAATGTAAAGAACAAAACCTAGATATTTTAAAAGGTATAAAAAAGAAATATGGACATGGGAAAGAAAGTTAGATCTGATATGGTGTAATATTTATGCAAAGGTAAAAGCCAAATTAATCAATACAAAAAAGCAGCTTCAAAGATATTTGAAAAGAAATCTCCAAAAAACTTCGAAGGACCACCAAAGAGTACAAGTTGTACAAATAAAATAAAATTTATTTTAACGAACAATGGAAACAGAAATAAAATTTATTTTAACGAACAATGGAAACAGGATAAACTTATCCTGTTTCCATTGTTCGTTAAAATAAATTTTATTTTATTTGTACAACTTGTACTCTTTGGTGGTCCTTCGAAGTTTTTTGGAGATTTTGCTGTTCGTTTTTACCAAGAAGGATCTTTGGGCAATTTCTTATACTACTTCTATTATATATTTGAAAAGAAATAGAGACAAAGGCACCCAGATATGGAAAATTTCACATTACAGAAAATAAGATCACACAGAGAGGGAATGTAGAACAGAAGATTAGTAAAGTAGAAGTTAAACAAATAGAGGCTGAATTTATGGATTATCTGCAAATTGAAGGATTTAGTGTAGAAAGTCTAATGGAGGTTATATTACAGCATGATGGAAAAATGAGTCCACAAAGTAAGGAGATACAAGTGGAGAGGAAGACATCTGAAGAAGAAATATGGCCGTGGGAAAGAAAACGAGATTTAATATGGTGCAATGTTTAAGCAAAGGAGAAAGCAAAACTAATCAACACAAACAACAGTTCCAAAGATATATGAAGAGAAATACAAGCAAAGCATCTGGATATGAAAAATTTTGCACTACAAGTAAGAAAATAAAGGGGGGTGTAGAAAAGTGGATTAGTAATGGAGAAGTTAATGGAATACAAACTGAAGTTATGGATTACCTGTAAATTGAACAATTTAGTGTAGAAAATCCTGCTCTGGTAACGTCACAGCATAATGGAACAGTGAGCCCCCAAATTAAGGAGAAACAGGTGGAATGGGAAACATCTGATCAGTTGCCACATGAACAGCCTCTGGAGCCTTCAGTAGAAAACCAGTGCAAAAGCTGAGTTGGAGTTACACAGTAAGAGAAGGAACAGGAAATGGTGGCAACTCGGGCACAGTCAATGCTGTGGAGTGATAGCCCAGTGAGTTCTCATAAGAAAGAGCAACAGATGACTCAGAATGCAGCTGAAGAGAATATGTCACAGGAAGATGTTCTGGATTTTTCTGTAGAATGCCTACAGGAAATGGAGAATAAAGAATGTACCCTCACTTTAGAAGAAGAAGAAGATCTAAGGGAAGAGTCACTTGATTTTATAGAGATGGACAGACATATTAAGATCAATAACAGTAGTATATTACAGATGGTCAATAAGACTCCAAATGTTAGAAGTCTGATAAAACAAATGAACACAGTAATCAAGACTATTAACAGAAATTCAGGTGATATAACAGAAGTAAATAGGATATATTACTGTGCAGCTAAATTAATAACAGATAAAGTCTTACCAGAAAAGTACAGGCAATAACAGAAAGGAAGGGAAGAAATCAAATGCCATCATTGAAGTACTGAATAGAGAACACCATAAAGCAATGAAGACCACAACTGTCACTGTTAAAAGAGTATATAAGACTGAACCAATCAACAAAAATGCTTAGAAAGATAGATGTGATAAAAGCAATGTGCAGTATAAGAGAAGACCAGGATCTATCATACACTACAGCAAATAATAAACTAAAGATATCAGCAAGGACAAAACACTTAGAAGATATACAGATAAATATAAAGGAAAAGTACAAAATAAGCAATTGACTGATGACATAAAAAAATGTATATAGAATTGATAAACAAAGGATAAGGAATAGAAACACCACCAAAAAAGAAGATATAGACACATAGAGAGATATATATGAGGACCCTGTGGAACATAACAAAAATGATGAATGGATAGAAGAAGTAAAAAAAACAGTTGTTGTTGTTTGTCTTTTCAGCTTTTCCCGGCAAGGGGTCGCCACAGCGGCGCTCCGGTCCGCTAATGATTGGCAGTAGATTTTTATGGTGCCGAGATGCCAGCCCGACACCCAACCTTCAGCGAAGGCACGCCCATTCACACATGGCTTTCGGAGGCCACTCGACCATGAGGAGGACATGCAGACTCCACACAGAAGGCACTCCCCGCACACTAGCTGAGAATCGAACAGGAGAACCTCTTACTGTGAGGCAACAATGCAACTGAAAAAGTTCAAATGTACAGTATAGAAAATGGGATGAAGTAGCAGTAAGAGAAACTGAAACAAAATTAAGAAAAGCTCCTAACAGGAAAACTGTAGGCTCAGATGCTGTACCTAAAGTATTAACATCTTTCCATGAAGATTTAGCCCTGAGTAAGAACTACTTATATGCTCACCTTGAACAAACACCAGCCTGGTTAACAACAGGAGAAAAGATGCTCCTCCTTAAGAATGAACCTGAAAGCTATCTTAAAAACTACAGACTAATAATTTGCCTTCTGATGATGTATAAACTATACACTGAAATTGATGACCACAGAGTTTATAGTTATTTGGTAGAAAACTCAAATCATGTCAATAGAAGAAAAGGGTAACAAAAGGAAGCCATATGGAACAAAGGATCATTTGTTGTTAAATAAAGTCATAATAGAGAATTGTCAAAAGGGGAAGAATCTAACTATGGCATGGCTAGAGTATAAAATAGCATTTGACAGCATCCCTCTTTCGTGGATAAATGACTGCTTACAGATGTATAAGATAAACCCTACACGAGTAAGCATACGCAAATGAAGTCATAATGAAATGCAATTGAGAATGATGCAAAACAGTGTATGCTAATAAGGCCTTATCCTGCCTATTTCTGATTCATAGTTAAACCTTTGCACATTTCTGCGCTGTCTGCAGAGTCATTATAAAAGTTAGGGTTGCACTTGTTCTATCTACTTTGCAATCTGTGATGATGCTGTCACTTGCTGCTAGCCTAACTATTTCCTGGGGGTAGACACTTGTCTAGGCCAAGTCAAAACCACTTGAGACCAGCAGCATTCACCAGCCAGGAATGTGGAATACAGACAGAGAATAACTCACTAAAGTTTTGACAATCAGGATATACTTGATAGATTCAGACTGGACAGGGATATTATAAGGGTCTTATTGAGTGTACAGTTCTCACAGGGGTACTGGTGGGATGTGTGGCCTTCCTGCCCCTGTGGATACAAAGGTATGTATAGTCCTCACTCTAGTTGCCAAGGGGACCTTTCAGAAACAGATTAGGGTGATATTGGGTATTTCACAGGCTTCCACCATGAGGATGCTTTGCCAGTTAATGGATGTACTCATAGCTCATGTGGGCCAGTAGATCTATTTCGTGATGTCACCTCAAGACTGAGTCCAGAATATACATGCCTTTTATGGTGTGGCACATTTCCTGGAGGTAATTAGTGGAATAGATTGCACCAATGTTGCAGTTAAGACCCCATTTGGTCCCTGAGGGGGTGGGGAATCGTACAGCAGCAAGAAAGGCTACTGTTCCATCAACTGCAAGGTAGTGTGTGATACATTGTATGTCTCTGCCCAATATCCTATCAGTTCACATGGTTTCCATATATGGCACACTAGGTCACACTACCACCTTTTCCTTCATGGTAAGATAGCCAGTGGTCATCTTGTTGGTAAGTGGAAAATATATATTTTTTTTCTATTTTATTTCAGAAGAATGTATTGCTGAATACTAAACCATTTTCTTTGTTTTTCTCCCCCTTTTTACTGTCTCTTTTTCATGTGATGTTGGATATCCACTGGAGCCATGGCTCATGAATCCATAAGAAGTCCAAGTGAGGCTATAGAAGAAAATTACAATTCAGCTGTGTTCTAGACCTATATTGTCATTGAGAGGGTCTTTGGCCTCTTTAAGAGATGCTTTAGGTGACTTCCTGAGTCTAGGAGTGCCCTCCTGTATGACACAGCTGCACAACTTGATCATGCACCAGTCTGGTGGTGAAATTATCCCTGCTGTCACTGCAGCTCCTATTTCCAGTCTTATGACTAATGGACACTGGCCAGTAATAGTAGTAAGAGATCCTATGTGAAAGGTTTTTGCATGGCATACAGCTACACAGTTAAAGAGGTAGCATCTAGTCCAGAGCTATGGACCATGACATTCAGTTTAGTGTTTCCTTTTTTGTAAAAACACATTGAATATACTTGATGGATGCAATGATATATGTGAGTTATGTTGTGCAGTTTATGGTCTGTTGTAACTGTTCATCTGACATTCCCTCTCACCTTTAAATATATATGTTTTTATTTTGAAATAGGTACACATATTATTGGTTGTAAAAGTAATACCCAATTGCTCATTCACTCCTATTTAGTGATGTCATAAGGCATCATATAAGGAATAATCACTTTGCTTAACTGTTTTGTACAATACATTCTGCTGAAGTGGTATTCCTAAGTATGTATGTACTGAATGTCCTCAAGTAGTACCATTAATAAAAATCATTATTTCAGTATTAAACATTAGTTCATATCTTGCAATTAAATGAAAATGCATCATCCTTTTTTATAGTATGCAATGTTTAATCAGTTTGGACTGTGTTGTCTGTTAAGGTACTGCATGTCAGATTATTTCATTTTGTCATACACAATAATTTGTGGCCTCAGAGGTAAAAACATCATAAGTTGTGCAGTAGTGAGGGTGAAGTTGAAGTAGTGTTTGTTTATATGGCAGAATACTCATTTTCACTTTTAATTTTCTTATTAGTGTTGTCCTGAATACTTGCCTATTATCATCTTTACGTTGCATGTAATTGCCAGATGTAACAATGATAATGCACAGAGCATTAATTGTGTAAATCACTGCAATCTTAAATTATGACCTATAGCTTTCTTTCCAGAATTCCATGAGGTTTAAGCAATACCATTAAAGGAATGAAATGCATAAAGTTGAAAAGTGTCCAAAGTTTCCCCTTTTTCTTTTTTTCATATTATTTAATAACATATTCCCTTTTGAGTTAAACATTCATGTATGTGTGTGTGTGTGTGTGTGTGTGTGTGTGTGTGTGTGTGTGTGTGTGTGTGTGTGTGTGTGTGTGTGTGTGTGTGTGTGTGTGTGTGTGTGTGTGTGTGCGTGTGAATGTGTGAGTGTGTGTGCAGGTCAAGTTTTAAGCAACATAATTGTCACACACAGTAGGTCAAGGTGAAAGGTGTCATACAAATCTCAAAAAGATAGCTAGGGGATAGTGCACGTGATTTTGAAGGGGGGTGTCATGAGAGCTGGATGATGAGTTGGTCCGATGTCATGACCTACTTGATGCAATGTATCCTTCAGACATTGATCTGCCAGTGCTGTGGGACCACGATTGTGAGACTGATAAAATATTTTGCTAGATGTAAATGAATGCTGATATGGTTTGCATGAAATCTGTTGTGCTTGTGCCCCCTGACACTAATTTAAGTACTTTCTTGACAAGCACATGTAGTCTGATGTGATCTGCCCCCACTTTTCCATACAGTACCCAATTCTTTTCCCCTTCCAGAATTGACTAACGCTTGAGTCTGGTAATTCCTAACTACAGTATGAATGGAGGCAGCTATGGATGCTTGGTGTGCCACTGTACTAGCCATAAGTGTGATCATAGCATTATTCATACTCTCTGTCATTTCCATGGAGTATTGGAATTCCTTGCATATACCCTAGAAGACTCTGACCATTTCCAGCGGACTCACTGTGGTAGTGCTCTGAGCCCTAATGGTGTCACAACACATTTGCTGATGGCCAATGCTTTATGTGTTTCCTGGGGGTAGCTGTGACAAACTTCTGTGTCTGGTATCCCTTTGTAAAGTTGTCACTTTAGTCACTGTCACTTCTGAATTTCTGCCATCATCCTGAACATGATTGTCTGGCTTTGGAGATACTGGTGTAGAAGTGCATGTATTTTCTTTCCTTACAAGCATGAATGTAATGTCAGCATGTGCTTTACTTTGTGATGTACTATCACTTCTTGCAGAGTTACTGAGATGTAGTGGGGTATGAGATCCCACCAATAAACTTAGGGACTGTGTGCCACTTTCCTCATGCTGCCTCATAAATATGACTATGTTACCATCATCGTCAAATGCTATTGTTTAGTTGATATCCTCCAAATTTAATGATATAGTGGAACTGTTTGTTGCTGCTGCTGACCCTGTAAAAAATTAATTGAAAATATTACTAACAAAGAAACAGCATACACCGCTGTAGCTTATTAAGGAGGTGTGGGGGTGGCTCCCTATTGACATGTTGTCACGTGACAGAAAAAAACATGAACAAAAACCAGGAGAAAAGCAAATATTAAAAAAAAAAATGCTCTTCTCTTTTAAACTTCTTTTTGTGGGGTGGGGGGACAGCCCCCTTACACCCCCCATGTGTGGGTTAAGGCCCCCACACCCACTGAATTTATATATACCAACTCCAAGAGCACCATTCCTTGGAGAAAAGGGAATATTCAGAGAAACGGCATCTCAAACTTGATATATGTAAGTCCATTTCTCAGCCACTCAGTCTCCATATTTTAGGACTTTCAGGAGGTCTGAAAATTTGAAATGCTTACTTTGGGGGACACTTACCATACAAACCGTGTTCATTGTCATTATCTGCAGAAGTGGATGGTTAACCTGTTAATAATAATCATTATATGTTTGATGTAAACATTCCATGTCAGCATCCAGTTCTGTGTATAATTGTACATTACTGCTTTTAAATCAACCTTCCTGAGCAGATGTGTGTTGCTGCTGCTGCTACAGACAATATCAAAAGCCAGTGTCCATACCACCCCTCTGACTATTCCAGCCCCATCATCTTCTGTGTCATGGTCATCTGCACAAATGGTGAGGAAGTATTCCTCATCTGGTGTTAAAAAGATAAATGTAAAAGACCTCCCAGTACTAGTAGGGGAAACCACATTCTGCCTTGCCTTGGCTATAGCAGGTCTTACCATATCATTTACTCTCTTGTTGCACCATGCTAATGTACAGTTCCTTCCACTGACTGAGTTTATATCTATAAACACTTGATTACAGGCTTTTGCTGTCTCTGCTTGTTTGGACCCCTTTACTAAAAATGTTTTCCATATATCCTAAGAGCTGCCATGAGGATATGATTTTCTTCATAGCTGAAGTTATCCTTTCTCTTTATTGATACCCGGTTTTGCATCATTACTTCACCTAAAATAATATGCCGGAGTCATACACAAAAAAACTTTAATGTAATCATCAGTCAGTCAATACAACAATGAAAGCATGCCAGCCATCAACAGAAAAAAAGTGACAGAAAACCCATAGCTATATAAACATGCAGAGTCTCAATCCAGCCAAGTAAGGTTGTGTTGAACTAATATCTGCACCATCATGAGTATATTCACAATAGTAAGGAAAGCAGTTTGTTAACAGATCCAGCCTTCCCCTTCTACTTTTTTATATTTATAACACTACTATTTGTTCATTCAATAGTGACACTTAGAAATCTCCCAGGAAAGTCAGATGTAAGCTGTGCCATCAAAACATCCTTGACACTTCAGTATTTCACAATCAAATCACTGCATTTTTACCATTTGTGTATAATTACTAAAACTAGCAAAATAAACTTGGCCCGGTCCCCTTCAATAACACACATCACACCAAATGACATTTGACAACCTTTATTAGATTTCCATAACATAACTTTGATCACCAATTTTATTAATTACAACTATTCATGATAAAATTGATTCTAAATACAACATAACATCCTTGTAATGTTAATCAGGGCAGCGTACCTACTCACCCTGCCCCAGTAAGCAGCGTCCATACCTCTACTCACTTACTTTACTTATGAAGCAGCGTCCCAACTCACTTCATACACCATCCATTGAATTACCTTCCACCAAATAAGCACCATCCTTACCTCAGCTTGCTTATTTATTCAGCAAGCTTCCTCCAACTACTCATTTCCTTTCTCCAGATCCTTGAAATGAACATCCAGACATCAGAGGGGGAACAGAAGAGAGCAAGCCTATCCCACTTCTCTGCTTACCCCACTGATAAAATAACCCTACACCCCACCAACAAAAAGAGGGAGCGTGGGTGGGTAGCAAGGTCACGCCAAAATGTGACTGCTTAACCCAACTACACTAGACTAAACCTCTTAAGCTCCTCCCCATCATTATCTCACTTCCTCCCAACCATCCCTGCGTCCACTTAACCCTTTCAACTCCCCAACCCACTTAACTCCCCTTAATATTAACCTAACCCCCACCCCCCATGAAGATGTCCCGGGACAACTTAGTTTGTTGCCAAACTTCATTTATCTTTCTTGGTGATGTACGTATTTCCACTGTTGCTGTAATACATTTTTATTTACAAGTAACAGTGTTCTCTTAAGTCATTCTAATCTGCCCATCATATCAGTAAAATAAACATTTCTTCAAGTAAATTCTGTAATCTAACATCATTTTGAACTGTTCCATATGAATTTGCAATACTTCTATCCATTATTGTATACTTTAAAAAATCTGTAGTTTCCTAAGCCATTTGACACCTAACTCAAGTAATAACAAGTTAATATAGCAGTGATAAACCTAGGGTCATTTTGTATTCAAATTAGGTCTTTCTCTATGAATTGCAGCAGTACTTAAATGTATAGGACAACTTATCTGCATAACCAGGCCTTGTTTAGTCATGAACATGGCCTTGGGTTCATGTGAATGCACTGGAGATAGGAGCTGAGTCCGCAGCAGTTCCCAGCAATCCCCAGAATGCTACGGAAACACTCAGATAACTTCAGTTATTCCCTAAGCAGACAATATGTAAAAAAAATCAAAATGGAGCCAAATCCCTGTGCATCTTACACTATCTAGCCCATCTTATCACTCAGATAACTCAATATTCACTAAAAGTTGTTACTGACACACACAGGAATATTTATTTATTTCTGCAGACAAAAATAAACAACACCCCCCCCCAAAAAAAAAAGACACTAATACTGATGCTATAACATAGGAGGCATGTATAAAGAAATTATTCCTTCCTGACATTCAGGAGTAATACTCCAAAAAAGTGATAACAGCAAGGAGCAGCTTCAGTAGCAGGTGTAACACAAAAACTGTTGATTTCATCAATAAATTTGATCCACTGCACAAATGAAATGTGAATGTATTCCTTTAAAAGACGTCTAGGTGACAAAGCATTTTTGGTAAAAACAAACTTGCCAATAATAACAGTACTAGGTCTAGCGCCCCTGCTTGTTAACTGGGTTGATTAGGGTGATGTCACACCCCAGAGGGAGTGGTTCTAAATATGTGAACCACAGCCATGCTCATATTATTTTTCATTCTGATACTGGCACTTTTAATGTTGGCAGCACCTGTGAAGGAATGAGGCCACATTCACTACTGGTCTGAGACCATGATTATACTCAATCTTCTGAATGATTAGTACCTGGATAAGATCTAGGACTTTGTAGAAAATAGATATCTGGCAGGCACTGGATGAGCACCTGTCAAACCTGACAGGGATCAGTAGCTCTGGCCCCAGTGCCAACACAGGTACAATGAGCCCTGACCACCTGGTTGAGTTGATATATCAAGAAATGGCAAAAAGGCCAGGGATTGATAGTATTTCTTTCTTTCTATTTATTTTTATTCATACCAAACACAGGTTTAAAAAATAAACTATAAAATAGTCGCATTAATGAAGGTAGATTCTACAAGAAATATGTGTAACTGCAGATATGTAGTTATATGTAATTATTATGCATAATAAAGCACAAGCATATCTGTATACAGATCAGCATCTGTATACAAATATGGATTCTTTATGCAATGACATACTTTTGTGTATAAATACAAATGTGCATTTACGAGTAAAAAATATATATGTAAGTATATATATGTGCCTTTAAAATACAAATGTAGAGCTGAGTGTGTAAACTTACAATTATCTTTTCATGTATATAAATGTATACAAACAAAAAAATATTTGTATTGCCACATAATTTCATGTGCATTAGGTATTACCTTAGTTAGTATTTTGAAATGCATGCAGGCAGTTTTTGTAAAGAAATGATTTTGTGTAAGCCAGTATGCTAATTGTATAAAAATGATTTCTTCCACAATATTAGCTGCATGTACAAGATGGTTAAATTCGGCCAGGCATCACAGCCTAGTCAGACTGAAGCTCGTGGGAGGGGTGGGGATGGTGGTTGCAGTGTCAAGTGAATAACAGCACATAGTTTTATGAGAGATTACCAGTTGTATTACTGCTGTATAAATTTCTAAACAATGTGAAACATTATGTGTGAATTTGCCTGCAGTTCTTCTGTGCCTCTCCCTATTCCTCTCTTTTTATTATTTTTCATGATGCATTCCTTTGTCCTTTTCTATGTCTTTCTCTCTCATTTTTGTTCATTTTTCTACAGGTCCAGAATTGTTAGGGGAAACCCAGCTCCATGTCTCTTAGGTTGGGGAACATTCACCCTCAACCATCCAGGGAGATCCTCACAGGATCAGGGCAGTGACACTTGTACTATAGGCACTCTGGCACATGACAGCCTGGCAAGCCTGTCTGAACATGGGCTTTAGGACTTGATTTAGGATGTAGTGAACTAATGCCTTCACCCAGTCCAGGATTTTCTTCAGCAAGTAGAAGTCTCTCTGTCCCAATTGGAGCTGACTTCTACTCCACTACAGACCTGTGGACCCTCAACTGCAATGCAACACCATCACACAGTAGACATGCTTGAAGTCTTGTGGATTGGGGACTGTTGTTGGACTGAACTCCTCTTCACCCCCTCTTCCCTTATTCTGTCCTCTACATCCTCTACACCACTTCCTATCCATACTACCCTCTTATATGTAAAAATTGAAAAAAGTAGTGGGATTTATCACCCAACAAAAATATAGTACCCCTCCTATCCCACCTCCTTCAGGATAACCCTCTTGATATTTCCCTTTTGTGTTCCCCTCTTTGTTATGCCTTCCCTTTTTCACTCTTTCTTATCTTCCCCTTTCCTTTCTTTTAACAAACCAGTCAGGGTGCCCACTAAAGGACACCTCTGTATAAAACATTAAAACCCTTTATTTTTAAATATTAGTAGTGAAAGTTGTGCTGTCCACCACTTACCTTAACTCCTTCAAGTGTGGCTGAACATGGCTGCATTTGTCCTCAATATCTGAGTATGTATGAAATCTTACAAAGCCTAAGACTTTCATGAAGTCTGTCACACATACTTAACAATTAACTTCAGATAGCTTATGTTTTTCCCATAAGGGGACATGATTCTTAAAACTCTTTCACATTTACTTAATCCCCCATCCCAAACCACACCCACAGGCCTTTTACTGCCGATGGCGAAGCTAAATTAACACTTTAGCATATTTTATTCTAGCAGTGTAAAAAATCCCTAGAAAGGCAATAAAAGCCTATAACCATAAAATTAAACTGGGTCACTCATGTTTAGTATTTATAGCTCAGAGACATTGTCTTTGTATCCATAAACATTCTACTTCACTGATTTGTTTTTGGTGGTAAACCATCTGTTGGGGGGGAGTAACTGCATTGCACTGACGTACCTGATTGGTATTCCCCACATCTCAGCTGTTTCTCCAGCTAATATAGCATTATTTCAAGCCAAAGTCACTGCAATACTGCTTTTCACAGTTAAATTAAGTGTATGTTAACAGCAATTTACCAGCTTGTGTTACTGTCTTTAAAATGAAAAGGATTTGTCTTACCTCCTGTTTTGCTACAGTTTTACAGATAGTTTTCCCTTTATTTACTCCACCGTCAGCCAACCAACTCTGTTCAACTCTTGCTATGCTCAGGTTTAACTCTGCTCCCCTGCCCTCCCCCAAATTTTCACTCACCCCCACAATATCTATAGTTATACCTCACTTATTCAATCTCCTCTAGTCACCCTCCTATCCTGTAGCTAACTTTCTATCCAATCACAAACTGTTTTGTCTTTCTAACATCTTCACCCACTTCTGTTCTAAATTCCCTCTCAAATCTCACTCTGCTCCCCCCATTAAAACCTACCTATTTCCACACTATTATCACTCATTTAACTCACCTAACCATGCTACAAGATTTTTACAACAATAACCATGCTATTTCCTCCCTGTATTATATCATTCATCCTCCTTCTCTCATTCCTAACATCACCACCAGTAATAGTAATAAATAAGCACACCTCAACTATCACTTCATCCTCACCTATCAACCTTCTTCCCACTAGATACTCAAAAATCTCTTCAAGCTTATTTCCCATAACTCTATTCCATTATTGTAACCCCAACATGCTGAAAAATGCCAGTCCCAATATTAAAGTAAAGCTTCTACCCATCTCTGCTAAAAAAATGTCATAATACACAAACATTATTTCTTCTCCATACATCAATGTGATAACATCTACCCCAACCCAGGTCCCAATCAAACCACAAACCATATTATGCACCCTAAAAGTAAATATTAGAAGCATATGCAACAAAACACAGATTTATATACCTGGATGACCCAAGACAAACCAGACATCCTAGTTACAACTGAGACATGGCTAATGCATGAAATAAAAGATGCAAAGCATACTTTCCCCTTGTTATAATATTATTAGGCTTGATAGAAAACACAGAAAATCAGGTAGAATAGCTTTAATCTTTCCAGATATGCTCACAGTAACTCCCTATTACAGGCATAATCCCAACTTTTGGAAAAGCAGGAATTCTAATCTCATTCCTAAAACTTAATACAGCCAAGAGCATGTGCACTGTTGTGCTATATATCTCTCAGGACAGAACATTCCAATATTTGAAAACATACTATTCTAGACAATAGATACAATCACAAATGAAATTATCCTCCTGGGTGATGCAAACATTGACTAGCAGTCTTTATCCATGAATTCAGCAATCAGCAGCATGAGCCTCTTTGGACTCACTCAACTTATTAATGCACCAACAAGATCTGGCAAAAATAACTCCCAACAATCTATCCTGGATTGGATTCTGGTTACCAGCCCATCTAATTTTACCTCCTTAGGTAACCTACACTAAGTGATCACCTGCTAGCCTATACCCACAGGAGAATTACACAGCTAACAAAGAAACATAAGCTCAAAACTACTCATAATCTCTCCAAATTCTCCAAAGAGTATTTCATAGAATTTCTGAAGGCAGTCAACTAGTCCATCCTAAAAAGACTCCCCTTAAATGATGCAGTTGAATACTTTAGTGCAGCATTTCTAAATATTCTTAACATCTTAGCCCCACACCGTACAAAATGAATTAAAAATAGCCATTCCCCATGGCTCACCAACCAATGCAAACTCCTTACGAAAGACAGAGATAAAACACGGATTAACTGGCAAAAAGAATACAAATGCTAAAAACTGGCAGCTACTCAGACAGCTGTGAAACCAAATCAGGAAATATGTTAATAGAGATAAAAAGTCTTATTATACTCAGCTACAAGATAGGCATAAAACAACCCTAAAACTTTCTGCTCTTCCATGTCATCTCCCATCAGCCCAGGTACAAAAGAGAATCACAGCCCATACCCAGACATTTCACCTCTTCAAACAGCTACCTATTTTAATACATACTTCATGGAATGCATAGCCAGCTTAACCTCAAACTCACCTAACACCCCCCCCCCTTCCACACAGCAAACTTCCCTACCGTAGACTCTACCACGTTTACTTCACAAAACTCACTTATCAGAAACCTCTCCAATACACATACAGACATTTCCACTCAATTTACCTTTCAACCAGTTTCTATATCTCTCATAAAAAAGCTTTTACATAAACTAAAACCTTGTTCCTCCTCAGCCGACAACCTTCCCCACAGAATACCTAAATCTAGCTGCAGATGCAATAGCATACCCAATCAGTATTCTTATTAATAGAGTAATAACAGAATCCTGTGTCCCTAACTTGTGGAAAATGGCACACATTACCTCATTACATAAACAAGGTAATGCCACTGATATTACAAATTTGCATCCCATACCCATTCTGTATCACCTCTCTAAAATCCTTGAAAGATGTATTCATCAACAATTTTTTCACTATATCTTACAAAACAAGCTAATCATCAATAGGTAGCATGGATTTTAGCCAGACCACAACACATCTACTGCATTACTATTATTTACAGACACTGTCAATAAAACTTGCAACTCTAACAAACATGTATCTTCAGTATTTCTAGATCTATCAAAAGCCTTTGATATGGTCTCTCACAGTAAACTCTTCAATCAACTTTCCACCCTGAGTCTAGCATTTCCATCTAGTCAATGGTTCACTAACTACCTTGTCAACAGGTAACAAGCTGTAAAATGGCAAGGATCATCTCTATATACCTTCCCACTTCCACAGGAGTCCCACGAGGATCCATCCTTGGTCCTCTACTGTTCAATATTTTTATCCATAAGCTATATTCATCTTCTTGTCCCATCTCTTTACCCATCTATCCCCCCTTCATAAAGGGGGTACACCAACAGACTCTACTATCATCTGCTGTTCAACTACCTTAGCCTAACTCCAAGGAATGACTCAATAAGCTGTCATCTCCATTGATACCTGGCTTACAATGGCACAACTCCTACTCAACCCTCAAAAATCCATACGTCTCCTCTTTACTCTAAAAACTCACATCCATAACAAAGCAGCTTAGAAAATCTTTTCAGCAGATGGCACTGCAATTGAGTTAGTCCATCACACCAAGCTATTGGACTCATAATAGATGATAATCATAAATTTGATCTCCACATCAAAAACAATATTAAGGAAACCCATCAAAAAATAGGCATGCTACACAGATACAATAATTTTCTGAGCATGCCCACAAAAAGTACTGCAGCCAAAGTCTACCTTCTGCCCTCCCTATTCTATGAAGCACCAATTCTAATATATGAAGCACCAATTTTAACTAATTTACAATACTCCATAAAAAACAAACTCGAAACTGCTACAACAAAATTGTCAAGTTTGCTACAGATTTATTCTCCTTTACCCATCAGTCCCATCTCTTTACCCATCTATCCCCCCTTCATAACGGGGGTACACCAACAGACCCTGGGAATTACAGACCCGTAAGCTTAACCAGCCTTATCTGTAAAGCCATGGAACAAATCATCATGGACCTTATAAATAAGAATATAGGTGATCTCCAAACCCTTGGTCCGACACAGTTTAGTTTTGTCAAAGGCAGATCATGCCTGTTAAACTTAGTGGACTTCTTTGAAAATGTCACCAGAGCCGTAGATGAAGGTAAATCAGTATATACAGATTGCCTTGACTTAGCAAAGGCCTTCAACACAATCCCACATTCGGGCATCATTGATAAATTCACCTAGTTGAATATCAACCCTTATGTCATCAGGTGGGTTGCTAACTGGCTCACTGAAACATCACACTCAGTCAAAGCTGGGGACTTTACCTCACCCAGCACACCTGTCACAAGTAAGGTTCCACAGGGGTCAGTGCTGGGCCACCTATTGTTTGGAATATACTTCTTAGAAGTTCAAGCCAAAAAAGAGGGGCTGTGGATGATTAAGTTTGCTGACAACTGCAAATTAGGTACAATCACTGAATCCCAAAATGATGTCAATATACTTTGAGAAGGACTTACACAAACCAGTGATTAGTGCAAAGCCATGGGCTCAAACTCAATATTAAAAAGTGCGTTACCATCTCCTTTGGTAACAATGATATCCCTGCAGACTATCATATAAATAATAATACCCAAAATAACAACTAAGCAGTGAGAGACTTGGGAACACAAGTTGAATGTAGCCTAAACTTTGACCACCATGTGTCTGTTTCATTAAGGATGTCATTCTACATTGCACACCTCAATATTAAAGGCATTGCCTCAAGAGCAAAAGAGGTCATAACTCCTCTGAACCTCATCTGGCCAATAATTGAGTACAATGCTCACTTTGGTAGTCACCTGCAGCAACTTGAGAGACCCCAGAGATTCCTAACCAAGAACATTCAGGGATTTCAGTCCATGTCATACACTGACAGACTGAAGTCACTGTCACTGTATGCAGTAGCATACAGACTACTTAGAGGAGACTTGTGCATTGAATACAGAACAATCTTGGATTCAAACCTAATGGAAATGTTAATAAAATAAAAAAGAAGCACCCAGTCTTGGAGTATAACTATGACAAAATAAAATAAAAAAAACAAGATGCCGTGCTCACAGAATAAAAACTAACTTTAATGACATAAGTTTAATTGGCTTTCGTCTTTTCATGCATAAGACATCATCAGAACCATACACAATAAGAAAAAAAAAAACAAACTTTAAATAAACCCCACCACAAAAGACACACCTCCTAATCAACCAATCGTGTTCAACATACTGAAATAACACTTAAATAATAGAAATGCTGCACATCTGCAAGTCAAATGGGACAAGGGTCAACCTTTCCAGGTACCGTAAGCTGGCCTGTGACATAAATAGGACCTGCTGGAGAGATAGATATGTCTCTCAGAGGTTGCCACTCCTCTGTAATAGGCTACCAATTCACATCAAACAGAACCCCTTTATGACCCTGTTTAAGCATACCCTGGATGACCGGATGGGAATCTATAAATTCCTGCTGGGGATTTCACCTATGACACTGCTAGATATGGGCAGACATTGCTAACTAAGATCTTGTGTTTAGGCAAGATCCTTTATATTGGGTTTCTCTATTATTATATTGGGTACACATGGCTGGGCTTATAAAGGCTTTTGGGTCAATAGTCTAGTAATCACCTATGAACCCATCACTGTAAAGCTCTGCATACCCTTAGCTGGCTGGAACTCCCCCTCCTCCTCTCCTACATTCAACTTCTAACAATACATAAAATCATACACAAACCGTTAACCTGCCCAGCTCTTACCACTTTAATTAATGTATATTTTCCCAAAAGAACTCTTAGATTGGAAGACAAACACCTTCTCAACATAAATAAACCGAATAAATTCCCTGGACAAACCCTATACTCATACTTGGTAGCAAAAAAAAAAAAAAAGAACTCCTTCCCACTAAACACCAGAACTATTTTTACCCTATCCACCTTTAAATAGCCCCTAAAAAAATACCTTACAAAATCTTAAATGTGCTCCTGTACCATTTCTGGCTGAACTTACTATACTTCATTCACACCCTTCAACCTAGATCACACTTCACAATCCTCTCCGGCCTCCTACTGCACTTCTTTTAGTTTTCCTCACTACTGTACCTTATTTAATTCATCTGTGTAGACCTTTCCTTTATCTCTTTCCTCCCTACTGACCTAAGCAACCTGAAGACACCCTACACTGCACTCTTCTTATAATCTCATTTTCTCTTCATTCTTCTTCCTTCTATAATCACAATATGAACACCATCTCTCATACTAACCATCACGCAGTTTAAAAAAAAACAAATATATAGCTTTTATATATATATAAAACATTTCTTTGTCATAAGTGTATTTTTATATGTCCGTTTTTAGATATGGTATAAGGGTATAAGTATGTAATTGAATAATTGATTGTTATTAATTAGAGTGTAAGTATATATTTTGTCTAATTTCTTCATTGGTCATGTGGTTTTGAAGAAGTCATCTGACGAAAGCGTTAATTAAAGTGAAGTTACGCTATCCGTTTGCTGCATTTTTCTGTCTCAGCCTTGGATTTGGTGTTTTTGGTTTATTTGTTTTTTGTACACCAATTGGTACATTGTAGTGCATCACTCAGTTTCATCTCACTGTCTCACTGTCTCTAATCATGTAATCTCTGATATGTTTTTCTGCATAGCCGCCTATTTTGAGCATTTTCTGGCTTGTTAAATTTGATTTCTGCATTAGTAACTGTATTTAGAGCACAACCTAGAGCTGTTTACTGAATTTCCTGTTTGCACTTATTTTTAAAATCGTTTTTTTCTCAAAACTTGCATTTTATCTGTCTTTGGCCTAGCACTCTTGTGTGGGGTCATTTACTGCACTGTTATAACTTGCTGATACTTGTTAACCTCTGCTATCTCGGAAAAAACAAAAACAAAAAAATCTTGCTTTTTCCCCACTTTTCTGAGATTTAAAAAAGTTCAGTTACAGGCTTGCTGTTCTTGAACTGTTTGTAAGTTTCTGTGAGGCCATTTTTGCTTGGGCTAAAGGAAAGTCTCTGTTGATCAGTGGCAGTGAAAACATTGAGCAGCCTGCCTGCTCCTGTGGGAGTGGTTACTGACTTGAAACTGTAGTTTTATTGGCCATTCTGGGTCAATTCCAAAACTCCTTCATCTTCCTCTCTTAAAACCTGGTTGCCTCATGGTTTTGGCATCTTTTCAGGCTTGTTGGCTGTTGGTGAAGCACCCACCAAGAGGAGAAAACGCTGAGAGAAGAAAGGAGCCACTTTTGAGACTTTAAGTATTTTTCCTCTGTTTATTTGTTAAGTTTTTCTGCATAGCCACCTATTTTGAGCATTTTCTGGCTTGTTAAATTTGATTTTTGCATTAGTAACTGTATTTAGAGCACAACCTAGAGCTGTTTACTGAATTTCCTGTTTGCACTTATTTTTAAAATCGTTTTTTTCTCAAAACTTGCATTTTATCTGTCTTTGGCCTAGCACTCTTGTGTGGGGTCATTTACTGCACTGTTATAACTTGCTGATACTTGTTAACCTCTGCTATCTCTGAAAAAAACAAAAAAACAAAACAAATCTTGCTTTTTCCCACTTTTCTGAGATTTAAAAAAGTTCAGTTACAGGCTTGCTGTTCTTGAACTGTTTGTAAGTTTCTGTGAGGCCATTTTTGCTTGGGCTAAAGGAAAGTCTCTCTGTTGATCAGTGGCAGTGAAAAACATTGAGCAGCCTGCCTGCCCCTGTGGGAGTGGTTACTGACTTGAAACTGTAGTTTTATTGGCCATTCTGGGTCAATTCCAAAACTCTTTCATCTTCCTCCCTTAAAACCTGGTTGCCTCATGGTTTTGGCATCTTTTCAGGCTTGTTGGCTGTTGGTGAAGCACCCACCAAGAGGAGAAAATGCTGAGAGAAGAAAGGAGCCACTTTTGAGACTTTAAGTATTTTTCCTCTGTTTATTTGCTAAGTTTTTCTGCATAGCCGCCTATTTTGAGCATTTTCTGGCTTGTTAAATTTGATTTCTGCATTAGTAACTGTATTTAGAGCACAACCTAGAGCTGTTTACTGAATTTCCTGTTTGCACTTATTTTTAAAATTGTTTTTTCTCAAAACTTGCATTTTATCTGTCTTTGGCCTAGCACTCTTGTGTGGGGTCATTTACTGCACTGTTATAACTTGCTGATACTTGTTAACCTCTGCTATCTCTGAAAAACAAAAACAAAAAAAATCTTGCTTTTTCCCACTTTTCTGAGATTTAAAAAAGTTCAGTTACAGGCTTGCTGTTCTTGAACTGTTTGTAAGTTTCTGTGAGGCCATTTTTTGCTTGGGCTAAAGGAAAGTCTCTCTGTTGATCAGTGGCAGTGAAAAACATTGAGCAGCCTGCCTGCCCCTGTGGGAGTGGTTACTGACTTGAAACTGTAGTTTTATTGGCCATTCTGAGTCAATTCCAAAACTCCTTCATCTTCCTCTCTTAAAACCCTCTTTTGCGCTGTTTTGCGCGTTTTTGTGCATAGCGCAACAACGGGCAGCGCTGCCTAATTGGGTTTAAACTATTCCTGGCTCCACAAAGTCTGCTCTTCACTTTTTCCCTTAGAACTGCTCTATCTCTCAATTTAAACACCATATTCTCATTCTAAGGCCCTTCACTGGTCCAGTTAAGTAATCCTACAAGTTACCACTATTAAACCATAAGCACTACTTACTCTTATACTCTCTACGATTACCCTGTCCTCTATTGGTCCATCTTAAATTCAGTTTCCCTATTACTCTAGCATGTCCAAAGGTCAGTCAATGGTTTCCTCTCCAGTCCAGCTGGTGAATCTTGGAATTTTAAGGCAATGTTACAACTGTCTCATGTACACAGACAACCCTCTCCTCCTCCAAACAGGTTCAAATATATGTGAGAGATGCAACTATTTAGCCAAACTGGAGGCTGAGCTCTCTCATCTCAAAACTGGTGTAACCAGTCAGGAGGAGAAGGTAACCTCACACAACACAATTCCAGTATCACATAGTCCCACCACATCAGCGAACCAAACACATAAATACACAAAAACATACTCGGAGGCTCTAAATAAAAATCTACCTAAGCAACAGAGACCTCCACAGCAGACATCCAAGCAAACGCTACCTCAAAACAAAACACACACACAACACATAACCCACAAAGTCAGTGTGCCAAGCAGCCACAGCCCTTAAGGCTGAATAACACACCTGATACTCTTGTTATAGGTGACTCTATTGTCAGACACACTGACGTCCCGCTCACCAGGCTGAATAAAGAGAAGGTCACAGTGAGCTGCCTGTCGGGCGCTAGGATCCGCCACATAACGCAAGCACTCATGTCACTCCAAAGCAAATACAAATATGACTCAGTCATTGTACATGCTGGTGTGAATGACCTGAGACGTACCTCCCTGGACTACATGAAAAGAGACATAGAGGAGCTCTCTGATCATGTAG
This sequence comes from Protopterus annectens, assembly GCF_019279795.1. Lineage (NCBI taxonomy): Eukaryota > Metazoa > Chordata > Ceratodontiformes > Protopteridae > Protopterus > Protopterus annectens. The sequence goes on from NC_056730.1 coordinate 1,024,832,905, forward strand.
CCCAGGCTGGTATGACCCTGACCTTGAGCAGCATCTTACCCTCACCTAGAATGATGCCACAGTACAAAGACAAAATGATCGCTTTTAACAATTGGCTAAAATTTTGGTGTCATTCAAAGGGGATCCAGTGTCTGTCAGCCTGGGATGACATGCTCGACAAGCCACGTTGCTTCACTAGGGACGGCTTGCACCTGTCACCACTGGGCTTTCGGATATTGGCAAAGGCTCTTGCCACCCCCATAGTGCCTTTTTTAGGCAAGGCTCAAAAGTCAAACCCACCCCATAGACAGCACAAGGAACAAGAAACTAAGGGTAATGCTGCTAAATGCCAGAAGTCTTAACCTCAAGATGCACACACTCGAAGCTCTCCTCAGTATGGAGAACATTGATATCTGTGCAGTGACAGAAACCTGGTTCAAGGCTCCAGAGAGCACCCCAGCACTACCAGGCTATACCTCATATCATGCTTTTCGGCCCCAAAACCCAGACCGAACCACAAAACGAGGGGGAGTTTCCATATTTATCAAGGATATCCACACTTCCAGGTTAGTGGCATTGCACGAAGTATCAGAGACCATCCATGTGCAACTAACAGTGGGCAAGACTGCTTTTCAGTTTATAGCATCCTACAGACCACCCTCTCAAAGTCAGGAATCCCATTCGGCTTTCCTGAAAACATTGGAGAACATGAAGATCTCTCCGAACACCATTATATTGGGCGACTTCAACTACCCAAACATTGACTGGAAGCACTACTCAAGCCCCAGCACCTTAGCCCAAAGATTCCTGGAAATTATAAACTCAAATGCTATGGAACAACTAGTCACCACTCCCACAAGAGGGGACAACATACTAGACCTGATCATTACCAACATGGGGACTCTATGCTCCACACCAGAAGTATATCCCTCATTGGTAAGATCAGACCATAAATTAATTTCACTGGATGTCCACATCCCGACCCCACCCCCAGCCCAGAAAACCACAGTGAAAAACTTCTCATAAGCGAACTTCTCACTTCTCAAAACCGAAGTGGAATCCTTCAAGGCCCCAGGGCCAGTGGAAACTACACCCCAAACTGCAGAATCCTATATAAATGCATTCTACGGACATCTCCAGGAATGCATGGATCATGCTATCCCAAACAAAACCAAGACCTAATCATCCAAAGGCAGGCGTCCAGTCTGGTGGACCCCTGCCATAAATAAACTGTACAACAGAAGGAGGAAGCTACTACATGATAGAGCAAAATCCTTAATAGGGAAGGCATCTCTGATCAGTACTAGCAAAAAATTACGATCCCTCACAAAATCCTCCAAGGCCAGCTTCGAGAGAAAAATTGCACAGGACACCAAAGACAATCATAAGGCTTTTTTCTGTTATGTTAGAAACCTGGGATGCAACTCCCAGACTTGTTCTGAATTGATTCGAAACGACAAAAAATACACTGAACCCACAGACATCGCCAATATCCTGGCAGACAGGTTCAGTGCAAACTTCTCCACCCCCTCCCCCCCAAAAGAGCAAATATCTATCCCGGCAGAGGGCTGCCTCCCAAACATCTCAGATGCTCAGGTGAAGGCTGCCCTCTCCAAAGCAAAAAACACTGCTTCCATGGGACCAGATGTCGTCCCAGGTTGCGTCCTACATGAACTACAAGAGGAACTAATCCCTCAAATAAAGCAGCTATACAATCTCAGCCTCACTACAGGATATGTACCCACAGAATGGCATACAGCAACAGTGGTCCCACATCTACGGACCCTGGAAACTATCGCCCCATTAGCCTGACTAGCTTAGTCTGCAAGGCTATAGAGAGGATCATCATGGAGCTCATAAACAAAGACATTGGGGACCTACAGACACTAGATCCTACCCAGTTCACCTTTGTCAAGGGCAGATCCTGCCTTTTGAACCTGGTTGACTTCTTTGAAACAGTCACCAAAGCCATAGATGAAGGGAAGGTAGTCCACACAGCCTATCTGGACCTTGCAAAGGCATTTGACACAATACCCCACTCGGGCATCATAGATAAGCTATCCAGCTTAAATATAAACCCCTATGTCACAAGATGGGTCGCAAACTGACTCAAAGACAGAACCCACAGAATGAGAGTTGCTGGAGCCATGTCAGACTCGAAACCGGTCACAAGTGGCATCCCACAGGGTTCTGTCCTGGGACCACTCTTGTTCGGTATATACTTTTCCGAGGTACAGGCAAACATGGGAGGACTATGGCTCACTAAGTTCGCAGACGACTGCAAACTGGGCGCCATAATCAACTCTCCAGCTCACACAAACATCCTTCAAAAAGGTCTCAAAGAGACAGATAACTGGTGCCAGCACCATGGTTTAAAGCTAAATGCCAAAAAATGTATAGTCATACCCTTTGGCAAAAACAATGTGCCCACAAATTACCACATAGGCGGAAACCCATTAAGTACAGAGAAAGTTATTAGGGACCTGGGGACCCAAGTTGATAGCAATCTCTCCTTTGAAAACCACATTGCCAAAGTGGTTAGAAAGACCTTCTACATAGCCCACCTCATCACAAAGGGTTTCACATCTAGATCAAGAGAGGTAATCGTGCCCCTTTATTCATCCCTCATCAGGCCCATCATAGAATACAATGCCGCTTTTGGGATGTACCTTACTCAACACCTGCAGCAATTAGAAAGACCCCAAAAGTATCTCACCAAGAGGATCAAGGGTCTCAAACAGATGCCATATACTGCTCGGTTAAAAAAACTCCAGCTCTACTCAGTTGCATACCGCCTACTTCGAGGCGATCTATGCCTGACATACAAAGCTATGTCAAATCCAGAATTAATGGACATGCTCCACCTCAGTAAATCTAAATCCCTTAGAGCCACACGCTCGAGGGACTTGAACCTCAGCACAGAAATAAATAGAACTTGCTGGAGGGACAGGTTCATAACCCAGAGGCTCCCTTCGCTCTGGAATAGAATTCCAGTTCATGTGAGGCAGAGCACCTCACTGAATCTCTTCAAGAAGAATCTCGATAAGTGGATGGGGGATCGTAGGTGTGTCCCAGGGATTACTCCCGTGTCACTATTAGACAGAGGCACAGTAAACTAAACCTTAAAAAAGGGCACAGTATACTCAAATCAAGGGGTGGCGTAAGCCATACAGAATCGGGCTAGGCTTATAATTGCCCCAGGGCAGATAGCCTAGTATGAACCTATGAACCTATGAACCTAAATATCTGATTAAAATTGTCTCAGGTCTTATTTATTGCATACTAATCTATGTAACAAATAATAATGACTGAGTTTTTCTTCACATATTCACTTCAACTCATTATTGTTTTATATTGCGCTCTATTAATAAACATATGTTCTATGTTTTTCTCATTACAACTTTTTTCACACTTGTTTTGTACTGTAACATGGTACTTTGTGATTTAAAATATTTGTACTTGCTGTTTACATCATACTTTGTGATTGAAACTATCTATATTATTTTTGAAACATTGTGATTGTGGAGCTTTACTCCCCAGACCTCCACTGAAAATGAGCACTTTCTGGCCCAGTCAAACTTTCCTGGTAAACAAATATCAACAAAACAAATAAATTTTCATAAATAACCTGTGCATAAATTAGTCAGCATGAATAACCTGTGCTTACTGTATTTGCATATAGGCATAGTTATGCTCTTTGCTGATAACCACTAAGCAGATGCGAAACCTGTGACTATGAATACCACCCATAAAGCTATAAAATGCCAAGAGTTGTAAGTAGAAATGAGAGCAATATGGAATAAAGATTCCCAATAGTAGCAGGAGCAACACAGTTTAAAAGCTCTATAGAAAAAGTGGGAGAAACAAACACAAATACAAGCTCCCTAATACAGAGCTAAAAATAACTGTTCATCTCATTGCCTTTTGTGATACCCTCATGGCTAAGGGGCTGTATACTGAAGGGCACAACAATGTGGCAAGACTGTTGCACTGGGGATTGTGAAAGCACTACAATATAGGAGTAGCTGAGAATCACCAGAAACATGAGCTGCTAAGCGTTATTGATGGTGATGAAGATCAAATCACATGAAATCACCCAACACCAACAGTGAAGAAAATAGATGCAAGAAAATCAGGTATAGTAGCTCAATAGCATTAGTCATGTAAACAACTGCATTCATTGATTATAGTGTCTTATTTATTGAGAGATGCAAAGTCATAAAATACTAGGATCTGAAAGCAGAAACTAGAACAATGTAGAATAAAGAGAACCAGACATTGCCAACAATAGTAGGACCAGCAGGACTAATAAAAACAATTTTTAAGCATTCCTAAATATGGAAATGAGGAAGGAAGTAATTCTGGGTACACTGTGGGTGCTAAGAAGAGCCTTCTGCTAATATCAAAGACTGAAGTAATGGTGATTTCTTGAATGTTAAAAAGTAACAGCAATATTATACTCATATCATGTGGTAAGCTTCTTATGAAAACACAAATAAGTTTTATAAATTACAAATATGTATATATGTATGTATATATATAAAAAGAGAGAAAAAGCTAAAAGGGTACAGAGAAAGGTAAAAGGGTGCAGAAGCTTAAGTAATGCTATCATTGTTTATATTTATAATACCTACTTTAGGAACAATAATTATTATTACTGTATAATGCCATAGGACTGAATTGCTGATGTCTCAGACACCCTGACAGTGTCACTCATATGATGCTGCAATGCTGCAGAAGCTAGTATGCCAAGTGGTAGGTAGATTTTAGTCCCTAGAGGGACAGGGTTACCCCTATACTGTATAGGAATTTGTAGAGTGTACACATCTGACATAGCCTGTGCCAGTTCTGTTCTCAATCTGCATCTGTCTATTGCCTTCTGATAAGAGAGCTGGCATGCAGAAGCCTGGCACAGTGCCGCACTGGACACCTCTTGGCTGCACAGAGAGCAGGAAGATTTTCCTCATCATCACCCCTGTCTGTGTGGCTGCTCCGAATGCAAGACTCAGCAATGCCGAGTTATTGGTCAAAGTATTTGCAATGGAAATATAACTTTATTTAGGGCAATAGCAATGGCCTCCATCATTTTCATCCTCTGTCGGATGATATATTCAACCAGCTGTCACTAGTAGTTTAAATTGGCATTGGCCAACTATAGCATGTTGCAGAATTATGAATTCCATGCAAAGTGCCTCAGTTGTTATATGTGGTTTCTGAATTGTGTGCATGCTAGCTCGCTGTTGTTTTTGAACCAGTAGTGCAACATAACCCACTGAAATATGGTGTTGTGCCCCACCCATAGTGCATTTTTTTTTAATCTGACAATGTGTCTGTATTACAGTGTTGAATTATACTTGAAGTGCCAGCTTTTAGTTTACACAGCAACTCTTGTATGTAGTCACATTTGAATGATTTAAAAAATATGCAATAAATTATTTAGTCAAAAGAGTAAAAAAGCACAATGCAATCTGGCTTGTTATGCTGCAACCATAACCATAAATCAGTGGCTAAATCAAATGAGATCATTACTATATCATTGAATTTTATTTGCAGATGCCATCTTTTTATGAAAGCCACCGGTCAAACATATGCCAGAAATATAAACTATATCGTTGAAATGAAATTCAGAATACTTTTCTGTTTACAGAACTACAGCAGTTTTCTAACTGCCTTTCATTATAGAATGTAGAAAATAAATAAAGTTAAAATCTATAAAAATGAAATCAAATGAGCACAATTAGCTAGGGCATGGTTAAAACATCATAAAAAACGTATCCATCTGTTTACTAATTCTTGATGAAAAATGAATAATCATTTGTAAGGAGCATGAAACTTCAGTTTTTTTTATTTATTATTAGTTTATACCTCATATGAGTGTGCACCCTAACTAACCTACAAATAATGTATTTTTTATAGTCAGCTAAATAGGTCTCCTATTCTGTTTGCTTGGACACATAGAATCCTGTGAAATTATATTGCACAAGGAGGCGCAGTGCAATACTTTATTTAATAGGCTTTACTTTAAACAGTGCTCCAGCATTTCTGCAAAAAACCCATTTGAACTGTTTCCCAATGTCATAAGCATCATCACTAAATGGAAATAAGAATACCATGGAATACTATTTCCTGACTATTAACAACTAAATGACATTTTCAAGATTTTATGGCAGTAATAATCAATAACAGTGGGAGGAAATGTCTGTATTATAGTCATGAAAGGTTTTGAATTTCATCAATTGTGATGTGTCCTTTTGAACAAACTATATCATCATGATTACATTCCAGCATGCTGCATAAATATAATTTACAAATTTATAAATTACTGCTGTATTCGTCAACTGTTATGTGTGTGTGTGTGTGTGTGTGTGTGTGTGTGTGTGTGTGTGTGTGTGTGTTCTTTGATTTGTCTTTCTTTTCATATTACTTGCCAGTGTACAATGATGGCCTTCTGAAACTTCTGTTTCTTACATGCATCATGATTCTAGTTTTCTAATACTCAAACAAGTGAAGAATATAATTTATATGAGTACTATTCTGATAAAATAAAGGTTTCATCTTGTTTTTTGTTTCAGATTACCTCATGTTACTATCTGTGTTGATTTATGTTTTTATTATGTATATTATTACGTTTTCCCAGATTTATGTTTTATTACTTTATCTTCTGTCACTGAGCATGTGATTATTTGGGAAGTTTGTAGGTGAAATAGGGAATTACATGATTTTCACAGCCAAAGAAGCAACTTTTGAGTGATTTTTGATATAAAAATGAAATAGAAAAAATAATAAAAGCAAATAATCTGTTTAAAAATGGATACCGCTAATTGTCATATAAATTGTATGAATAAAAAACAGTCCTTTTTTAAAGGTTCTAAACAAGTATTAGACTACACTTTTCCTTAGCTTTCTCTTGTTTCCCAGTGATTTATTTGTTTTAAAAGGCATTGCTTTTCAGCAAACTTCATGACCAGAAACATTTTGGTGAGTATCTGCAGTACTGCATAAATCTGTCTAACTAATCTATTTATCCAAGCAGTTTAATATTCTCTCTCAATCTAATCTCTATTTATCTAATCTATCTCTATCTATCTATCTATCTATCTATCTATCTATCTATCTATCTATCTATCTATCTATATCTCTCTATATCTATCAAGACCTTTCTATCTTTCCAGAATTTGCTGCTTTTTTTCACCCCTATAGTACCCTCAAATATTTTGGTCTCCTCTCTGTGCATGATTAATTATACCCTGCATGCATTATGAGCTCAGGATTAGCAACATTTTTCATTCCCTTGCTACCGCTTACTTTATCTGGCATAAATTTAGGTCAAATGTCCAAGCTAAGTTCCCCTCAAAGTCTGTCTTCACAATTGCTCACTTTTTGCATCATTTCCTCGTTATCTTGGTAAACAAGTTCTTGCTGTATAAATATGGCAGCTTTACTATTTTCTACTGTGATTTCTTGATTTATCTTGAACATTAACACATGGCCACAGTATAATATCAGTCATTCAATCTGCAGACAGTCTCTACTGTTGTTTACTGGCAATCCCAAATTTAAGTCAGTGGACTAGCCCTGAACCCATTCATCTGTCTACAAACCATGCTATTGATTCCATATAGGGCTTTGGCTGTTTAGGTCAGAACGGCTTGTTCCTTTTTTCCAAAAGGTACTCTCTTTTCATTGTCAAAAGCAAAGTATTCATCTTACTATAGACCGCCAATCATGCACTAAAAGCCTATCCTGATCAAAGCTACAGTACTTGTCATATAAGGCATGTCACTCCATCTGTCTGTTCACTGGCTCATGCTCATGCATAGGTATTCCTACCATGCAAGTCACCAGTGTAACCAGACCATGATGCTATTAATCTGTACAAAGTAGCAGCATCACACAAAATGGCTGGCATTTTAAATAGCCCCACAGACATCATTTGCAGTATGTGGGCTGAGAGTACTATGGTCCATCTCCATTTCCAGCATCTGTATACAAATGGTTGTAGTGATGCCCTTACACAAGTTGGGAATGTACATTTCAGAATATTTGGGAACCTACTATGTAATTATGTCACAGATCATCATCATGATCCTTACAAAAAAGGATAGATATGACCCTGCCTGTACAAATAAGTTCATGTACAGAAAGTTGAGTAATATTCAGATAGAGCTGTAATATGACAAGCGCATGAGGCAAGTCCAGCAAACTCACAGAAAGTCACAGTGGACTGTTTATCTTTAGGGCCAGCAGCAGGAAAAGTTTTACATGTTTGGTACCATTAAAAGCTGGACTTGCCCAGATGCAAAGGGCATGTCATTAACATGAAAACAAGCATCACTAAGAGGTGTATACATCTGATGCACCAAAGGTTTTTACAGAGAAGGTTGTTAACGGTGTTAGAAGTGTGTTCATCTGACATACCACAAGCTTTTACAATAAGCCTACATTCATATATACATTTATACATATCTACTTGCTGTACAGCATTCCTTATATGAGTTACACAAATGTTTACTAGAGGTTGTTTGGGAGATTAAGTACTGCACAGATGAGCACAGCTAATGGCAGAAGTGTATGTCAGTTACAGACAACCAATGCAAGGAAGATGAAGAATGCTATATTACAGAGGGATACTCAACAGCAAAAGACCACTGAGGTGTACAACATCATTCTTTCTATACTCGGAGAGAACCCCTAATAATGAAAGAATATGGAGGTGCAATGGCACATATTGAGTATACCTATCCAGAGATAACGGCTAAGGCAGCCAAGGAAAACACAAGGCACATTCTGTATCAGTCTCCTAATTAATTATTGGTTTTTCATATCTGCAATAAAATCATGAACTAAAAAGCCTATTCATTAATCAGTATCCATTATGTAATACTTATAATATAGATAAATCATCACAAATATATGAGTTCCAGTATCCACCAGTGATATATAGTACATGATAATAATATCACTGACATAAGTCCTCAGAAAAGTGTTGATCACATGTGATCCTGGTTACCAGTAACAGGAAGGATGGCAGTATCCATACAGCTGTCATGCAATGCTGAAGACAGGACATTCAGCCTTCAACTTCACACTCAAGTAAGGCATGCCACAGCCAGGACATCTATCACACCTATTATACACTAATACACATTAGAATGCAATGCCTCCATCTCTGTCCCACTTGTGCTGAGATCCTACACACATAGCAGCTGTGCAATTGTTACTGACAAGTTCTGGAATGTATAAAACTGAGCATATTCTGATGACAACACTAGTGTACTCTACTTGAAGACTTTAAGAGGAGACCTGCATATCATATAAGTTATGCATGTTGATTAGGAGTTAACCAATTCTTTGACTATGGCTTGAATTCAATGAAAACAAGATAAGAGCAACCCAATACACAATACAGCTAGTGCACCTCATCTGTCCTCCACTGCATTGAAAATGCCATCAGTAACACACAGCCATTGACCAGGCACAGGCCATCTGGCAAGCACTTTGAGAACAGAATCAGGAGTAAAATACATTTGTAGTGTTTCCTTTTTACTGATGTTTAAAGTGTACCAATTAACATGTCAAATAAAAAGCTTTCTCAAAATGGCAGAAACAGAAACCAGTGAGGATGTAAACCTTAACAGTACATTATTAGTATAAAGCTGAATCTTGTACTGAGTTTATCTGACATATTACTCTGTTCCAGCACTACTGTATAAAAGTTATATAGGTACAGGAACAAAGGGTACATCTACTTTGTACACTACATAATGACTATAAGATCAGAAAGAGCACTTATCTACTTAAAATAAGCCGCTGCTCCACTATATAGAGTGGAGATATGTGAAAAATCAGACTCTTGTCAGTTTCATTTCCAGCCTTTAAAACTCCCAGAAACACAATAAAAAATGTGTTAAGTGTCGGAGTAGGCAGCATTGCTTTTACATGTGCAGAAGATGCATATCAGTTCAGGAGAAGTACCTGTTGCATTGCACTTGTTACCTTTCTTAGGGGGATATTCAGAAAGATCTGTAATACAACAGTGTGATGTGGCTTGAGACTACTTTTATGTGTCTCATGGCTGGCATAGCACTGGCATGTCATGGAATGAGCTATATAGTAAATAATAGCAGCCTTGGTAATGGTAGTCTGTATGCTGTGTGACTGATGTGATAGGCACAGTAAGTCACCATGCACAATGCTATGCACTTTCGCATGCACATTAAATCTCCTCATAACTGCAATAGTGGCATGGTGAGCAGGCCATATAGGGCCAGTACAGCAAAGTACTAACTCAATTCATCACTGACATGAGAAAGAAATGGCAGGATATCTAGATAGAAGGGTAAGAGCAAGTAGGGGAACACACACACAGGAATATCCTGAAAGAAAAATTGGTGGGGCTGCAATTTGTTAACTGGAATATGTGCTCATTTTCCATTGTTTTAAATAAGGGGTAGAGTGGGATGGTAGCAATAACCATGTATTGATAAGAAGACAATAATATAAAAGGTTATGGGATTAGGGAACACGCACACATGGATATCCTGAAAGAAAAATTGTTGAGGCTGCAATTTGTGAACTGGAGCATGTGCTCATTTTCCATTGTTTTAAATAAGGGTAGAGTGGGATGACAGCAATAACCATGTATTGATAAGAAAAAGATAATATAAAATGTAATGGGGGTAGACAAACCAACATAACATTAAGATGGAGACAACTGGGAGCTATGAACACAAAAAATAGACAGTAGTGGAAAAATGCAAGCGTATAGAGGAAGGACAACTGGTGATGAGTAAAGCTGAACTACAATTTGGGCATGGGTATTGACACATGAGAAAGGTCAATATCTAGAATGGGGCTAGAGCAGAGTGTAGTGGATTTATCATCCCAGTCTAGAGGAGAAACACCTTCCCCCAAAGTCAGTCACATCTGTATCTAAAATTGCAAACAGATACAAATACAGAGAAAACCCACTGCTTAGGTACTGTTCAAAATCTAGGACTTGAAAGGATAATGATTCCAAAAACCAAACAGACTACGAAAGAACAAAAATTCGAGGGAACAAGCTGCTAAGCGTAAGGAAAACAGATGATAAAGTAAAATCCACAGTCCGGTAAAACTGTTCCAAAGAAGGCAACAAAAGTCCATGCGCTGTAATATTAGAGCTTTTATTAACCACAAGCACTTTCGGAGACTCCTATCTCTCCTTCCTCAGACAAAATGAAACAACCAGTTGTAGTGTCAAACTTTCTTTAAAAGGGTGTTGTTAACTAATTAACCAATTAGAAAACAAATTACCAATTACCAATTCAACAGCTTGTGAGTTTAAAATCATACAGAACCAGCAGCTAAAATGTTAGAAACAAAACAAAACAAAACTTCACTTTAAAAATGTGAATTATTTCGCCATTTAAAACACAAAACTTCCAGCCTTTTATCATAAAGGGATATAATATCTATCAGTGCTCTTATCGTAATATACATTGTTCTTATGTTGTGTAAAAGTGTATACACAAAAATTATAAATTACTTAATAACTACATCCAAAGGCTGAGCCTTAAACATTTAAATTTAAATTTAAATTTAACTCATAGTGCTAACATTTAAATGATTGTTAGCATGGAACTACAAAACTCTCATGAGTAGCTTTCCAAATATTAACACCTATAAGTTTAAAGTTTTGAAATTTAAAATTTTAAAACAAAACTTCTATACATTTTCAAATGTCCTGTTGTTATAAATATGCTCTAAGAAGAACCAATTATTAGTTTTAGTGTTTAATTTTTATAATACCTGCAGCTTATAATGACCTGATATATGTGTAAACCTAATGTGTTTCAATATTTATGGCTAATAAGTTTTGTGGTTTGTTAAAATGGATACAAACCACTATGTCCATGTGGCATTATGTTGTTCTCGTTGATCAATGTAAAGGTCAACTCAACAGTCCTTCCTATGCATTTTAAATACAGCGTCATTCAAAATGGAACCAAATCAAAAATATGACTTAGCTATGCATGGAGAGTTGAGTCAAAAGATGCTACCTTACAAGCTAAGTTTTTTTTAAATAAGTGGCGATATTGCTTCATTTTAAGCCAGGGTGTGTGTGTGCAGATGTCCTAAGCTGCCATAATAGCTCTTCCTTTTCTAACAACAATTGCCATGGACCTGAAAACATTTGTGTCTTAATTTGTTTCAGAACCATAAATCTGAAACTATGTTCTTTATTGTCCATAACATGGAACTTAGAAATAGCATATAAATGCTCATACAAGTCTTTCCTATATAGAAAGCAGGGCACTGCTTACACCACTGCCTTAGATGAGCAGGTAAAATTACCTGTTAATTTGTATTTCACATTGTTGATAACCACATAATTACCTTCCTGCATGAATTTACACTGGTTGCACAATCCACATTTAACCATACCCTTAACTTTATTAAATGAACTATTTTTGTTCATTTCTAGCAATGCCTTAAGTTAAATCCTTTCCTAAAGGCTATACTGGGTGTTGTACCCAACAATTGCTGTAAGTTTGTATCTTCTTTTATGTTGGCCCAATTTTTCTGCAGAATTTCCCTAATAAAATGGTGATCAATTGAGAACGTGCACAAGAATCTGACTTCTATATCAGCTTCTCCACCCTTTCTGTTCAGGCCCCACAGAGTCTTGGTTAGTCATCAAGTTCGGCCCTGCTCTATTAAGGATGGGTCTAAAGTAGCCGGATTCCCTTTTGTGTTTCACTTCAGATACGATCTCCAAAATGAGAGAATTGGGATACCCCCTATTAGCAAACATAGCAGTTAAATTGGTACATTCATAATGGAAATCCTCATCTTTGGTTATCATCAGCGCCGCCCTAACCATCTGCCCCTTAACCACAGCTCTTTTTTGATGGATAGGGTGGCAACTACCAAAGTGCAGGAATCCATTAGAATACGTGGGCTTTCTATAGATGTTACTAGTAAACATAGCCAATTTTCTATCTTTGGTCAGATTAATATCTAAAAAGCTAATTTCGCTCTCGTTCACTTCAAATGTGAAATCCAAGAAGTGGGTCATGCACGTTCTCAATTGATCACCATTTTATTAGGGGAATTCTGCAGAAAAATTGGGCCAACATAAAAGAAGATACAAACTTACAGCAATTGTTGGGTACAACACCCAGTATAGCCTTTAGGAAAGGATTTAACTTAAAGGCATTGCTAGAAATGAACAAAAATAGTTCATTTAATAAAGTTAAGGGTATGGTTAAATGTGGATTGTGCAACCAGTGTAAATTCATGCAGGAAGGTAATTATGTGGTTATCAACAATGTGAAATACAAATTAACAGGTAATTTTACCTGCTCATCTAAGGCAGTGGTGTATGTGGCAGTTGTAAGCTGTGCCCTGCTTTCTATATAGGAAAGACTGAGAGGGCACTGCATAAAAGAGTGTATGAGCATTTATATGCTATTTCTAAGAGCGACACTAACAACGCCTGGCCTTCCATGTTATGGACAATAAAGAACATAGTTTCAGATTTATGGTTCTGAAACAAATTAAGACACAAATGTTGTCAGGTCCATGGCAATTGTTGTTAGAAAAGGAAGAGCTATTATGGCAGCTTAGGACATCTGCACACACACACTTGTATTTTAAAACTATTAGCTTGTAAAGGTAGCATCTTTTGACTCAGCAGGGAGCTTTGGAAACTCTCCATGCATAGCTAAGTCATATTTTTGATTTGGTTCCATTTTGAATGACGCTGTATTTAGCGCCTAACACAAATGCATAGGGAAATGAAGACTTAAAAATGAAGTGTTGAGTTGACCTATGTAGGATTTTACATTGATCAACTATTTAACGCATGTATCGCATTTAAGAGAACAACATAATGCCACATGGACATAGTGGTTTGTATCCATTTTAAACAAACCACAAAACTTATTAGCGTCATAAATATTGAAACACATTAGGTTTACATATTCGCTCAATTATAAGCTGCAGGTATTATAAAAATTAAACACTAAAACTAATAATTGGTTCTTCTTAGAGCATATTTATAACAACAGGACATTTGAAAATGTATAGAAGTTTTTGTTTTAAAATTTTAAATTTCAAAACTTTAAACTTATAGGTGTTAATATTTGGAAAGCTACTCATGAGAGTTTTGTAGTTCCATGCTAACAATCATTTAAATGTTAGCACTATGAGTTAAATTTAAATTTAAATTTAAATGTTTAAGGCTCAGCCTTTGGATGTAGTTGCAAATTTGTGTATACACTTTTACACAACATAAGAACAATGTATATAAGAGCACTGATAGATATTATATCCCTTTATGATAGAAAAGGCTGGAAGTTTTGTGTTTTAAATGGTGAAATAATTCACATTTTTAAAGTGAAGTTTTGTTTTGTTTTGTTTCTAACATTTTAGCTGCTGGTTCTGTATGATTTTAAACTCACAAGCTGTTGAATTGGTAATTGGTAATTTGTTTTCTAATTGGTTAATTAGTTAACAACACAAGAAAGTTTGACACTACAACTGGTTGTTTCATTTTGTCTGAGGAAGGAGAGATAGAGTGCTTGTGGTTAATAAAAGCTCTAATATTACAGCGCATGGACTTTTGTTGCCTTCTTTGGAACAGTATTACCGGACTGTGGATTTTACTTGAAAGGATAATATTAGCTCTCATTTGGGACTCAGACTCAAAACCTCCAGCATATTATTTGGTTGTTACTACCAATGGACTAACAAAAGCATCTGGACACAAACATGGTGAGTTTTCCCTTTAGAACCTTATCCCTTCATTTAGGAGCCACCCAAACCAGTGATAAAGGTCAAATTACAAACACACACATACATGTAACCGCAGATAAAGCCCTTCATTTAGGCACTGTTAAAATCATACAAGTAAAAGGATAATGCTTGCTCTTATGTGGGAAATATACCCAAGACATCTAGCCATAGGACCAACAGGAACCTCTGGGCAGATAAGTACTGAGATTTCTCTGTAGAGCCTTTTCCCTTCAGCTAACTCCCCCCATGCAACGTGTTAAGGTCAAATTGCAAACACACACACACACACACAAATACAGAGAACACCCTATGCTTAGGCACTCTTCAAATCATAGAAGTAAAAAGATAATATTAGCTGTAACTGACATCCTGGACAGACTCTGCCTCCAGTGACCTGTTGGATGATGCTGCCAGCCATGCAAGTATATTGGTTACACAAGGAGATATTCCAATGTCTCAATTGTAGGCCTAACTCTGCAGATGACCTGTGAGCAGCCTCTTCTCCCAACCTGAGAGATGCCCAAAGAGGGTGCTAGTAAACCAGCAGGTTACTTTTCACAAGAAGGGGGAAGGGCTTTGTCTATCTGCAGATAGACAAGACTGGGGACTGGTGGTCACCCAGCAGCAGGCACATTGGCTGGTCTGGGCCTATATGTCTGCTGCCTTACCTCATCATCCACGGCTTGAATGATCATATCATTCTCAGTGTCTGTGTATGACGGTTTATGGGATGCAGATGTGCTGGGCACCAAAAAAACATATGGTTAAACACAAAATATATATAAATGTATCCATCCTTCCTACACAAAACACATGATAAAGGTAGGTTTTATATGAGTAACCACAACTTAATAACAGGTTTCCTCTTCTTCACCCCAATGCAAAACAAAGAAAAACTTTTATAATAAATTCATAGCAAGACAAACATTTCTGTCACTATATAGTACATTGCAGCATTAAAAAAATAATGTACATCTGTCAAAGAAAATTGGTTAATTGTTTTTTGGTCAGATATGCACTTCTGAGGAGGGCAGCCAGATATACACCAGCGCCTTAACAAAATTGTCACTGCTACTAATGCAAGAACCCATGATCATGTTAATAAATAATACAAAATCCTCTGAACAAAGTGGTCAGCTTTCAAGACTGAATTTTCAATTTATCTGTCAGTTATGTAGGAAAATACTGCATAGTCAAGAAATAACTGTGGCATACATGCCCATGCCAACATCTACTGAGCATAATGCAGAGAGTTATATTGAGAAATGCAATCCATAACTAAGGTAAAAATACTTAAATGTGTTTGCAACAACAAAATACCTTTGAAGCATGCCAGTTGTGAAAGCAGAAACAAATTCAAAGCAAATAGCAAAATCAAGTTCTCTGGATCTATTCTCACCTACCACGATACAAGCAATTTACCTACACAATTACTTTTATATTGAGCAGATTCAGCCCCCTCAACCCTGTGAATATGAAAATGAGGTATGAACTCATTAGCATTCATGAATGTCACAATCTGCACTAAGTGTAGGGAATGTAAACATGGTATAAGGACCTAAATGATTGCATGCACACTCCCTACCTCTGTAAGGATGAGCACTGGGAAGTGTTACCTGCTAAGTGCTTGCAAGGGTGAATGCTTAGTCTGACTACAGTATCAATCAGGGTATGTCAGGGAGAAAGGACTTACAAGAAATTTTCTGACTACAATTGACTGAGAGAGCAACGCTCCTAACATTTATAGGAATTGTTCATGGCAACAGTTTCTGCCTCTGAATACAATTGTGGTGACAATTCTAAGAAAGTATGTTATTCATTGGAAAACATTTCAACTACAAGGCAAGGAACATAACAGTCTGGTTAGAAAAATACAGATCTTTGAATGATGTTCAGAAAATAAAAAGAAGCAAAGAGGTGCAGTGTTCATTTTTTATTTTATGTTGTGTGTTTAATGATTATCTTCCCTGTTGCCAGTATCACAGTCATCCACACATCTATCTGCAAATTACACAGAATAAAGGTCAGGAATCATTTATATCACACATGAAATATCAGTTGATACCATGTCATGTAGTGAGTATAGATAACCTCTTCTTCATCCTCACAGTATAATGTGTGTGGCACATAGTGATAGGAATCTAACCTGTGTCTTGTGAAGTCCCTGCTGTTCTGGGGTTCTAATCCAGAGATGGTGCTGTTTGGTGAGCATAATAATGTTTAATGAGAATATGTTCATGTTGAAACACAACAGAGTTAAGGGAATATAAACATTATACATTTTAGCTACATGTTTCATAATGTTTCTTCTATTTCAGTACTTTATATTTTCCTTTCTCATCATTTGAACACTATTTGGCATTGCATATGAATTTAGGCTGCATTCTATAGCACACACCAGTCTGGCACTGGTGCATGGCTGTCAGCACACTGGATAGTACTTAGTGAATAAATTCCACATCTCAGCTAACTACCCCTGTGGCACAAGGCATAACTGAAGTGAAGTGAGATAAATAAGACAGATGATGCAGGGTTCAAATCCATTTAGTTGATAATTTTACAGAGGGGGGTCTGAATACATATTTATATACTGTACATTTTGTTAGATCACTGTGTTGTTGAGTACAATTCCACTATTATCAGTATTGTTAACATCATGTGAGATGTTGTCTGCTCACTTTCACATTATTTGACACTAACTACAAGTCTGATAATGTATGCCACAAATTGCATTTCTGATGTTGCAAGGAGATGTGAGAAGAATGAATATATCACTTGAATGTACTTCTTGCTCTTCTCATTGCTACGCATACCCATTAATTCAATAGTCTGACTAGTCTTTCCATGACTTTGCAAATAAGAGTAGTCATACTAATGGGTCTGTAGTTTCCAAGATCGGTTGAATGTCCTCCCTTATGAAGGGGGATTACCATCACAGTCCTCCATTCATGTGAAACAAAGCCTGTTTTAAGACTATAGTTGAATAATGACTCTATGGTTCCTGATAAGTTGTATTTTACACTATTCAGAAGGCATCCTGGGATGTTATCAGGGCCCACTGAGCCAGTGTTCTTGGCTTTAGTGAGTGCATCTAGTGCATACTCCCTAGTTATAGTTGGAGGGGTTATGTTTAAGAGTATTATTGGAGGGATAGTTAGGAGTGTGGGGGGGTAAAGCTGGAACTGAATTTGTCTGCTAACAGTTCTGCTATATCACCAGGCTTGGTGAATGTGGCACCATTAACTACCCCTTCAGCACATTGCTATGTTCTGCCTTGAGGTTTCTGACATATCTGTAGAAGGCCTTATGGTTATCATCTTTAACCTGGGAGGATTTCTTAACCTCAGCATTGGCTATGCTTGACCTAATTCATACTCTTAGTTGCTTATTGGTTTTAATGAGACAGTTTTTATTTTTATGGGAATTACCCCTTACCATACTGTTTTTCCTTTTATTGTGTATCCTGTTTAATTTGGGATGCCACTAGGGTGGTTTGTTTCTAGAGCTAGTTCTGGTTTACTTCTGGTAGGTACAGCAGCCTCTCTGCAGCTGTTGACATGGTTGTACAGAGTTTCTGAGAGCAATTCAGCATAGCCTGGCGGGTTCTACAGTTTGAGGGACAATGCATTTTGACAAACCATCACTTAACAGTAAATTTGCCTTGGAATAGTTCCATTTACTGGTTTTAATGGGGTTACAGAGTTTATTTTGATTTTGAAGGAGAAAGCTTTATAGTCAGACAGTACCATGGAGGAGACATTGATGGTGAGGGATGCAGTATTCTACCATATTTGTGAGCATGAGATCCAGTACGTTGGAGCCTCTAGTGAGTGTATTCACTATTTGGTCAAGGGTGCCTATATTTACAAAGTCCAGAAATCATATGTGCCTGTAGATTTGAGTCCATGCAGGATTCCCAATGTATAGACAGAAATTAAAGTCTCCCATGAGTAGGGTGTCATGTTGTCTGGTAAGTGTCGTCAGTAGGTCTAAACATGCATTGTGAGCTTCTTGGGTCATGAAAGGCTGCCTATAGCTGGCTAGGATATGGCACAGGATTTTATCTATGGTGATCTACACATGGAAGAATTCCAGCACATTCATCCTGTTTGACCACTCTAGAGGCATGCTTGTTACTGATGTATATTGAGACACCTCCACCATTAGTCTTTGTGCAGCTACTGGTATAAAAGTGTGGAAGGCACTGAAACATCTGAAACCTTGCTCTGTCAGGGTACTCTCTGCCACTTTAAAGCATGCCTTGGTAACTGCACAGATGTCTGTGATCTTGAGTGTGATGATGGCTTGGAAAGAATGTATTTTTTTTTATTTATGCTCCCGGCATTGAACAGTAGTATCTTGAGGTTCTGTTTAGTTTATTTGCTTTATCTGTAGGTTTTTCAATTTGTCATTGCCTAAAAAGGTACTATGGGGCCGCCAAAAGACTTGGCTAGTTTAAAAGCCTAGAGGGGAAAAGTGAAGCTCTTACTTGGCAAAGCACCATGGTCTGTTGGAAATGTACTCACAAGCTGACAAATACTGGATCCCCTTAGAATGACACCAGAAAGACAGCCAGTTGTTGAAATCAATCATTTTCTGCTCACATTGTGGCATTATCCTTGGTAATGGTAGCATGCTGCTCAGTGGCAGGCTCATACCAGCCTGAAATACATAACTTGAAACTTCTATGATATCTCTCTAGGTCTATATCACATCGTTGAAGATGCATTACTTTGAATGCGTCTTCATCGAACCCATAAAAACGAAAATTGAAAACAGCGAAACTACATATGAGCGATTTCTTTCCCTGGGAAAGAAATCGCTTATCCAAAAAAATATATATATCACTACACACAAAACAAAGTGGGGGGCTTCACCCCCCACATCCCTCAACATGGGGGGCTGTGCCCCCCACACCCCTCCTAACTAAATATACCAACTCTGAGATCACACTACAGTTTACAAAACAGCAAACTACTGGAGGCAGGCAAGCAATTTCTTTCCCAGTGAAAGAAATGGCTCATATGCCCCTTTGCTGTTTTCAGTTTTCGTTATTTTAAGTTCAGTGAAGACACATTTGAAATTATGTGTCTTCAATGATCTAATAGGAACCCTGTCTCTCTTCATATAGTCTAGGGAGCTACATCTTGGGTCATTACACCTACATGGTCTAAGATGGAATCATACAGGTACGTTGAGAGCATGCATGATTTGATTCCAGATAAGCAACTAGCAGTTATCTTCTCCTTGTTCAGTCTTGTCAGAGGGGCATCTGTCTACCTTACAATGGAGCCCCTATGATGGGGAGTGTGTTTGCTTGCCTTAGGGGATTAGTGTTTGGGGTTCCAAAAAGCATGACAATATGTGTGGTTTAGGTTTTCTTTTTTCTGAGTGCCTTTGGGCTTGCTGAGGCATAGCTTTGACAGTGGGTGGTCTAAGTCATCTTTTTTTAAGAAGATTGCTTTTAAGTGTCTCAGCATATATTAGTCTATATGTGTGTTGTATGCTATGTAAGGTGGGTATTGTGTTTATGGTTTTGACAACCTGATGTGGACTCATATTCAAGAGATTAGTCTCCAGTGTCATTGTGTAATTACAACTCTCACATATCATGTCTAATTCTTCAAGGATTAAGTGGTTGTCATTAAACATAATGTGCCTGATTGTTTTGTAGTTTTGAACAAAACTGTATAAAAAAGTGATTCCAGTTCTTCAATGTATAACTACTTGAAACTATAACATTGCAATTATTGCTTTCCTGTTAACTCCCTCTGTCAGCTTCCCACCTACTCCTTAGCATCTGGTATTACAATTAACCAATCTTTGCAATATCTAGGAATATCTTTCCACCCAAATTCTAAACAATCATATACAAATAATATTACTAATCTCTGGTCAAACATTCAACACAATCTTAACAGATGGACAAAACTTAAACTCCTATTCCTTGCTAAAATAGCCACAATCAAGATGAATCTTTAACCCAGATTACTATATATATATTTAATGCCTCCAGTATTATTATTAACCAAAAATTCTTTAAAACCATCCACTTTACAATTTCCAAATTTATCTGGGTTCCCAAATCAATCAGAATTGCCTACGACAAAATGACCTATCATAAAAATTGTGGGGGTTTAGGGTTACCCAATTTTAAACTCTATTACAATATCATAAAATGTAATAAACTAATAGCAATAGCCAACTATACCCCATCATCACAGCAATGGACTCCAACTTGGGTTAAACTCTTGTACAACTGTGCCATAACATTTTGCCTAAACCCCAGAGCCCTCCCTTTTCTCTATAGTGAGAACTTAAAAAAATCTTAACATACATCCAATCATTAAATATAAAATCACCACCATAAAAACGACCTTCAAATCCTTAAACTTATATTATGCATTAATTTCCCTACAACGAATCCACCTTAACCCCAATCTTAAAATGAATAACAATATGATTAACCTACACACTTTTCCCCACCTTACGAAACTAACCATATCTGATATATTTCCCTTCAAGAATAATACTATAGCTGAAATGAGAACTCAATTAATGCTCCCTAAAAGCTATACAATCATTTTAAGGCAATTACGTGACCTTAGCCACTGTATTATAGATAATCCTGACATAAATGCCAATGAGATTCAAACCTGTAAAACCATATGGAACCTCCTATCATTAAACAAAAAAAATGTTATGTAATTCCTACAAATTTATTCTTTCAATCAAAACTCAAAAATACGTTATTTATTCTAAATACTGGAAGGAGCCTGATCCTTCAGTCACAAATAATACAAATATACCTATCTATCCAGCTTACCTCAAAACTCATTCTCCATAAAAAACTTAAATATACACAAATCATGATACTTCATAATGTCTATCTTACTCCAACCATTGTAAATAAAATATAGCCCTACACCTCACCATTCTGCTGCTACTGTGATAACCACAAGGCTGACCTGCTCCACATCTTCTGGAGCTGCAAATGCACTTACAAGCTCTGGTGCTCACTTTAGAGTCCAATTAGAATAAAATAGGCTACAAAAAACAACTTTATCTTGGAAGCTAGCTCTCCTACATATCACCCCCACTGGTCTGACTAAACTACAGACACATATATTAGTAACACTAGTTCCATTACATAAATACTACATTACACTACACTGGTAGGATTGAACATCACTCACCTGGGAGGGTTTCAAACATCTAGCTACCAAACACCTCCTAGCTCATAAATATTTAACCTTTTCACAGAAATCCCAAACCCAATTTACAGAATTTTGGAAATCCCTTTTTGATCACATTCTAGCTTGATATTAGTATCTTTACTTAAAGATGGACATTTGGCATATGTGTAAATAGTTTTAACTGTTTTCTTTTCAGTTATGTGTATTCTCATCACTGTATTCCTGTTCATAATGTCACCTTTCAAATTTCAATGTTATGTTTACTGTATCTTTGATCAAAAAGAAATAAAATATTTTTCATGAAAAACATTGTAATTATTGCTGCTTTTTGTGATATTCTTTGTGATATTATTGTGACACTTCTGTGATTTTGTTACTTTTATCTGGAACTTTTCTCCTCGAGTCTCCAATGAAAATGGACTCCTGGCTTAGCTGGACTAGCCTGGTTAACAAATGGCAATAAATAAATAAATTAATTAAATAAATAAATTACTACACTGTTTCAAGATGCCAATGTCCACTAAGCTGGCTACAGAGAAATTAGGAAATTGCATATCCATACTGTCCGGTCCTTTGATTTGTGAGCTACAAATGGGTGGTGTTTTGGGGTTATAAGGCTATTAAAGGTGCTTTGTTTGTGCAGACTAATAAGACTGCTTTACTGGGGCAGACTAAGATAAATAGTAGTTAATTCTAACTTTAATGTTCACACAATACTGAATTCTACTACATCTGTGAGTATTGCCACTTGAGGCCCAAAGTGTTATGGATTGTTCTACAGAAAAAAATTGTTTTCTAGGTGTTTGCTTTTGTACTGAGCATTTGTTAACCCATGCAAACATACAAAAGTTTTAGCTGCGTAGAGAAAAAAAACAGAAAACTAGTGAGCGCTCTTTGCTAATAAAATGACCACACTATGAGTCCTTTTGTGTACTTCCGAACTCAGACAGACCAGGAAAACACTTCCTGCCACAAGATGAATAAACCCATTCCTCTTGATGCAAAAACAGAGTAGAAGAGACAATTTCAAGACAGTAGCAGTGAGAGGAAGAGGACATTTATTTTTATAAAAAATTCAGTGAAATGCACACATAAAAACAGGAAACAAAAGTGATCACTTAAAACAATTTAAGTGCGATTTAGCAATTAAAAATGCTTAACTTTGTCTGGATGGCATGGGATAGAAGTAAAACACTTCTGGAATGCAGGCTAGGACCCCAAACTTTGCTGAGCTCCAGGAAAACAAGCAGGAGACAGTATGTAGTAAAAGAGGTTTACTCAAGAACAATGCTTGTTTACTAGGTGGGCATTCAGTATAATGAGTCTATGGAAAACAATGGGTGGGAAAAGCACATAAATAGCTTTGGCTTTCCCATGAGAACAACTAAGGTTTTTCATGTGGTGTAAAGACAAATGGCTGTCATTCTTCCCAATGTCATGTAGCTTTTGTCATCACATAGTTAGGTGTTCAAAACCCACATTAGCTGACTCTAAATATTGCATGTCCTAATGGTGTTATGTATGAATTACATCCACAAGTGTTATAATGCACACAATTACAGTGGGAAAAACCTCCTCCAACCTTTTTATCTCATACAAATTGCAACATAAGCATATTATGTAATGACTTCCCATAGGTGGAGTGTCACAGGTTTGTTAAAACTTCCCACTGTGACACATGTGATTCATACATGTTTGTAGTCACTGGATTTGCATAGCTTTCTGTTCAATTCTAGCCAAGAGTAGCATTCGATGAATGCACTGACAGTACACAGACAACAGTGCATTAAATTATTATTCTCAATTTTTACTTTGGAGCAAGAAATATCAAGTAATTTTGTAATATCCTGCCAGTGATAGTTGTTCTGCAAATATTGTGGTGTCAGTGCTCATGCGTCACATGCATTCAGTAATGACTTGTATAGCATATCTACACATATACAGTGTATTTCAAATCAGGAACAATGTTGTTGGACAAAATAACATCAACAGCTTCCTTGACTGAGAAATATTTGATATTGCAATGCTCATAGTTGTGTGAACATTAACATAATTACCTGCTTGTCATCATTCTGACTAAATCATATTGTACACCTTATCCTCAAATGTCCTGTATTATGCCACTCATTCATTTCATTTATTTTGGACAATATCCATTGCTATGTCATGTGGCAGACATACTCAATTCTCAGTTCTGTAGAGTATGTAGTTGGATAGGCGAGGGATGAATCTGGTAACATCTGTCTGTCAAATAACTGTGTCAGACAACCGTGGCTTAGGCAAAGGAAGTATTTATTGCACAGTCAGAGGGCAATATTTTTAAGGCATCAGCATCCACAGTAGGAGATCCATACCCGTTGCAATAATGAAGTGCTGTGAATCCTTAAAGTGTGTTCATCATGATGCATACAGTATGCCTGTTTCTGTAGTGTCACAGGTTGTTACACATCTTTCTGATATCTGTCCTGGCATGTGTTCCAATCTGGCATGATGCAAATGATGATTATGTCATTGATTGTTCACATGCATTACTTAATTTCTAAATATGAATACACTGTATTACGTCTTCCTCCAAACATTTATGCATTACTGTAGTTGTTTTCTTCACACTGTACAACTGTACTGGATATGAGGATTTACATAACATGTCTTCCTGTATGGCATTATGCCAGATCATCATAAAGTGTGAGTGGTCCTGTATTTGGACACTTTCTTGAGCATTTGTGTTGTTTACATGCTGTTATGGCAGTGTTTGATGTAATGTTTTGTGAGCATTCCCAGTATAATCTTCTATTAGATGCACTCCATTTACAAATGAAACCTTAAACCACTGCAATATCAACAGATCTGTGTTGTCTAATACATGTCAAAGTAATATATTCCTGTATCTAAACTTGAATAAAATTTTAATTTTAAACAGTATATGTGTGGATTTAGCTCTGTGTTCGTACAGACAGTGGTTTATTTTCAGTTGTTATATATTTCTGTGTATTGTTGGATTGAATTGCAGTGTTTTTTTTATCCAATGACAAATGTTAAAATATGTCACTCAGTTATCTATGACACAGCTACTGTATGGCTCATGTTTTGATTATACAGGATGGAGTGGAGGATACAGCAGTACAGTCAGCTATCAAACATACATCCCCTGTGTGTATGTGTCATATTGAATAACTGCAGTGTATGCAAATAGCCCATAATCCATTGTCCTTGCTATTATCTCAACTCAGCATATTATCAACATTGATATCACATGTGCTCCCCTTTCTTACAATGTTGCATTGTGGCCCTCTCACATACATTATTAGTATGGCTGTTTTTAAGTTATATACATGGGTAAACACTTGGAAACAGGATTATTGATTATTACCAACAATATGGATGTCTTTCTACTGAAAATTTTCCTTGTGGCATCATCACATTTGAATGCATTACTGAGTACATTTTTCCATTTACCTTTCCCTTGTAATTATCCCATGACTATTAATATTGTATTCTGTGTAACTTAGCCCAATTTTATGTCCCCTGCATCTACATGATTACAACTCACTTGCCTTTACTTCATATAAGCTGTCTGCGCCTGCTTGCCTAATATGTTTCTGAGGACAATTAGTTTTGTTTACATTGTGTGCCTATGTTCTCATCACAATTTTATGGCCAGCAACACTGCTGCTGCCCACACAACAGTGCTCAGAAATGTGTAAGTGTGATCACAGTATGGGCGGCACAGTGGTGCAGCAGTTAGCATTCTCGCCTCACAGCAAGAGGTTCTCTGGTTAGATTGTCGGCTGGGGTGCCCTCTGTGTGGAGTTTGCATGTCCTCCTTGCATTCATATGAGTTTCCTCCAGGTGCTCTAGTTTCCTTTCACATTCCAAAGACATGCATCTGGAGCATTTCTCTCCTGGCCTCTGCTGAAAATGGGTTCTGTCCCAGTTGGACTTTCCTGGTAATCAAATGTTAAAGTAAAATGCTAATGTGCTGCAGTCATGAACCCTTTGTGCAAAGCCTACATGATTGTTTATGAGTTACAGTGATGGCTTTTAGCTACATATTATTTAGTGGTTAGTAGGCAACAGGTGTAGAGATGAGAGAATTTTGAGATGGTGACAGGTCAGAGAAAAATTATTTGACTGAAAGTCATTAGGAAATATTGTGCAGGAAGAGTTTAAAGAAGATGAGTATTTTTAAAAGTAAAAGATGAGAGACAGGATGTGGTATTAATTAGAAAGTATGGAGTTAGTGGTAGACATGTGTGATATAATAGATTAAGTAAACTATAAGGTATACTGGGTAGGAAAGAGAGAAAGTAAAATTGGGGAGGGCTTTGTTGATGATTGGAGAGGATATGTAATATTAAGCTGATAGAGACAAAAGGGGTGTGTATTTGGATATTTGTGAATATGATGAAGAAAAAAAGGAGTGTTTTAAATGTATATATGTTATGTATAACATTAGCCATGAGTACTGCAAGAGCATAGCTAGTTATTATTTAGGTGTTGTTCTAGTGTTGCTTTAAAAATATTTTTTTTGTCTATGAGTTTTCATTGAAGTGGCATGGAATTCCAGAGCTCAGTGACATGGTGAGAGTATAGAAAGTCACCAGCAGAGTTGCTAGTTTTGTTTATGACCAGGAGTACTTTATTATTATTGGATCATTTAAGCTCTGGTACTTGTGTATGGTTGCAGAAATTTCCTAGGGATGGGAATGTTTCCGGGTAGTGCATTAGACTGTCAGCCATTAAAAGATGTGAGCAGGACAGATATTGTAGCATTTATAGCCAGTGTAGTTCTTTTAGTGTTTTACAGTGATATATTGACCAGGTTGTATTAACTGTTGGCTAATTTGGGATAACACAAGCCCAGTTTTCTTCTAAGTATGATATCTAGATTTGTAAAAAACAGGAGATTGGTACAAGAGGGAGTAGATAGGTTTGAGCTATTAATTTCCTAGTATTATCTGTGAGGCATTTTTGGGCCTTGTAGAGACAACCTAACCTTCTATGGGTTTTCTTTATAGCTTGGAGTAGGTGTGGTTCATATTTTAGACTGTCATCGAGTAAGACTCCTTGGAGTTTGGTTTGAGACACGTTTAAATTTTTTTTTTGGATTATTTGATGATAAAACACAAAGTTTGTTTTTGTTTTGAGTATTCTTTGGGGGTTACCAGCATCAGTTTGGTTTTGTAGAATTTAGATGTAAGTCTGAGTTTTTCAGCCAAGATCCTGTGGAAAGGAAAATCTGCTGTATGTTGTCATGCAGATCCTCTAGAGTAGCTGCTGAGCAGATGAGTGTAGCAACATCTGCATATTAGACTAAGATATCTTCTATGGGGGCAGTCTGAAGTTTATTAATAAAGATGTTAAAAAGGAATGGCCATAGAATTGATCCTTATTTGAAATTGGAAGGAAAGACAAGAGCTTGTATTGCCATTTTACTGCTTGCTGTCTATTTGTAAGATAAAGGAGAACCCAGGTAAGGGATGGGTTACTGAGTCCGAGAGAGGAAAGTTCATAGAGTAAGTTTTGGTGAGATACTATAGCAAAGGTTTTGGACAGATTGAGGTATACTGTTAATACTAGATTATCATTATTCCTGTGATGCCTGGCTAAACCGTGTTGAGTTTTGGACAGTGGGTTATGATCAGTAAGGTAGTAGATTAGTTGCTAGTGAACACATTTTCAAGAATTTGTGATGGGTGAGAGAATGGTAATTGGCTTGCAGTTCATTAACTCTGTAGACTTTACATCTCTGTAGAGAGGTATGGCAAAAGATTTTTCCTAGATGTCTCGGACATGCTTTTTTCTTAAGGATCTGTTAATAAGGATAGATACAGAATATGCTATGCATTCAGCTCTAAACTTCAGGTATTCGTTTTGGATGTGATCTTCAGCTGCTGTTGCTGGTTCAAGGTTTTGCAAATACTTTTTGATTACTGTTATGGGGACAGGCTTGTGGTCAGACTGGGATATATTATTTTTTGTGGTGCTGGGATAGAGAGTGGTGAGGTATTTGGATTGATGAGGGATAAAATAGAGGTCACACAGTGGGAATTAAGTTGGGTCGTAATATTTTCTGTATGGTTAATGTTTGAGGAGGGAGGGATGGTAGTCTGACCAGGTTGGAGTAGTTTTTGTATAGAAGACCAGAGTTTCTTGGGGTTGTTTTAATTCATAATCTAGAAGTTAGAGAAATATGTTTTGTTGTTAATAATCTTGTATTTTGCAAGGTGCCTCAGGTGTCTAAAGGTTGAAGGGTAGCCTGGATCTTGTTTTGGAATGCACTTTTCAAGCGCGATCCCACTGTCTAGGTACTTGTCTAGTTTATCTTGTTAGCCATGGAACTAGGTTTGACTTAACCCTCTTGGTTCAAAGAGGTGCATGTTTGTATAGTATAGGTTCATGGGTTGGAATTAGGCTATCGGCCCTAGGGCCTATACAAGCCTAGCAATAACAATTCCCTTGATATTTCTTCCCACAATATTTACTTCTCTGGACCCCCGTCTAGCAGGTCAACTGACATGATCCCCTGGGTGAATTTCCTATCTCCTATCCAGTCATCAAGGTTCCTTTTGAAGAGAGCTAAGGAGGCGCTCTGCTTGACATGTATGGGCAGTCTATTCCAGAGAATGGGGAGTCTCCGGGTCAGGAACATATCCCTCCAGCATGTTTTGTTCATTGTGATGACAAGGTTTAGATCCCTGGAGCATGTGGCTCTGAGGGATTGGGATTTCTTTAAGTGGAGCATATTCAACAGCTCAGGGTTTGACATGGCCTTGTATGTTAAGCAGAGATCGGCTCTGAGTAGACGACATGCCACAGAGTATAGGTGGAGTTTTTTTAGATGGTCAGCATATGGCATCTGCTTTAGGCCTGTGATTCTTTTAGTGAGGTATTTCTTTGGCCTTTCCAGCTGTTGCAGATGTCTTGTGAGGTACATACCAAATGGAGCATTATACTCTATAATGGGTCTAATGAGGGATGAGTACAGTGGGACAATGACCTTCTTTTTTCTGGATGAAAAGCCCTTAGTGATGAGGTGTGCCACATAGAAGGATTTCCTGACTGTTGTGGTGATGTGGTTTTCAAAAGTGAGACCACTGTCCACCTGTGTCCCTAAGTCTCTCATCACACTTTCGATGTTTAGTGTACTGCCACCTATGTGGTAATTCATGGGTACATGTTTTTTCCAAAGGGGATAACTATACATTTCTTGGCATTAAGCTTGAGCCCATGGCTCTGGCACCAGGCATCTGTTTCTGTAAGGCCCTTTTGTAGAATATCCACATCATTTGGGGATTCAATAATGGCTCCCAGTTTGCAGTCATCTGCAAACTTTGTTAGCTAGAGTCCCTTAGTGCTGGCCTGTACTTCAGAGAAGTAGATGCCAAACAAGTGTGGTCCCAGGACTGAACCCTGAGGTACTCCACTTGTCACTTCTCTGGAGCTGGATTTGGAGTCGGCTAATTTTACAATCTGGGTTCTGTCAGTAAGCCAGTTGGCAACCCATCGAATGATGTAGGGATTTATGCCCAGCTTAATAAGTTTATCTATGATTCCTGAGTGGTGGATGGTGTTGAAGGCCTTGGCCAGGTCCCGATAGGCTGTGTGGACTGCCTTACCCTTGTCTACAACTCTGGAGACTGATTTGAAGAAGTCAATCAGATTCAGGAGACAAGATTGGCCCTTCACAAACCCAAACTGGGTGGGGTCCAGTGTTTGAAGGTTTCCAATGTCTTTGTTTATAAGTTCCATTATAATGCGTTTCATGCCCTTGCAGATCAGGCTTGTCAGACTGATGGGACGGTAGTTCCCGGGATCCAAGGTGGATCCCCCCTTGAGGAGTGGGATAACTGTAGCTGATCGCCACTCAGTGGGCATGAAGCCTGAGGTGAGGCTATGATTAAACATGACACTTAGGTGAGGTGCCAGTTCATTTTGTAGTTCATGTAGTATATAGCCTGGGATGTCATCTGATCCCATGGATGCTGTATTCTTAGCTTTGGAGAGAGCGGTTTCTACCTGTGTGGCCATGATTACTGGAATTTGGCAATCTTTTGGTATTGAGATGGGCTCTTTACGGGGTGACAGGGAGGTGAAGTTGGCACTAAATCGATCTGCCAGGATATTGGCAATATCCTTGCGATCAGTATATTTAATGCCATTCTGTTGTAGCTTAGAGCAGATCTGAGCATTGTCATTTAGATTCTTGACAAAACTATAGAATGCTTTGTGGTTTCTTTGGAATCTTTGGCAATTTTATTTTCATAACTAGCTTTTGAGGATTTTATGAGGGATCTCAGCTTCTTACTGAGGCTGGTGAGGGAGTTTTTTTGAATCCTGGGATTTTCCTCTTTTCTGCAACAGTTTCTTCCTTATGTTGTATAGTTTGTTTGTAGCAGGGGACCATCAGATAGGCTTACTTTTTTTGGAAAAGCCCATCTTGGTTCTATTTGGGATGGCATGATTCACGCACGAGTGGATGTGCTCATACAGTGCCTTAGTGTGGGATTCTGTAGTCGAACTTTCAGATCCTGTTTGCATGGGTGTCATGAAGTTTGTCACTTCTGACTTCAGTAGCATGAAGTTGGCTTTGGAGAAGTTTTTTAAGGAGGTTTCCTTACTGGGGGGTGGGGGTGGGATGTGGATGTCAAGGGTGATTTGGTTATGGTCATACCTGACCAATGAGGGAGTGACCACTGGTGTGGAGCATCTATCTCCCATGTTGGTAATGACCAGGTCTAGGATATTGGAGCCCCTGGTGGAACAATTGATTAGCTGATCCAGGGCATTGGAATTTATGAATTCCAAGAACTGTTGGGAAAAGGAGTTGGTACCTGAGTAGTTTTTCCAGTTAATGACAGGGTAGTTGAAATCACCCAGTATTAGGGTGTTTGGTTGTATCTTGATATTTTCCAGTATGTTTAGAAAGGTGTAGTGAGAATCTTGGGGTATGGTGGGAGATCTGTAGCAAGCTACAATTTGGATTGCAGTCTTACCTAGTGTTAGTTGCACCTGGATAATTTCAGATGCATTGTGTTGGGCAACTAGCCTGGAGGTGTGAATATCCTTGGTGAATATGGACACTCCTCCACCTTTAGTGTTTTGGTCTTGGTTTTATGGCCGAAAAGTATGGTAAGAGTTGCAGCCTGGTATTGCAGGGGTGCTCTCTGGAGCCTTGAACCAGGTCTCAGTTACTGCACAGATATCAATGTTCTCCATTTTTAGGAGTGCCTCAACAGAGTGCATTTTGAGGTTTATACTTCTAGCATTGAATAGCATTACCTTCAGATTTTGCATGCTTGTATCTGTTACGGTGGTGGTTTTATCCTTTGAACCTTGCCTAAAAAAGGCACTATAGGGATAGCAAGAGCTTTAGCCAGTAACCTGAATCCCAGGGGTGACAGGTGCAGACCATCTCTGGCAAAACATCATGGTTTGTTGATCATGTCTTCCCAGGCAGGCAGATACTGGATCCCCTTTGAATGACACCAGAAGCTTAGCCAATTGTTGAAGTCAATCATTGTGTCCTTATACGGTGGTATCATTCTGGGCGAAGGCAGGATGCTACTCAGGGCTAAGGTCATACCTGCCTGGGCCATATGATCCAAGAGCTCTTCCATGTCTCTTTTCATGTAGTCCAGGGAGGTATGTCATCTCAAGTCATTCACTCCAGCATGGACAATGACAGAGTCTTATTTGTGGAGTGACTTGAGTGCATGTGTTATGTGGTGGATCCTGGCACCCGACAGTCAGCTGACTGTAATTTTCTCCTTTTTCAGCCTGGTGAGTTGGACATCAGTGTGCCAGACTATAGAGTCACCTATGACTAAAGTGTTGGGTACATTGTCTTGCCTTAGGGGCTGTTGTTGGGTGGCACACTGGTGTTGTGAGTTATGTGTCACTTTGGTTGTGACTTGTGTTTGTTTGCGTTTCAGCTTCGGAGGTCCTTGTTGCTTGGGTAGGTTAATGTTAAGGGCCTCTGCATATGTGGGTTTAGTGTTGCTATGTGTGGGTGTTGATGGTGTGGGTTTTGAAGGGCTATGAATTGCTTGAGATGTAGTGCAGGTTTTAACCTTCTCCTCTTGACTGTCTAGCACAATCTTGGCCGGAGAGAGCTTTGCTTCCAGTTTGGCTATGTAAGTGCATCTCTTGCAGGTTGTAGTGTTGGGTGGTAGGAGGAGAGGATTGTCTGTGTACATGAGGCAGTTCCCACATTGCCGCAGTATGCCCAGATTCACCAGGTGGACAGGAGAAATCACTGGAAGCTGACCCTTGGACATGCCTGTTTAGGTGCTTTTTTATAAAGTATAAGAGCTGTTTTCCCTTACCTTTGCAGGGTACTTTGCAATTATAGGCTGTTTAGTGCCTACGATTAATTTCTCCTTGTTGACAAGGAGAGTTGAGTGCTTGTATCAGTTTAAGGCTTCCTAGTGCTTTCCAGTAGGTTCTAAAGCAAGTGCTAGTCACAGTGGTTCAGATTTTAGTGCTACTACTGAGAAACCAGCTAGTTCTATGGAAAAATTTCAAGAGCAGACTTTCTGGCACCTGGAATAGTTTAACTGTAGCCTCGCAGTGCTACACGATGTGAAAAATGTGCAAACACACGTTTTTAAGCCAGAAAGTCGAAAGGGATAGAAATCAGCCAAAAAGGCTAATAAAATCACAGTTTCAGAGCTGGAAACCACTCCTCTAGTGTTAGATAGGCAGTACAATTCTCACCACTCCCACTGGTAATCAGTAGAACTTCCTTCTACCAAAGCAAGGTCTGGATAGCTCTGAACACAGAAAATAAAGTCCCAAGACAAGCAAAGCCTGGGATATGGACTGGCTAGGAAAGGTGGGAAATGAGCAAACAAGATAGTATTTTTTTTGTTAAAACAGGCTAAACAATGCAGTAATACAGTAAATAAACACAGAAAAGGCTAACACACTTGAGTGTGTAGTCCTAAACAGTAAATGCAATTAGAACTCTACAAATTTTTAAATGAAGCAAGGCAAGTGCACAACTGAAAAACGATTTAAGAGGCAGTAATACAGCAGAATAAGTAGCTAGTCTACATATACAGAGATTTATATATACAGAAAAGCAGCTAAAACACACAAATAATTCAGATGCAGTGCAACTTAGAGCACTTGAGTTGTAGCAATATTAAGGCAATTACAGTTATGGTAAATGCTCTAAAATATACTCTGTATTTCCAAAATGGTTGAGAAGCACAGTCAGAACACAAGAAGATTCAGGCAATTTTATTTATTTATTTTTTTATAAGGGAAAAGGAGAAACAGAAGGCCTTCTCAGATGTTCTCTCTGTATTAGGTAGAATGAGCTAATGACACTAGACTGGGAGGAGTTTCCCGGATCAAATTTACAGTAGGGGCTGGCAACTGCAAAGCCACCAAGTATAACAACAAGACATGAACAGGGAGGGAGGGTGGGGACCAATACTAAAGCTATTAGCCTACACTGAGACAGTAAACACTACAGAAAGCCACAGAATGAAAGTTTTAAACAGATAATGGAGCAAAGAGACTCTACAGAATGCTTTTAACTGCAAACAAATCAGTTACCCATGCAGATTAGTTAATAGCAATAAAATGCACTACAAACTATGCAGCAGGCAATAAAAAGTGCTATATATAAATTGCTAGAAACAATAATCAGTATAAATAATCCAAAAAAACAGGATACTTATATTTCTCAGATCAGAGTTGTAGTCAACGCCCCTCTTCTGCTCTGCTCAGTGTGTATAGACAGAACTCCTCTTAAAGCTAGAGCTTAAATACCAGAAGATACAACCTTAGACCTTTTTTTTTTTTTTTTAAAGTACAAAAGAACCAGCCCCCACTAGCCAGCAACCAATTAACATACATATACATATATATCTCAGATCAGTGTTGTAGTCAATGTCCCTCCTCCACTCTGCTCAGTGTGTATAGGCAGAAATCCTCTCAAAGTTAGGGCTTAAATACCAGAAGATACAACCTTAGACAACTTTTTTTTAAAAAGCACAAAAGAACCAGCCCCCACTAGCCAGCAGCCAATTAACACAATCTAGCCAAGGTAATGAAAGGCTTCTGCTAATTCAAGATGGCCTGTTCATGTGCTTTGAACAATCACTGTAGAGACAAACAGGCCCAGAGCCAGCAAATCTGAACTAGGACAATACTAAAGCTATTAGCCTACACTCTTTAGACAGTAAACACTACAGAAAGTCACAAAATGAAAGTTTTTAAACAGATAAAGGAGCAAAGAGACTCTACAGAATGTTTTTAACTGCAAACAAATCAGTTACCCATGCAGATTAGTTAATAGCAATAAAATGCACTAAAAACTATGCAGCAGGAAATAAAAAGTGCTATATATAAATTGCTAGAAACAATAATCAGTATAAATAATCCAAAAAAACAGGATACTTATATATCTCAGATCAGAGTTGTAGTCAATGCCCCTCCTCCACTCTGCTCAGTGTGTATAGAGGGGAGAAAACTAGGTTGAAATGAGAAGTTGAAAAAGAGGTATACCGTGACTCACTTATTCCAAAGTTATGAAAGATCTGCATCTACAGTACCCAGCCAGCCATCTGGAGACCCTAGTCCTTCTCATCAGACAGACTTTATGATTCAATGCCACATTTTCTGGTGCTATAAGAAATAAAACAGGCAGTAATCAGTAAAATATGTCCCAGCTAATAGAAGCGAGGCAATCTAAGGTTACCCCTATGTCTCATGTCAAATCAAAACTCCAATTATTAATTGTCAAGTGTCCAGGTATTTAGAGAAATCTCTTCAATTAAATACTTTTATTTCTAAAACTAAAATAAATCCATTTCCAAATCCTTTCTCAAAAAAGAGCCTGACTCCAAATCATTCCTTTGAAAGGTTTTATTGAGATAAGCACCTTACATCCTTGTAGACTTCTTCAGATCCATTTCTTACATCTAAACTTTTTATGATCATGATGCTACTATAAATATTGTTACAGAGTGGGCACAGTACACTGTGGGACAACCACATTCCATCTGATTGTCCTTTCACCTGCTTAGAATGAAGACATCCAATAGGATGTCAGACTCATCCTCATTTGCATGGGTGACTTTTCCCCTGCTCAGAATTGTAGACATCTGCTAGTATATTAGACCCATACTCATTTGCACTGGGATGCTCACAAGTAGTTCATGGGAAATCCATGAGACAAACCCTTTGAACTCTGTGTTGCTAAATGTTGTTATTGACCAGTTTTGCATTATTTTTAGTCTGTCCTTTTTTATTTATAAACTCACAATCAATTAATTTTACATGAGTGTCTACCAGACTGAAATTTACAAAATGGTTTATAGACATTTTTGTGGCCAACAAACATCAGCATGTTGTTTTAAGATAACTTGCCATTTGTCCTTGTAATCAGATGTTAGTTTTATGTTATTAAATCTTGATTATCATTGTCATTTTCAGTTTTTCTGTTTACTGATATTAAGACCTTTTAACTATCTAAAATACTATTAGTCTGCCAGAACAACAAAACAACAACCTCCCTTAACATTTAACATAGCCTGTTGGTGAGTTATGTTAACCAAGTAACACTTTGCTCATTGTAAGCTTCCTCAGATACCAAGTTAACTTATGAATCATGTAGCAGCCAAATTGTGCAGAAGTATTAAATATAGTGAAGTGAGTTCATAATATTGCACGGACGAGTGTCATTATCAATAATGTTATTTCAAACTGTATCAGGGAAGATATAACAATACTGAATAACAATTATGAGAACACACCATGAGGTCAAAGTGAAGAGGAACAGGAATGTTGTGTGATGAAATAACTATTAGTATAGACAGGCAGTGATACAAGGTTCATAGTGTCCATGCATGAATGTACTGTCCACATTATCTCCTAGCCCAGAAACAGATCCAGACTGGTGTGTTAGCACTGTGAGTGACTGTTAATAGCAATAGGTAAAGGATAAAGGCACTAGAAAATAAAAAGTAAAGCCACAGTATTGCAGGAGGCCACATTATGACAAGAAATACAGGAAATGGAATACAGAACTGACTTACACTTTCTAGTGTCAGACAGGCATACTGGCAACAGAGAATATAATTAGAAATGGATCTTAGGACTGTAGCGTGAACACAAGGGTACATGGAAGAACAAGATCACATGGTCGCAGTGGAATGTGGGGGTGTAACAGAGCACAAAGACATGGCAGGTTGCTATCATGCTGTGTGTGTAGATGTGTGTGTGTGTGGAAGGAGTTCACACAGATAATGTGCAGAGTACAATGGTGTGCCACATTACTGTCTTGCTCTGGGGAGGCTCAGTGTGTGAGACAGAGCACAAGGACATGTTCCTGCTTGGGAGAACTCACACTGCCAGGGTGCAGTACACATGGGCATCTCAGGTTACAGTCCTGGTATAGTCAGCTAACAATGTAACATATGCACATAGGTCAGAGCACCTACTACAGTGATGTTAAGAAGCTTCCTGTATAGTCATCTCCCAATGTAGTATCAGTGCAGAGCTGCAAGATGGCAGAGAGTGGTTACATGACTATTGCTACTTACACTATGACATAGGGTGTGAATGGCAGTACTAACAGCAGAGATCCAGATAGGTCCATGGTGAACAAATGAATGCAGGCTGACAATGCTGAGACCAGTGATATCTGTGATGGAAAATCATGCATACGCACGCACTGATCCATTGGTACACATTTTGTTATGGGACTGAAAGAATAACAACAGCTGGAAAAGTTCACCATAGTGGATACAGTAGTGCTATTGCAAGCTGTATGCACACATGGCATGCACTGGCATTGACAAGGATAAAGCAGACAAGGCTTTCCAGGACTAAGTATGTCAGGGAATGGTGAAGGGCACCAGAAATGTTGGTGACCATAATAACACAGTAGTACAGGTACATCAAGGGCCACTGATAGATACTATGCATGAAGATTAAGATGTTGGTAGTGACAACCAATGTAATGGCATGTCACAGAGAAGTAGGAGGTCTGGGTATCCCTATCTACAGTAAATGAGAGATTCCTAATAAATGGTGGTGTCTTGGAGGTAAGCGGGCTGATTATAACTGTCTGCATGCCCGTAGGGGATTCGCTAGGTTAGTAATATCATCTTCTAGTATCATTGTACTGTGACCTACCAGTGTTAATGGGTTGCTTAGTTGAACATGTAAGTATACCTGTCATCCAGATACATCAGGAATGCAATTGTGACAACATGCACCACAAGGGTTTGTATGTGCCCATTACTTTTTGTTTCTGTCATACCTCTTGTCCTGCAGTGACACTGTATTTTGTTTTATTTTTTTTTGTGTGTTACCACTTGCCTTTATAAAGAAGAAGTGGCAACACATAGTATTTATTTATTTATTTATGTATTTACTGCATTTGTTATCCAGGAAAGTCCACTGGGAAAAAAGAGCCCATTTTCTTTGGAGGCCTGGGGAGAAAAGCTCCACAATATTACATAACAAAGTGAAATATTTATACATAGAATTAGGTATGTTGACATTATTTTTACATTCAAACAAGTAATAAAATTAATAGCTTTCACTTTGATTTACTATGGACAATATTGGATTGATTGAATGACTGCTTCTTAAGGGAATAGTAACTCATTCCTGCCTTTAAATTCAGTTATGTGTTGAGCAGACCCAAGACATGTGGATGCCATGCACTGATGCAAAGATGCAAATATATACTTTGCACAGCTTTTTGTGATAAAAATGGTAAGTGGAAGAAAAGGAATGGGACCATGTTAAAAGAAAGTTATTTTCTGCTTCTTTGTGAATAAGCCAATCTAGAGCTCTTCTTCTCCTTGCAATTATTGATTAGCAGAATGGAGGCAGAGACCAAGATGTAAAATTAATATATGTTTGTTAAAAAAATAATTGTTCTTCATTTATCTGAGAGTAGGCTAGATAGGTTTTTCTTGTCCTTGTCATTCGCCATCCATTTCTCTGTATTGAATATTTTGATTGGCTGAAAGATATTCCCCAGGATTTAATAAAATCTCTGTAGGCACAGTGTAGAGCCTACATGGTATATATCCATGTACACAGCCATGGTTCCCCCATGCATATTAATGATGATGTACTGCCGAGGGAGAGCCAAGGAACATGGATATTAAATCAGTGTAGGTAGAGATGTAGTGGCTACCCATGGCTACAGATGAGTGTGAGGCTCTCTGTAATGCTTCCTGCCACTGTTGTAACATTGTGTTAATACTAACTATGGTTTGATTATTACTAACCATAATCAATTGGTATACCTCATTTACCATAGCACATCAAGGTAGGCTGGTTCTAGCTGATCCTTGTACCTTGCCTCAACTGGCTGTGGCACCGGGTCCCAGGATAACTATGACCTAATCCAGTGGTGCCCCCTCTGCTGCCACTGCACTGCCTGCGGGGTCGGGTAGGACTGAACCAGGGGACAGAGCCTGGCTCCACTCTGGGAGCATTGGCAGAGGGAGTATTGTCACCTGGGTGAAGCTGCTGGTCTTGGTGCGCAGGATAGTCCACCATGGCTATGACTGCTGCCTGTGATGGATTGATGGCATGCTGGCTCTCCTGGTGGGGCAGCCTCACACTGGTGCTCAGCCTTCAGCACAGCCACCCTTGGGACAGTGATTGAACAGTGTTGACAGTCCCATGGGTGGGTACGTGAGTCAAACTGCTGCCATCTGGAGGCACATGGGACTCGGATTTCACAACACCCTCCCTATCCAAGCTGTTCACCCCCCCCATGTGTCACACACCTCCCATGTCTGCTGTCCCGTCTGTCTTGTCTGTTTGCATATGCATCTTCACCTACCCAACTTATCTCCCCCACATGTACCTATGCCCCAACATTCCACTCTCACCTTAAAAAAGCACCTCTTCCCAAAAAAAATATTGTCCCAAAAATTGTAGTTTATTGGCCATTTGGGCAGTTTTTCCATCTCTT
The DNA here is from genome assembly GCF_019279795.1 of Protopterus annectens. Lineage (NCBI taxonomy): Eukaryota > Metazoa > Chordata > Ceratodontiformes > Protopteridae > Protopterus > Protopterus annectens. Next base: position 1,024,871,824 of record NC_056730.1, read on the forward strand.
TCAACTTTCTGGTTTAAAAGCCTGCATTTGCACTTTTCCTGCCTTTCCTGTAACTAGCCTAGTCCAAATACAGATTTGCTGTGTACAGGACTATATGTAAGCTTCTGAGCCCCCCAAGCCTTTCTGTGTTGGAGGTAAGCCTTCTAGCTTATAAGTGGAGTGGTAAGCACTAGGTAGCTTATCTACCACAAGAGAAGTTGTTTCTGGCCCAGAAATTGTAGTTTATTGGCTGTTTGGACAGTTTTTCCATCTCTTTCAACTTTCTGGTTTAAAAGCCCACGTTTGCACTTGTTTTCCACCTTTCCTGTAAATAGTCTAGTCCAGATACAGATTTGCTGTATCCAGAACTGTTTGTAAGCTTCTGAGTGGTGCCAAAGTCTGCTCTTAAATTTTTCCCTTAGATCTGCTAGTTTTCTCCTCTCCTGTACTTTTACTATCTTATTAGTCTAGCACTTTACCAGACTTCTTGTAGCAACTATTGTAGCACACAAAAGTGCTACCAGCACTAAATATTCTATAAGGAAACAGCTCCAGTACCTATTATTAATAACCACCCCTCCAGACATGTCTAAAGGTCAGTTCCCTGTGCTTTCTCCTATTAACCTGGTGAACTTGGGGATCCTGAGGCAATGTAGCAACTGCCTCATGTACACTGACAATTGTCTCCTCTTACCTCCCAACACTCAGACTTGTGAGAGATGCACTTATATATCCAAATTGGAAGCCACGCACTCTCCAGCCAAAACCAGAATAGCTGATCAAGAGAAGGTCAACGCTTGCACCACACCACATGCAACACATAGCCCTCCAGAACACACACCAGCACTGCCTTCACATAAAAACACAAACCACACACCCACCTTTGTGGAGGCTCTCAATAAATATCTACCCAAACAGCAGAGACCTCCAAGGCAGAATGCACTCGACCACCACAACACAACACTAATCATGAGAAATATAACTCTCCTAAACAGTGTGCCACTCAAGCAAAGCCCTTAAAGCAAAACAGCATGCTGAACACACTAGTCATAGGTGACTCGATAGTGAGGCACACTGATGTCCCACTCACTAGGTTGAATAAGGAGGAAGTAACAGTCAGCTGCTTGTCAGGCACCAGGATCTGCCACATAATGCATGCACTCAGGTCCCTCAATAATAGGTATACATATGACTCTGTCATTGCAAATGTGGGTGTGAATGACCTGAGACGTACCTCCCTGGACTACATGAAAAGAGACATGGAGGAGCTCTCGGATTATGTAGCCCAGGCGGGTATGACCCTAGCCCTGAGCAGCATCCTACCATCACCAAGAATGATACCACAGTAAAAGCAGAAAATTATTGATTTCAACAACTGGCTAAGTTTCTGGTGTCATTCTAAGGGGATCCAGTATCTGTCTGCCTGGGATGACATGATTGACAGACCTCAATGCTTTGCCAGAGATGGCCTGCATCTCTCACCCATGGGCTTCCGAATACTGGCCAAGGCTCTCACCACCCCTATAGTGTCTTTTTTAGGTTGTGCTCCAAAGACCAAATGACCACTGTAACAGCTACAAACAAATGCAATCTGAGGGTTATGCTGCTCAACGTTAGAAGTCTAAATCTTAAAATGCACTCACTCAATGCACTCCATAAAATGGAGAACATTGACACTTGTGCTGTAACAGAGACCTGGTTCAAGGCAGCAGAAAGCACCCCTGCACTACCAGGCTATAACTCATTCCACACCTTTAGGCCCCAAAACTTGGACCAAAGCTCCAAAGGCAGTGGTGTTTCCATATTCATAAAGGATGCGCACACGTCCAGACTGGTAGCCCAACATAACGCATCTGAGATACTTCAGGTGCAGCTAAAATTGGGTAAGACAACAATTCAGGTTGTAGCCTGCTATAGGTCCCCAACCATGTTCCAAGACTCTAAGCACCCTGGAGAATATTAGGGTCCAACCTAACACTCTCATACTGGGCGACTTCAACTACCCCTCCATTAACTGGGAAAACTACTCATGTACCAATACACTTGCCAAATGTTTCCTGGAATTCATTAATTCAAACGCCCTGGACCAGCTCTTTCTTACTCCCACTAGAGGTAGCAACTTCCCTGAACTGTTCATTACTAACATGGGTGACCGTTGCTCTACACCAGTAGTCAATCCCTCCTTGGTTAGATCCAACCACAAACTAATCACCTTGGAAGTCCACACCCCCCCCACAAGGGTAACCACCATGAAAAACATTTCCAGAGTTAACTTTGGGCTTCTAAAAACAGAGGAGGCTAACTTCATGGCACCCACACAAATGGAGAATAGTTGCATGACTGCCGAATCATACACCAATGCACTTACGAACATGTACACAAATGCATGGATTTTGCCATACCCCATAGAACCAAGACGCTCTCCTCCAAAAAGAGGAAACTAATCTGGTGGTCCCCTGCCATAAACAAACTCTACAACAGAAGGAGGAAACTGATGCGAAATAAGATGAAGTCCCAAGACTGGAAAAACTCCCTTATCAGTCTCAACAAAAAGTTGAGATCCCTTATCAAATCCTCTAATGCTAGCTATGAAAACAGAATTGCAGCAGATAGTAAAGACAGCCATAAGGCCTTCTATAGTTATGTAAAGAATCTCCATGGCAATACCAAGATTTGCTCGGAGCTACTGCACAATGGTACCTCCTGTACCAAGCCAACAGATATTGTCAATATACTGGCCGACAGATTTAGTGCCAACTTTACCCCTCCCCTCCAAAGGACCAGTCACAATACCAGTAGATTGCCAGTCACCCTGTATTACTGCTGCACAGGTTAAAACACTGTCCAAGGGCAAGAATACAGCTTCTATGGGATCTGACAATATCCCTGGCTGTGCTCTACATGAACTACAGAGTGAACTGGCACCTCACTTGTGTGCCCTGTTCAATCACAGCTTCACCTCAGGCTTTGTCCCTACCAAATGGCACACTGCTACTGTCACCCCTCTCCACAAAGGAGGAGCAACTACAGACCATGGGAACTATCGCCCCATTAGCCTGATGAGTCTGATATGCAAAGCTATGGAATGCATCATCATGGAACTAATAAACAAGGATATAGGGAATCTCCAAACTCTTGATCCCACACAGTTTGGTTTTGTGAAGGGTAGATCATGCCTGCTCAACTTGACCAACTTCTCTGAGTCAGTCACCAGAGCTGTGGATGATGGCAAGGTGGTTCATACAGCCTAAATTGATTTAGACAAGGCCTTTGATACAATTCCCCACTCAGGAATCATAGAAAAACTCACTAAGCTAGTCATCAACCCTATATCACTAGGTGGGTTGCAAACTGCCTCACAGGTAGAACTCACAGTGTGAAAGTGCTGACTCCAAGTCAGACTGCTGACCAGTCACAACTGGAGTCCCACAGGGTTTGGTCCTGGGTCCTCTCCTGTTTGGTATCTACTTCTCTGAAGTCCGGGCCAACATGAAGGGACTGTGGCTGACAAAGTTTGTAGATGATTGCAAGTTGGGAGCTATTATTACCTCCCCAAGAGATGTTGACATCCTACAGAAAGGCCTCACTGAGACCAACGACTGGTGTCAGAACCATGGCTTTAAGCTCAATGCCAAAAAATGTGGCATCATCCCCTTTGGGAAAAGCACGGTTCCCATGAATTACCTCATTGATGGTAGTCCACTGAACACAGAAAGCGTTATACGAGATCTAGGAACACTGGTTGACAACAACTTCTCTTTTGACCACCACATTGCCACTGTGGTCAGAAAGTTTTTCTTATGTGGCACATCTCATTACTAAGGGTTTTGCATCCAGGAAGAAAGAGGTCATTGTCTCTCTCTACTCTTCCCTCATTAGGCCAATCAACAATGCCCCATTTGGCACATACCTCACTAAACGCCTGCAACAACTGGAGAGGCTACAAAAGTACCTCACAAAGAGGATCCTAGGCCTTAAACATTTGTCCTATATGGACAGACTCAAAAAACTCCAACTATTCTCTGTCTCATATCGCCTACTTAGAGGTGATCTCTGCTTGACTTACAAAGCCATGTCTGACCAAACTCTGTTAGAAATGCTATATCTAAAGAAATCCAAATCCCTCCGCACCACATGCTCCAGAGACCTCAACCTCATTGCCACAATCAATAGACGCTTTTGTCTTGGTTTCTACAGGTGACTGGGGGGGGGGTTGGGGTCTCTCCCTCACACAACCTGATGTCAGTGTCTCTTCGGACTCTGATGATGATTGTGGTCAGGTGGGGTTGTTGGGAGCTGAATTTGTCCCCAAGGTTGACATCTCTCTTCTGCCCCATTGTTAACACACACAGTCAGTATGTCTACACATACTCAGTCTCCAAGAGGCCTCAAATATGGGACAGTCAGAGGGGGGAGACATCGAACAGGCCAGTGTGGCAACTATGGCTTCAGTGATTGTAAACACTGGCCATAGCTAGACAACTGGTGAGGTCTCACACAGGAGGATTGACAGGTATGCTCATAGGAAGACTGGTGTCCATCCACCACCTTTTTCAGGTGTCACATCATAGGTCACTAGGTGCATGTTTCAGGCCATCATGGAGGCACAGACACATTCTGAATGGAAAAACAGATGTATGCTTAGGGTTATGAGTGTAGCACATGCTGACATCTGTGAGTGCCTCCACCACATTGGAGGCACCCTGGATAGGTTCACTGATCCAGTGGACAAACGGTGGGCTGAGACAGTGTCTGTCTTGAACCACACATTGTCTGTGCTGGAGCATGTGCTTGGAGTTGGGTGTCAGACCTGTGGACATAGGCCAGTAACACCATCTGCTGATAGTCCATGCAGTCATGCACAGTTATGCTCCTGTAGTGACAGTACATCCTGCGTTTCAAGGAGGAGTGTACTGTCCACACCACAATGTGGCAGGCCATGGGCACATTGTCCCGGGCAGTCCCATGAGGGACATGGTTCCAGCAGATAACAGTAACCATCAGTTACTAGCACAATGTCTAAGCTTGGGCATGGTGGTGTCAGTGCAACTCCTGACAGAGCCAGTTTCTGTGTTCAGGACCAGAGAGATGGTCAACTGTCAACTCTACTTTGTATGGTCTGCAGCTGCTCAACATACACATGTGCAAGGCTAGTACTGAGCTTAACTATGTACACACACGCACTCACACACCACTGTCACATGCAGGTCACCTTACAGACACACACAGCACCTCTCTATGCTCTATCTATCCCGCTCCTCTTCCTGACTCACACACATGCTGTAATCAATTTGGGCTAGCCTAGGCCTCCAGCAACTCCATATATCATCCTGTGCAAGTGATGATACCTGTGCCACATCTCTATCAGTCTTCCCATCAATGCAGGGGAATGAATCAATGTGTCTGATGCACAGGGTGACTATATTACTTGACATGTACTTGTGTAATGCAGTATTGTTTTGCCATAATACTTATAGTGGTCACCAATCGACTCTGTATGCTGGCATGTGTCATGAGTACGCAACATACTTTTGTGCACTTTATGTTGTATGATGTTGTACTGGTGGTATTGTTACACAATGACAGGTATGTCACAGACCTGTGTATGTTTCTGTTCCAGGAGGCTGAGGGGATAACCTATGGACTCACAGTGGCAGTGAAACAGCACAGCATGGTATGGCAGCACAGCAGTAATATGACTTTAGCAAGGTACAGAAGTATACATGCATGGCTTTATAGGTTCACATCTGTATGACAGTCTACCAAGGACAATGGTGGTGGTCAGCGTACTCATGCATTCATAATTTGTGATAAGGTCTGCTACAGGGCAAGGTGTGACGTTACTGGAGTGCATATGCTGCCTACCTATAGGGAGCATAGTAGATGGATGACTCACTGTAAGGACATTAACGTACTATGTGACATTAGTACTACATGCTTGTGGAAGACATTTGTCTAGCGGACATAAACACACCCTTGAATCAGACCCTGCCTAATGGTACACAGAGCACCTCAATGCACCTCAGCACATGTTATCTGTTTTATTGGCTGGGGAGTCATCATCTCAACACACAGCATTTGCCTGAGTCGCTCTTGGACTGGGGCAGCATGTGCTGGTCCTATAGTGAGGGGTATACAGATGTCTCTGATTGTGAGGGCTGTATGGTCATTATGATAGTTAAGTTCACAAGTTCTTTGGCTCCATAACATGATGTATACTACTGGAACAGCCTTACACACAAACATGGCCACATTCAGGCTAGCACCACTTCCACTCACTGCATACAGGATATGCCAAAGCACACACATACTGCAAGTTGGCTGTATGTAGATTAGAACACTTACCTATGTACTGGTACACACTACAGATCACAAAATCCAATGTACGCAACACAACTCATGTCTGTTAGTACTATCAGTTTAGTACATATAATGCTTGTTGATATCAGCAGGCTTTGTTGTAGTCAGTCATTTGGGGGGGTACATTGCCCACTACAAATAAAATGATGCAAACCCCTAACTATGTCTACTTTACAAAGGTTATCATATGTACACCATATGGATATACAAATGCACCATGTTGAGCAGAGTGAGATTAGAACCCCTACTTATCTAGGCTTACATACTATAGATTACAGTACTTATCGTATGTGCCACAGCTTACATCTGATACAACAGTGTCAGCTGGTAGTCTTAAGGTGGCTGACATCATCAGGCCTTGTAAAATAGGGCAATTTGAAACCCAGCTGCAATTACAGGGCCAGAAATGCATAACTATTGCAGGTGGATAACCCATGAGGATATGGCATTTGTTTTGCAAGGGTATACACATGCCCACACATGCACACCAAATAACCTGGATTGTGATTAGAATCTAGGTATTACACACTATATATCACAGAATTTATTGCACAAGCCACAGCCTAAGTCTTGTTACTACACTGTCAGCTGGCAGTCTTAATGTGGCTGACATAATCAGGCCTTGTAGAAAATGACACTTTGGAAGCCAGCATCATGTTATGGGCCTAGAAAAAGCATAACCATTGCAGGTGGATAGCCCATGAGTACATGCACATTGTTTTGTAAGGGTATACACACACACACACACACACACACACACACACACACACACACACACACACACCCACACACACACACACACACACACACAAAGTTGGCTGCAGTGAGATTAAAACCCCTAGCTATCTATACTTATATGCTATAGATCACAGTACTTATCACATGAGCCACAGGTTAAGTCTGTAGTATATGTGATTGCAGGCACAGTACTTGTGCATTACACAAACTAGGCTTCTGTTGAACAGCATCTGTGGCCTGCAGCGTGATATTGGTTCATATTGTTATCTGCATCTAGTATCCTAGCAGTGAGATAGCTGATGTTATCCTAGCTATGTGTGTATAGTTACCAGTTTGGCCATATGTGGCTGCTTGCAGTTAGATATATGACACTGTGGACATGGACAATGTGCCCTGTCCATATATGTGTTGACACAATTATAGATTACACCACCTGCTCACCTATGTCTGTCTATGTGGTGACATCCAGCAGGCATAGGGGTCTGTAGGTTAGTGGATTATGTACTGTTGTGCCCTTAGTTTGGATCCTTTGAGCAATATTATGGCTGTGTGATAGTGCAGTTTACTCACCACTATTAGGGTATGTCAGACAATGCAGACATCCACATACATATTCATGCGTATAACAGGGATGCATATATAAATGTAGCTGTGTATGTGTATGATATGTATCTGCATTCTGTAGATATGTGGGGGGAGTCTATGTATCATTTTTAATATATAGCTATAAATATCAGTATATATATCTGTTTGACACTACATAGCGATAGATTTACTATGCATGTGAGAGAGATACTGGCAGATGGATATGTATAAGTATATGCCTATATGTATAGACATTTATACATAACAGGTCATTTCAAAGAAGGGCCAACAAAATTGCATTCATTCTTACTAATTATACGGCAGGCACAGTGGGACTGTCAGTACTTATAATGTGACTCCAGCTCACACCTACCTGTACTCCAGTCCAGGATTTTGTATGTTAGACATTAATATCCGCCCCTGTTTCTGCAGTACTGCACTTCACTCAAAATGTCCACAGAATTCCCTAGCTATCTGCTGTACTTAATATGTGACTGAGGTTAGTAATGTTACACCACCATCAGACTGACAGTCTGCATACCTCTCAACTGTCCTGATTTTCACAGAATATCTAGAGTTTTGCCTCATATGTTTGGTCTGTTCCTCACACATTTGTGGTCTTCTGGTGCTTTATCGAGTGTTGACATTAATACATTCTAACTACAGACAAACAATTGTGTGTCAGACTTTATATCCATCAGAAAATACATATTTTCTGATGGATATAAAGTCTGACACACAATTGTTTGTGGTGTGTAAACTGCACTATCACACAGTTGCAACACCTTTACTTCCAGCAACTGTCTAGGTTTATGTGACTAATATTTAAACTCTCTCCCTATGTTTGATCCTTTCTCCCCCCAATCTTTCTGGTTTTGTCCAGATTTCTTGCACTAAGAGGTTGGGAAGTATGACAATTCTGTGAAAACACCAACATACTACTACTTCACATGCAAAAGATGTGAGTAATTCCAGATTATCACCATCAACACCATCACCCATGCTAGCTTCCCTAGTCCACTGGGCCACACAGGTCACTAGACAGAGAGAGGTCATTCATCACACAATTAACAGCATACGTATGTACATTGTTATCCTGCATGAAGAGAGACATACAATGTGTGAGCGCTATGTTACAGCCCTGAGATTGCCTGATTCACTGATATACCATAGCTGATTTTCTTTTAAAGTGGTTATATGGGTACACTGTTGTGTTGGGGGTGAGAGAACAACAGCACATGATCAGCTAGGGTAGACAGTACTCCAAATATCATGTGTGCCCACTGTTTAACATCTCCCTTGCCTGCTGTCATGAATATTTCAACCATGAGGCTAGTGAAAATTAAGGAACACATACCACTGGACTGGGTATCAATTGTCCCATGTGGATGTTAACTCTGACCTAACAGCCCACTATATTTCCTTGCATAACAGCAGCAGATCCATACATATAATAATTTATTATAGTAATCCTTACAATTAGTGTGTAGGTTAGAGACTTACCTTGAGAATGGAGCAGTTGACTGAACTGTAGTTCAGGGCTGACTCAGTGGGATGCAAGCAGTACACAGTCAATACATGGATAGGTACAGGTTGTGTGGGTTGCCTGGCATCAGCTATTTTAATATATGTATGTGAGAAGGAGTAAGGTGTCAGTCCCTGGGGTCTTAGGTTGTCAGTGAATGTGCTATGCGTTGTCTGTTAGCCAATGCCAGGGCATACTGGGCATGCCTATGTCTGCCTACAGGGACTTCATTGGGGGGGGGTCCTCCTACAAGTCCTCCTGTGAGTGTAGCTGTGGTGACCTAGACAATGGTGAGGGGCTGTGTATCCCTTCCCTATGCTGATTCTGCTCCAGTTGCTTCTGCAGGATCACATTATGTAGCATGGCACATACTGTGAACATATGTGCACATGTGGCTGGAGAGTACTGCAGAGCTCCACCAGATATATTGAAGCACCAGAATTATGACTTCAGCAACCCGAACACATGCCCTATGATGTTTCTAGTTTGTGCATGTGCCTCATTATGGCATTCTTCCATGGGTGTGTGTGCATTTCTGATGGATATCATCATCCACAGTTCCAGTGCATATCCAGCATCCCCCAGTAAATGGCTGTGGGATGTCCCCCTAGCAAACATCTAGTACAGCTGTGAAGCGTGCCAGATATGGGAGTCATGATAGCTGCCAGCACACACATTCATGATAATGCCCTGGGCATTGCACATAATCTGGCAGTTGATGGAGTGGAACCCCTTGCGGCTGATGATTCTACCCTCCTCACCGGCTGGTGCCTTGATGTGTACATGAGTGCAGTCTATGACACCAAGTACCTCAGGGTAGTGTGGTACATGGTAGAATTGTTGCATATTGCTGGCCCTCACCTCAGGAGTGAGTAGAAAATATAGGTGCTCACTGGCATGTGGTAGCATGGCATCTAGGAACTGGTGGAGTACCCTGGATGCTGATGCGTGTGAGACCCCCATCGTGTCCCCAGTTGGTGTTTGGAAAGTACCTGTGGCTATTATCCTAAGGGATACACATACCTTTGTTTCCACTGGGATAGGTTTCCCTCTGTTGGCTCTGGGCCTGAGATAAGGGTGGCAGAGCTCAGTGAGTTATTGTGGTATGTCCCTGTCCACCCTGCAGCTCTCTACAATCTCCAGCTCATGTAGTCCCTGGAAGATTACCCTGGGCCTGAACACTCTTCCCCTTCTATGCCTAGGCCTATTGTCAGCAGCAGCAGCACTGACTTCAGCATCTAGCACATACAAATGTAGCAGACCTGCAGCAGCCCCTAGCATTCTTTCATTTAAAATTCCCAAGTCTGTACTCCAGTGGTGCAGAGTATGGGGGAAAAATCAGATTGTAGGGTACATGGATACTTTATAGTGCTCTACTGTAGGTGCTGCCTGCATGATTAGCTACCTATGATGCATTGCACCTGCCTAATATATCACTGACAACATTTAATGACCCTAGTTTAAGTTAAGCAAGGATCAGCACTAATTAATACATCAGTGGCCTTTTTGATACTCTGAGCAATGAGGTGCACCACGCAAACATGCACCCCATAGCAAATAATGCTTAGCAGTCAGTTCACACCCCTCAGACTTGCACGCTCAGCATAGAGGCGTGCCATGCAAACAGGAGCAGTTATGCTCTAATCAGCTCAGACGTTAGTAGACACACCCTCGCCTGATGTCAGCTACCTCCTCTGTGGACACCAACACTGTTCTCTGCCTACATGGAGGGGATCTGCGGACATGATTACCCCATTATGCTATTCAGTAACTCCACCTCATTTGCATAGGGAACCATGCTCACAACCTGGATACTACACACTTCCAAGCCATTACACGTTAGCAACAGCACCAATGCACCATTGTAGATACTGCACACAGGGTCCTGTAATACATTTCTGTCTCATGATATTAATATTTAATTTTTTCCACTTGTTTTTAATAAGGCATGTTTGTGCACTGTGGTGCACAGCATAGACATGCTAAGATTATTTAAAAAAATGTAACATATTTACTTCAACTTTTGGAACACACAGGATAGTTTTGCTCATATCTGTGTATGCTATGCTATTTCTGTCTATCTACCTACATTTTTACAGCCCCTTTTGTCTGTCTACAGTCCTGTACACAGAAGTTTTCCATGTACACTACAGACACAGACACAGGGTCTGCAGGACTGCCTATCTGCTTGCTGGATTACTCTACCTGCCTCATTTTCATGAAATTCACTTGTTTATGAAGTGATTTGCATGCCATGGAAGTTTTCGTGTTGGTGCACTCATGCCCGCAGCTGAGCAGCGCTTAATTAATCTAAAAATGTTTGTGGCCATGTTAGCAGCATGGTGCAATGCCTACATGGAAAAATGTGTAGGCTTTATTAAATTCCCCCCATTGTTTTTTTTTTTTAGGAAATATACTATAGATATAGGTTTTGTAGGAAATATACTAGATAATTACATATCAAGAAGTAAGTATTTGTAATAAATGTCTTTTCATAAAGACAAGTTAGATTTAAATTACTGTGCTGCTCATTTGCTAGAAGTAAATTAAAAGATGTAGTGATTTCTTTATTAGGAGAAGATATTAGTAAAGTAGATTGTAAAAAAGACTTAATATCTGATTGCACTCTGAAAGGATGCTACAGCAATGCTAGAAGTATCAATAAAATGTAATGAATTAAAAAAGTATTATGGTATTTAATAATTACATTGTAGCAATATTTGAGGCATAGTACTCTAATGACCTTGTAGTTCCTGGATTTAAAAAAATATGAGTGTTTGCAAAAAGAAAAATAGGAAGGAGGAATTTTACCCCCAGTCAATGAATCAATTAATACCCATCTAGCTAATAAAGACACTAACTTAGAAATATTAGTCGTGGAAATAAAAATGTGAAAGGCTGTAGTTAGCTATCCTTAGTTGTTTGCTATAGAAATTGTTCTATGTGCTAGACAAGCTGTGACACTGCCAGCCCAGCTATCTGGAATTTTGCAAATAATCATATGTCATTTGTGAATATTAATATGATTCATATGCTTGTCTTACAAATGTAAGAGACCTATATGTTATGTCTATATTAAACTACTGGTGCAAAAGTGTGTGTGTTGAACTGTATGTTATGCACTGAGCTTCAAGAATGCAACCACAGTGTACCCTACGGGAAAAGAACAGAAATGTATATAAACTATATACCTGTGAAAATGTATGTTTTAATAATTGAAGCTGGAACATACAGAGTTAACTTGCAAAACTTCAAGATAATAAGTTGAGAAGTAAAGTGTTTTATGATTGTGTTATCTCTCAGTAAGCAGACACAATGTCTCCAACTAGAAGTTTTTCTATTGTCTTGAAAGTAATTTTTATTACTAGGTTTAAAATGTAAAGTGTATTATAGCTTCCTAGCAGCTGCATATCTGAGAGATATGTACTTCTCACACAGAGATGCTAAAATTATGTTAGTTTCTGTTAGCCTGGGAACTGAAGGCAGGTGACAAAGAGTGATGTCATCCAGGCTAACCCAGCAGTAATATGTGTTATTAATTTAAGAACTCTCTCAGAGAGAGAGACAGGCGTTTTCTATCTTGTCTTGGACCTAGAAACAACCATCATCTGCATTTGCCTTGCTCTGTAAGTAAGTCTAGGGTACAATAATTTCTTTTAGACATAGTTTGGAATATAGTACTCCACATACTCCACCCACTCCTACATCTTCCCACCTCACACATGCAGTTCAGCTCTCACACTGTACAGACATATCTTTTCTAGAATTCCACATTGCACATACTTCTCCACCACTTCATTAATGGCATATATTGCTTTGAAAGTTATATTGCAGTACATACCTTAACAAGAAAAAAAAAACAGTATGTATATATCTCTGATTCTGATGTACCTTAATTATGTTCTGTATCATGGAATTTGAATTGTTTGTATTATTTAACTGTCTGTAACTGGAATTTTTCTCTTCGGGTCTCCACTGAAAAAGGGTTTCTCACGCACCTGGATTAACCCGGTTAACAAATGTCAATAAATAAATAAAAATAAATAAATAAATAGTAAATATTAGTTTAGATGTTTTTCTGCATTTATTTCAGACTGTCCTGCAATGTTGTTTTAAAACATTTTGTGTGATTCTGAACTCTGTAGGTAGTTACTTTGTTGTTTGAGTATTGTCTTGTTTTTTTTATTATTTATTATTAAATATATTTAAACCTTTTAATTGTGGCTGGTTTGTTTAGAGATATTTAAGCTCTTAGCATACTTGCATATGTATTTGGTGACACTGTCCAGGCCACTCCAAAATATCCTTGCACTGGGTCACACTTACCATTTGGATAATAGTAACATTACACAGTAGGATTGGTCACACTTTGTAAGGGCTTTAAGTAAGTGATAAACAGCAAATTCTCAGCGGGATACAAAATTCTTCCAATGTGGAGAATGAGTTTTAAGTAAGTGATAAAGTAGTGGTTGGTGGCAGTGATAACTAACTTATAGTCTGGGCAGAAGGGGGCATACCTAGTAAATGTGCGCCAGCCTTCTCCAAGAGTGTCTGTGTGTTTGTATATAAATCAAATCTCAAAGTGTATGCATGTCAGCTACTTGGGCAGGGATACAAAGCTCTGCTTGGACAAAAAGGGTGCTGGAGGTTTTGGCTTGACCACTTGGCTGAGATCTTAACCCTATAGCTGTGCCAGTGGGGAGTCTTATTGGGGATCTGGAGAAAGAGGGAGAAACCAGCCCCAGACTGACTGTGATCTTTATGTGCTCACTTTTGCTAGTGGTGAGGATTGAGGCTCCTTGATTACTGAGCCAGTGCAGGGGTGTCACATATTAATTGTTTGGCAGTGGTGGGATAGCCACGTCACATATTAATTGGGTGAATGTCGTGAGATAGCCACATCACATATTAATTGGCTTGTAGTGGTGTGGATATTGAATTCCTGTAGCCTGTATACAGTGGTCACTGAAGGTGTTTGTACTCTCAATCATCCACTCATTGAACATTCAGAGTTCATATCACAATTGCTTTATTTTATTTTTGTTAGCTTAATTAGTCAGGGAGAGCAGGCAAGCATGTCAGCAGAGGAGTATGGCAAGCTGACAAGGAACCAACTGGCTGAGATGTGCCAGGCTAAAAGACTGGTGCATGCCAACCTGACTAAAGCAGACACAATTGCAACTTTAGTTACAGCTGCATCACAGAATAGCAACCAGGAGGACAATCAGACTGGCCTTGGAGATGTACAACTCTCAGAAAATGGACAGCTCAACCTTTCCACAAAGAACTTAAAAATCCATCTGGAGTTAAAGAGACTTGAGCTGGAGGTGAAGAGTTTGGAAATAGAAGCAGCAGAGAGAATGAGATGTCTGAAGGGTGAGAAAAATGAGAAACTGTGAAGCCTGGAAGCTGAGGAGAATGAGAGGCAGAGGCAACATGAAAAGGAGATGCTGACTCTTTGCCAGAGTCATGGAGGTAATGGGGAAGGGAGCAACTGAACCCCAGAAGCAACAAAGGTCAGTACATTTCTTCCACAATTTACAGAGGAGGATAATTTTGATAGTTTCATTAATATGTTTGAAAGGGTATGTAAACAGTATAATGTTGACCAAGGACTCTGCGTACAGTTCCTGACCCTCTTACTCCATGATAAAGCTGTAATTGCAATTTCTAAACTGTCTGATACGGATTGTTTAAATCATAATACAGTCAAAATATGTTTGTTAGAATACTTTAAGTTAACACCTGAAGCTTACAGGAAAAAGTTTCGTGCATATAGACACAAGGCAGATGAAACTGTGTGTGAATATCGTGCTGAATTAAGCACTTATTTTTATAGGTGGGTGAGTGGATGTCAGGTCACTACTTTTGAAGGGCTGGCAGACCTTTTGGTGAGGAAACAAGCCATTAGAATGTTGCCTTATATGAAAATCTGGTTAGCTGATAGACAATGCACTACTGCAGATGAGTAAGGGAAGAAAGGAGACCTATACCTAGCAAGCAGGGCAGCACTGCACAGGAAAGGGACACCCAGTGCTGCTCATGGGTCTAAGGGAACCCATGGTGAGCAGACCCAACTGCCCCAACAGAGTCTGCCAGTAGCAGGGCAAGCCTCTGGACCAGGTACATGTCAAGGACCAAGGGCTAAATGTTTTAAATGCAACCAGTGGGGCCATGTAGCATATAGATGTTTATGGAGGCACAGTGGGGAACAAAAGTTGGGAGAGCCAGTAAGTGGGAATGACAAAATGCCAACAATAGGTTGTCTCGAGGCAGCAAGGGTACCAAACTACAACAAGATGTTATACCCTATCTTAGTGAATGGGAAAGAGGCCATGTCTAAGAGAGACGCAGCCTCTGACTTAAGCATTGCGAAGCCTGTAGTGGTTACAAAGTAGCACTACTTGCTTGGGTAGTCTAATCCAGACAGAACTTTAAGAGGGACCCCATTCCAAATACCTTTGTCTAGGGTTCACCTTGACTGGAAAGATGGAAAAGGAAGCCAGCAAGTAGGTGTGCTTGAGGATATACCTGCAGATGTCTTGATAGGGAATGACTTTGATAATGCAGTACTGTGTGTGCATGCAGGTACATGCAGTCAGGCTTGGAGACAAGCATGTTGGTCTGGTAGCCTGAGGGAGATCCAGACAGACTGCACACTTGCAGCCAAAACTGGTGAGGTGGTTACTTCAGGGAGGGAGCTACCATGTAACAGTGAGACTGAAGGTGAGCCACAGCTGCTTGTGGGTACTGATGTTCCCTTGGACAGAGTGACTGCAAGGGCAGAGGTCAGTAGTAGTACCCAGGCTGACAGTGCAGCACTGCTGTCAGAGGATGCCAGACTTCCCATGGAAGGGGAGCTAGAAAGGGTTACCAAGAGAGAGTTGAGACAGGCTCAACTCTCAGACCCTACATTACAAGGACTGAGGAAGATAGCCAGTGAGGCACCTGATTCTCAAGGGAAAGGAGAATCTGTATACTGGGACAAAGGGGTTACTGTAGAGAGTGGACCCCTGAGGGAGGGCTAGAGGGTGAGAGAATACAGCAGTTGGTAGTGCCTACCATCTGGCACTTCTAGCCATAGCCCATGATATTCCCTTTGTAGGTTATATGGGCATAAAACATAAAAAGAGAAGTATTATGCACAACTTTTATTAGCCTGAGATTTCCAGAGATGTAACAGGGTACTGCAGGACCTGTGAGCAGTGCCAAAAGATAGGCAAGGCAGGAGACAAGGTTTATGCTCCTTTGAGGGCTTTGCCTGTGATTGAGGAGCCATTTCAGAGGATAGCTATGGATATTGTGAGGCTTCTGAGTATCCCAAGTCCACAGGGAAAAAGTAAATCCTAGTGGTAGTAGATTATGCTACCAGATACTCTGAGACAGTGGCTCTGTCCTCCATTGAGGCAGAAAAGATGGCAAATGCTTTGCTAGAGATTTTCAGAAGGGTAGTTTTCCCAAAAGAAATACTGGCTGACAGCAGTGCCAATTTCATGTCAGACCTGCTGGCTTGTCTGTGGAAGTCCTGTGGGGTGAAGCACTTAAATAACACCCCCTACCATCCCAAGACTAATGGTCTTGTTGAGAGGTTAAATTCTACACTCAAGATGATGCTATGAGCATTTTCAGACCAGTATAAGTGGGAGTGGGACAAATATTTGCCCCATCTGTTGTTTGCCAATAGAGAGATGCCCCAGGAATCCACAGGTTTTTCACCTTTTGAGTTGCTTTTTGGGCATAGTGTGAGGGGACCTCTTGATTTGATTCAAGATGGGAGGGAGGGTGAGCATAAATCCCACAAGGAGTCTGTTGTGGCATATGTCCTAAACCTCAGGACAATGCTCAGGGCGATCTTTAGAGCCCATCCTGACTTAGCAGGGATTTTAGGACAGAATCCCAATTTTGTGTATAAAATGGGAAGAAACCTGAAGTTCCTTTTTGAGCATTCTCTCCCACTAGCTATCTTAAACCCTAAAGGTGGGAGTTGTCACCAATGTTCTGTGATTTTTAAAAGTGCCATTTTACAGTTACCTAATATTCCCTTTATAATCCGTCTTAGACATGATAATTGTTCAACTAAAGGTTTGGTATACGTTGCTGTTTCTAATAAATGTCAATGTTACTATGTTGGGAAGATGGAGAGAAATCTAAGAAAGAAAATTTATGAACATCTTCATGCAATTTCGACAGGTAACATAAGCAATGCACTTTATAAGCACACCTTAAGTTGTGCAGGGTGGGGTAAATTGTATTTTTGGTATTTTTGATATTGTACCAAAAGATTATAGAGGAGGTTGGTGGGAGTTACAAATAGAAAGACGTGAAGTTTTTGGGCAACTAAAATTGAATTCTAACATGGCGCCTGGTCTAAATGACCAGATCTCTATAGTTCCAATACTTGAAACTAGAGCATAAGTGTTATGATTTTGTTTATTTCTGTATGTTGTTTGTTTTAATATGACACTTTTTAGCAGGTCTGTTGTATTTATACCATTGTATTTTTTAGAATTTTTCTTTTTATTTTACATATATTACGGATGGTATTCAAGCAAGGTGTTAATTGTCTTATTTTTTTTCTAAAGAAGTCCCAGTGCTTTAGGGATGAAAGCACTTAACATGGATTTTATTTGCTAATAAACAACTGCATTCTAAGCACAGTCATTTGGCTGATGATTGCCTAATTCAAAGCTTTTTTTCTTTGTTAACTACATGGTAGAACTGCTAGGCTGGAGGCAGGGGCACAAATTGTACCATGTTAATATGGTGAAGCCATACCATGACAGGGAGACCTTGTGCTGAGTATTTGCAGTGGGTGGTAGGAGGAGTCTGAGGGGGATCTGGTGACTGATCTCCTCAGTGAATCTCAGCCTGACATCTCAGTGGAAGGAGTAGCAATATCCAAGCAGTTATCTACTATCCAGGTTCAAGAAATTCAAGCAGTGTTACAGGAGTCTGGGGGCATGTTCACTGGAAAACCAGGGTACACCCACCTGGTGCAGCACCATGAGGATACAAGACCCCAAGGGCCTATTAAGCAGGCCTATTATAGGGTGCCTGTGAGAGTCAAACAGACTCTTAGGAAGAAGATATAGGAAATTTTGGAACTAGGGCTAATTCAGGAGTCCAGCAGTCCCTGGTCTCCTCAGTGGTGCTGTTACCAATGAAGGATGGCAGCACCAGGTTCTGTGTGGACTACAGGAAATTAAACAGTCACACAGAGTCAGGAGCTTACCCCATGCCTAGGACAGATGAAGCCCTACACCAGCTGGGTGAGGCTAAGTATCTTACCATTATTGATCTTACCAAGGGTTACTGGCAAGTGCCCTTGACTCACAGTGCTAGAGAGAGGTCAGCCTTTGTGACTCCTTTTGGCTTGTATGAGTTCACAAAGATGCCTTTTGGGATGAAAAATTCCCCAGCGAATTTCCAGAGGCTAGTAGATTGTATTCTAGTAGGAGCAGGGGATTTTGCCCTTGCTTACCTAGATGAAATTGCCATCTACAGCTATTCCTGGCAAGAGCACCTGCAGCATGTCAGGGAGGTGCTGGACAGACTACAGAGGGCAGGGATGACCATTAAGCCTTGCTATCACCCTTGATATCTACATCCCACCCCCCATTAAGGAAACCACGGTAAAAAAATTCTCCAAAGCCAACTTCATGCTTCTTAAAATAGAAGTGGTGAACTTCATGACACCCATGCAGATGGACAAT
The DNA here is from genome assembly GCF_019279795.1 of Protopterus annectens. Classification (NCBI taxonomy): domain Eukaryota; kingdom Metazoa; phylum Chordata; order Ceratodontiformes; family Protopteridae; genus Protopterus; species Protopterus annectens. The sequence continues at coordinate 1,024,890,724 of NC_056730.1, forward strand.
ACAGTTACAACTGCTGAATCCTACACAAATGCACTCTATAAGCCTTACACGAGTGCATGGATTGTGCTATCCTAAACAGAACTAAGATGCTATCCTCAAAAAAAAGGAAGCCAATCTGGTTGTCCCCTGACATAAATAAACTATACAACAGAAGGAAGAAACTGTTGCAAAAGAGAGTAAAATCCCATGAGTGGAGGAGATCCCTGGCCAGCCTCAGTAAGAAGCTGAGATCCCTTATAAGATCCTCCAAAGCTAGCTGATAAAGTAGTGGTTGGTGGCAGTGATAACTACCTTAGAGTCTGGACAGATGGGGGCATAGCTAATAAACCTCTGCCAGCCTTCCCCAGGAGTGTCTGTGTGTTTGTATATAAATCAAATCTCAAAGTGTGTGTGTGTCAGCTACTTGGGCAGGGACATGAAGCACTAGCTGGAGAGAGGGTGCTGGAGGTTTTCGCTTGACCACTTAGCTGAGATATTAACACTATAGCTGTGCCAGTGAGGAGTCTTATTGAGGAACTGGAGAAAGAGGGAGAAACCAGCCGCAGACTGACTATGATCTCTGTGTGCTCTTAAGGGAAATTGCAGTTTAATGTGTATGTACTTGTCATCCTCCCATTGTATATGTCCCTCACTGTTGCCAGTGGTGAGGATTGAGGTTCCTTGATTACTGGGCCAGTGCAGGGGTGTCACACAATGATCATGAGTTTTTAGATTGGCTAAGTCAAGTGCTGGATCAAAAACATTTAATGCAACTGTGTGACCTTAACTACCCAAAGGAAAAGATGCATTGCATAGCCTCTCACTGTTATGAACAAGAGTTTCTAGACATAATCCCCCGGATTCATGAAGCTCGGCACAAGGCCGGTGTAAGGCCTGCGCCGGCCGTGCGGCGTATAAATGGTGTAGTAGTGCCATATGCATATTAATGAAGGTGCGCCGCTACCACATCCACGTGCATAGGACTCATGCGCAAGTGCATGGGGCGTTACTAAGCTGCACCCGGAGGCGTGTCGATGTCGGCTGGTGATGAGCAACCTAAACTGCTGAATATTATAGCCTGCCTGCAATAGTAATTGCACCTATCAGTGTCCGTGGATAATGAAACGTATGCAAAGCATGCAAGACGGTTCCCGGCCACACAAAATGGAGAACAAAACAGAAATGCACGCAACATAATATGAGTTTCTGTCCATGGAACAAATGACATTTAAAATCATGTGTCCGTAATGTACTGCACTGTCAGAAGTTATACCCAGTGGAAGTGAAGCACGTCATGTCAGCGCACCGCCAATACACACGTCTAGCCCCATGGGTATGGTCACCAGCAGTCCCACAGTGGTAGTGATAGTACACAGCAGGGCAGTTGTGGCTATATAACAACCATAAAGAAACCTGACAGTCCATATTGTATACCAAACACACACAAACATATGTAGATTAAAATGTGCTATACACATGAACAGGGACGTAACTGTCACATACACATAGGATGCTATATGCGGAACTGGGATATCCAAAAGTAGAACCCATGCATGCAAATGCAATATGCAACAACCCTTGTATAGCACATAACCCGCACCCATGTCCGAATGTCCACCAAATCCAGCTACCAGCCTTGCGCATCCGTACACCTACACATAGCGGGTATTCCCCATATGTAGTAGGAAGTATCATCCTAGGCAGTGTCCGGATTGCAAATATGTATCCCACATTTGTAAACATCTCATCACAGGTACGTAAATCCAAATGCCCGCGCGTTAATGTTACGGCAAAATGTGTGTACATCCCGCGTGGGATATGTAACCTGTTGAAACCTCAGAGTTGTTTACACACCACGGTGTCCATTACTGTACACATCTGGACAAAACATGTATGTGTAGTCACGGTACTGTTCAGTATCTACACAGACATGCAATTCATACTATGCAGGATGGAACAGCTGTCCACCATGCAGGTCACCCCACTAGGGTTGCCACCTGTTCAGATGGCCCAAGGTGGGACATCCCTTGTAGAAATGTGAGAATTTGCAGGATAAAACGGCCTGTGCAAAGTACAGAATTACACGTGTATGCCAAGATAAAAGCTAATGCCATAGCATTTGAATAGCTTATGCTATCCCAAATAATAGTTATGTGTACCAGATACAAAATACCTGTATCATGCAACTAGTACAGAAACGAAGAAATATATTATTGTCTTAAAATCACAGGACATTTGCCATGCCTTAGGTGTCATCGTAGGACACAACTGTCCAAAGTGGGACCTTCCCTCGCAAAGAGGAACAAGTGGTAACCCTACTCCCCACTGAATTATCGACAGTATATATTCAACTCAATCACATACCGACACCACCTCTCAACCTATTACAGCAACAAAACCTGGACAAAGCCTAAAAGGATGGGTGGACAAATAGGGATAGATGTAATTACTGCTCTCACAAGCTTCGAAAGTTCAAGGAATAATAGTATGTACAGAAGCAGGAAATGTTGTGAAGGATGTGGGGTAGTCCCCAGTATTACAGAGGTCCGTACATATATACTGTAACAAGCCGTCACATATGTTGACTGTACTACTGCATACCCATAGTTAATTCATAGTTAAGTCATGTGCAAAATAATAACCCTCGTAAGAATGAATACAGGAAATAGTCAAATGTGAATGGGAACACCACTCACCGTGGATTATGTATCGTAACCTCCCCCACCCATATTATGTATTGCCAACATCATAAGCTGCTGACAGGTGCCCAAACACCTGTGTCTGTAAACACAGATTAAATGTTTAAAATGGACAAACCCTGTCCATGTGCTTTGTCTGACATTTGAACATGGTCAGGGCAGTTCCGTTCACCAGGCGGACAAGCCTAAACCCAGATCACCACATGAACACCCTGACAATTAAAGACCTGTATGTGTCAGGACTATAAGCCTTTGGGTTCTGAATATCCCTGCAGTGATGAAATATGCAGTGTGGGTCCAGAGCAGTAGGGAATAGGGAATGTGTAACATGTAGTACCGCATTTTTCCCAGCAGGAGAATGGATGCCTGTGACGTAAGTGAAGCGGTGAGGCATATGTTAATGTAGCTATGTACTATGGGTATGCATATAAATGAGTCAGAACACCAAACATATAGTGGTTACAGCATCCGGCCAACGTGAATGCAGTCCCAGTTGAACAACGACTACAGCACATATAATGTGAAAGTGTAATGAATGCGTCTGTGCTGTACAGACAGTTAAATATGTAAAGGTGAACATGTGTTTCGCAAACGTCTGTTAACCGTATTACAGATAATTACTAGTACTGTCACAAGTAATAAAGCCCACGTAAGCACAAAGACTTAGTAAACATATGTAACCCACAATAAGGATATGCATGCGTGCCTGCGCGTAACCCAAAATAAGGAAATGCAAGTGTGCCTGTACGTGTGGGATCCGCTCACAGCATAGTAAATGAATGCTGTTTCCCCCATGTTAGTTATACATGGCTCATACCTGTTAACCTCGTAAAGTATGAAACCGGACAAAGCCATGCAAACTACCGGTACAAATAGGGACAAACACCAGATATGTGCCAGAACAAACATAGAAAGTGGATAGAATAAAGGGTGTGTCAGTAGCATGGATTCTCTGAAGGGTATGCAGTTGTAACCTGAACTGCTTGCCAGAAATCCCCACTGTAAGTCTCAAATGAAATGCCACGACATTGCCAGATAGACACAGGTTTATTTAAAACACAGCGAAGATAAAGGGGAAAGCAGCTGTACACTCTGCGACAATCTGTATAGTGGAAAGGTATGGTATGGATATAGATATATGTGTATACACATAATCCACAGACATAAACCAAAGCAAGTTATGAAATGAGGATTGTACATATATATATATGTATACACAACAGACTTATGTCCCGTAGATATGACATATGTACATAAATAGGCGACGTTATATCTAATATGGGTAGACAAACAGACATGCAGGAAAGGTGAATAAACCGCAGCATTCCAAACCATATGCCAGAAAGTGACAGTCCAGCAAGTTCTACACTTTAAACATGCAGATAGGTGTCCCTTGCAGGACTCCAAAAATTGAATCTTATGTAGTGTCAACTGACATTGATGCAAAAGAAGTGACCGCAGCAAATACGAAATAGCTGTACATGCAACAGTATCAGGTGCAAGGGTGACGACACATGTGTCGATAGAATGTATGACGTACGAACTGATATCTGGAGAATGGGGAGTGCATATAAGTGTCTCCACACTTCAGTACCACACACATTAAACATGTGTAATGGGTACTGTAGAGAGATGTCAGGTATGGGAATCATGGGTATGCAGAAATGGGGCTAGGTGTTGTTTGGCAGGGATTTCGTAGGCCCGCCCCATGGGAGTGATGTGGGTATAGCACACGCCTATATTCTCAATAATGGGGTAAACCATCCACTGGATATTGCGGAAACCATTTTGGCAATATGTAGGGCCCTATATCATTGTCATGTAGGTGATTATCATGGATGGACATGCGTACGACCAAGATGGTACCCATAACTGGCAAACTGTTAAAATAACACAGCTGCGCTAAGGCATAGTACATGAAATACAAATAGGAACGATATTAGATATACCCCAGACAAAGTCAGAACATCGTGAGAATACTGGCGTACCCATGAATATGGATGTTATGAGTGTTACTAATCATGTAATGGAAATGTCAGTCACTATTATCTACCGCACAGTCCGTAATGCCTTGCCAGCAATTTACCAGAAAGGCACATCACTATGACAAATGTAACAAGGTCAAACGTCAGGGCGTTTACCCATAGTGTGTACAGGTTAGGGGTATGAAGGTAACCTGTCCAAAATACATGTACAGAACTAGTGATACTAGGTAGACAGGTGAGAAGAAAGACATCAGGACAAATGAGAAAACATGTACAAGACACACGCATGTACTCTGACAAATGTGAATGACAACGTATGCCCTGTGAATGTCAATGTGGAAGGTTAATAGACACAAAAGTAATGTGTCCCTCAGGGTGTCATGCAGTGTCACCGTAACAATGTCCAGTCCCCCAGACACGTACGTGAGCTCTGCCACTGACGGAAAGCGCAAATACCGGCGCACACATATGGTACATGATAGACTAATTAGTGTGGATAAACAGCTGTTGGCCTGTGTGAGGAATACAACTGTCTGGGTGGGTGTGTTCTGCAATATAAATGTAATGGCATGTGGCCTGTGATGCCACCATACAGTGTGTGTATTGGTGTCAGAAAGTTGATATTTTGTTACAGACACATACTCCGCAACTGTACAGATTTACGCAGAATGTGCAGAGTTCTGCCTCATATGTTTGGTGTGTTCCACGTAATAACAGTAACATTCTGGCACTTTCATGATAACTGAAGACATGAAATAATGACAAACATGTGAGTAAGACACCAAATCCGACAGAAAAGCCATACTAATGCAAAACCTATTATTGTGTCAACTATCTGCGTTTGTAAGAGCAACATGTCAATACTGCCCCTATGTGTCCCACTATCAGATAAGGCCTTGTCCAGCAACTTGCTCTAGGAAGTGGAGTGCTATGAACAGAAAAAGATCCATGTGTGAGGAAACAGCAATATCGACTGCAAGATAACGCAGAAGGTATGAAATGCGCTGCAGTAGGACGTGCAGTACTGTCCGCAGCTATGTGCTGACATGTCAAATGACACAGCAGTCTACATGAAGAACCTTTAGGGCTGTCACCTTTACAAATGATGATAGTGGGACATACCCAGAGCCATGCATGCAGCACTAATAGACATGCACACATCAAAACTAGGCCATGATAAATGAAGCCTCTGGCGTGTACGAGTACAGTGAGAGTACAGCAAGGATAGATGTCTGCCAAGATATACAGCAAACGCCTGTAAGGGCGTGTAACACCGCCCGTAACATGGACGTTGCATGGACAATGTTGGGAGTTGCAACATACCCCATTGGTATGTGAAAGCTATGCAAATATGCGATACATGAAACATTCAGCTGTCCATGCAAGAGCAGAGTTATGGGCAGAAAATAGATTATATATATATATATATATATATATATATATATATATATATATATATAGAGAGAGAGAGATACAGACATACACACACACACACACACACACACACACACACACACACACACACATGTGGCAGGGCTGGTAATTGAACCTACACATGACTACCCTATCACACTACAGCATGACGCATTTACAGAACACGCTACCGAGATTACTAAACACAGCAGACACACAGGCATTCTACTAGGTGCGTGTCAACATACGCAAAGACAAAGACGTCAGCAGGATACATCTGTGTTGCGAAGCATCTAAAAGCATAACCTGAGTCCCCAGGCAGATGGAAGCATGCACACAAACACACACACACACACACACACACACACACAGACACACACACACCTGGCAGGCCTGGGAATCGAACTTACACCTAACTACCCTATCACACTACAGCATGATGCATTTACAGAATGCACTACCTAGACTACTGAACACAGCACTCCCAGAGGCATACTTTTAGGTGGGTGACATCATCCGCAAAGGCAAAGACGCCGATAGAGAATGTATGTGTTGTGTGGCATCTAAAAGCATTACTGTGTCCCCAGGTAGCTGGAAACACACACACACACACACACACACACACACACACACACACACACACACACACACACACACACACACACACTTGGAAGGGCCAGGAGTTGAACACACACCTACCTACTCTAACACACTACAGCATTACGCATTTACAGAATGCGCTACCGAGATTACTGAACACAGCACTCCCAGAGGCATATTTCTAGGTAGGTGACATCATCCACAAAGGCAAAGATGCCGATAGGGAATGTATGTGTTGTGAGGCATCTAAAAGCTTTACTGTGTCCCCAGGCAGCTGGAAACACACACACTTGGAAGGTCCGGGAGTTGAACACACACCTACTTCCTCTAACACACTACAGCATTACGCATTTACAGAATACGCTACCGAGATTACTGAACACAGCACTCCCAGAGGCATACTTCTAGGTAGGTGACATCATCCGCAAAGGCAAAGACGCCGATAGGGAATGTATGTGTTGTGAGGCATCTAAAAGCATTACTGTGTCCCCAGGCAGCTGGAAATACACACACACGCACACACACACACACACTTGGAAGGGCCGGGAGTTGAACACATACCTACCTACTCTAACACACTACAGCATTACGCATTTACAGAACGCGCTACCGAGATTACTGAACACAGCACTCCCAGAGGCATACTTCTAGGTGGGTGACATCATCCGCAAAGGCAAAGACGCCGATAGGGAATGTATGTGTTGTGAGGCATCTAAAAGCATTATTGTGCCCCCAGGAAGCTGGAAATGCACACACACACACACACACACACACACACACACACACACACACACACACACACACACACTTGGAAGGGCCAGGAGTTGAACACACACCTACCTACTCTAACACACTACAGCATTACGCATTTACAGAACGCGCTACCGAGATTACTGAACTCAGCACTCCCAGAGGCATACTTCTAGGTGGGTGACATCATCCGCAAAGGCAAAGACGCCGATAAGGAATGTATGTGTTGTGAGGCATCTAAAAACTTTACTGTGTCCCTTTTCAGCTGGAAACACACATACACACACACACACAATTGGAAGGGCCGGGAGTTGAACACACACCTACTTACTCTAACACACTACAGTGTTACGCATTTACAGAATGCGCTACTGAGATTACTGAACACAGCACTCCCACAGGCATACTTCTAGGTGGGTAACATCATCCGCAAAGGCAAAGATGCCGATAGGGAATGTTTAGAGAGTGAGCGGTCTGAAAGCATATTACCGTCCCAAGGTAGGCGTACACAAACACGCCAGTGCTGTCAACGAGCCAACTAAATATCTACAGAGCACAACAACACTGAATAGATACGGGATGCACCACAGACAGTACACCCTTCGAGAGAGCAACAAGTGTGTTCAATGTAGACATCCATCGTGACATTGAAATTGGACATCTGGTGCCTGGATGACCACCATGGCTATACAGGATGTCAATGGCCATGCCCACACGCTTAGTATCACACGTCTGTTTGGAATGTACTGTGTGTCCATCTACACAATGGTGTACTGGGCATGCTCACACACTTAGCTGTTGCAAAGGGCCAACTTGCATGCACACAGAGTCTAATCATGGAAGGGCGCAGCGTGGAATGTACTGTGTGTCCATCTACACAACGGCGTACTGGGCATGCTCACACACTTAGCTGTTGCAAAGGGCCATCTTGCATGCACACGGAGTCTAATCACAGAGGGGCGCAGTGTGGAATGTACTGTGCGTCCATCTACACAACGGCGTACTGGGCAGGCTAACACACTTAGCTGTTGCAAAGGGCCATCGTGCATGCACACAGAGTCTAATCACAGAGGGGCGCAGTGTGGAATGTACTGTGTGTCCATCTACACAACGGCATACTGGGCATGCTCACACACTTAGCTGTTGCAAAGGGCAATCTTGCATGCAGATGGAGTGTACACACAGAAGGGCACAGTAAGGTATAACTGCCCTCAATCACAGGGCGGTCACACATGCAGTGACCTGTACACACACACAGCTGCCATCACAGCTGTCACAGGTGCAGGTCACACACGTACACACTGCAGTGTACACTGTAGCTGTCAAGTCAGCACCATGTTGTTGGTGCAGCACTACACAGCCTTACGGTCCAACAACACCATGTGACACATGACCACTGGGCTGTACAGTGGTGTACACCAGCTGTGCAGAGTACACATGTACCAACAGGGATCCAACAGGTGTTATGCATTGCAATGATACCTGTATATATGAACAGGTCGGCTCAAGACATACCATGGCCCTTACACAGCTGTGACACCTGACTGTTGCTGTACACCAATGAACACACATCTGAGTATGTCATACATGTGATTGGGTGGATGTGTGCATGGACTGCACACACAACACGTACATACGTGGCCTTTGATTTACCTCGTGCATAACACTGGCCTAATCAATGCTACACACGCTAATTGAATGTGGGCCCATGTCTGTTGAATGCTCACACTACAGGGGGTAGCAGTGTTGACTGGGACACATACCCTTGTATGGTTGCCTGTGACACCCGTGATATCATACCGCAGTCCATGTGTTATGTATGTCAACACACATGTCCAACAATAGCAATGCATACAAACATGGCAACAGGAGACACATGTGACATCTGTACTGTGCATGCAGCAAACACGCATGTGCAGTGGCCGATGTCCGTAACATAGTTGCACCTACCTATGACATGCAGACGCAATGCAGACCCATCATTGACATCTGTATACGGTGACATACAAACAGCACGTATGGAGGGATGTGTGTACATAACATGGTGAACCACCTGTCTAGATGTATGTGTGCAGGGGTGGCTCACAGTTGTGTCACACACCATCCTATCATGCCATGTGCTAACTGTACGCTATGTCGCTGTTACGTGACGGTGCTGACATAATGCATACACAGCGGTCAGGTGTTAACAACTATATGTCATATGGCACCTGTAACACCTACAACCTCTCGTGTGTATATAGCAGCACATTTGCCAGATATAGCGTTGATACACATAATGCAATCAATACCGCTGCATGTCCGTCAAATGTGTCATCATATGGCTGGTGTATCATTTCCAGCACTGCCATGTGTGTCTGAATGTGTGACCAGGGATGCCACATATCGTGGGGAATATGTCCCAGTTGCTACACATCCCTGTACACCATTGTAGAGAACTTTACATACGTCAGTGTGGGAAGCATGACGTTCACCGGTGAGGTGCATCACACACATCGGCTGTCTGTATACACATGTGTGGTCACCACAGTGTGTGTGCATCTGTATGTATGTCTGGTGCTTGGTGTGAATGTGTATGCTAATATACGGTGGGAAATTATCACTGGCCCCATGTGTTGACTAACCCGTAATGGTGATGCATTGCACAACCCTGTTGATGCCATAGGTCCCAGCCATACTGGCTACCTGTGCATGTCCCTTCTCTGGGACATGTCATGTGGGTGCATAGTACTGTGAGGGTGATGACCACAAAGGCAAGGGTCCCCAGCTGCACACTATGGGGTGTGCGTTATAGTGGTGTACACCCCGTGACTGCGGCCATGTTCATGTACTGTTACAGGGTCCTACTGCTGCACAGTGTGGCCTCCAGCTACCAAGTGACACCTCACATCATCATTGGCCAGGCCGCTGTGTACAACCCCTGCACCATGTCACCATACCTGTAATGTGTCCTGCTATGTATGTCACGTCTCTGTCCAGTGTAGCCTGTGGCACTGACCACATGTGTCACGTGCAGTATATGTGTGGACATCTGTGTCATGTTTGTGTGTCCAACAGTCAGGATGAAGGTACATGTAGCATGCTGATATTGCCAGATGTGCCTGTGTGCACCCCACAGTTACACGTGGGGGACTGCAAACACTGCTACCTGTAGACACATGCAAGTACACCATAGGAGGGAACCAGGGTATCACAAACAACATGGTGCTACAGATGTAACCAAGACACATACCGTGAACACATCACAATGCATGCTGCACCTGCACTACATGGTGTGACTAGTGCATGTTGACAGTACACAACCTATGTCACATACACAACTCAGTATTCACACACAACCACTGCAACATACACATCCCTCACTATGCATACACAGGTATTACATACACCTCTCACTATGCTGTTCACCCTGTGCATCAGAATATTTGTGCATAACCCTGCACCATATGTGTGGATGACAGGGATGTGGCACAGGCTTCATCATATGCACAGGGTGATATGTTTGCCAGGGGCATAGGCTGCACCAATGGATAACATCATGTGTGTGTGTAAGGGCCAGTGAGTTGACTGGACATGTCTGTGCAGAATGCATGTGGATGTTGTGGAGCCCTACAGTTGTGTTTGCTGTTTGCGTGTATGTGTGTACACAGTTCTGCCATTTGTGATGCCTACACGGGGTATAATTGACAGCCCCAGATTGTACAGTGCAGGTTGTACAGCTCACTGTGTTCGTCCATGGCCATGTGACCTGTGCCTGCCTGGGGTTGCACGGGCACTACCAGGTGGAGGTACAGAGTGGCTACTGTCTGACGACACATGTTTGCTGGAAATGTGTCCCCGATGAGACCATCCAGGGCCATGTCCACATGGCCTGCTGTGTCCTGGTGTTGACAGCGCAGCAGCAGCTGCACTGCTACTGCTACCGGCACTATGGGAGCAGGCATGTGAGGTGGCACGCTCACGTTGACCTACACTAGGTGGTGTTGCTGGCCTATGTCCACATGGCCTACGCCTCACTCCTACCAGGTGTTCCAGCACAGACAGCTCCCGCTCGTGGATTGCCATGCCTCGGTCAAGGATTCCGACCATTTCACCTAGTTGCCTATCCAGAACATTAGCAATCTGCTGTTGAGCATTTGCCAATGCCTGGATGTTGTCATTTAGGGTAAGGATAGCAACCCTCTGCAGCCTCTGCCCTTCTCTGTTCTGCCGTTCAGCATGTGCCTGTGCCGCCATTGCAGTCTGGAACATGCGTCTGGTGATACCAGCTGCTGCGCTCTGTCCTGCAGGCGCATGTCTGCCAGAGGTCCTCCTATGAGCAGCACCGGCCACATGCCTGTGTGGCACATCTGCAGTCATTACACTGACACTATGGTGTGTAGACACACCTTCTGTAGCCACCACACGTTCCTGTTCCATGCCAAAAGACGCTGACTGTCCTTCCTCTATGGCCGCCGGTGATGCTGTATGTGTTGGCAGCAGAACTGTGTGCAGAGAAGAGGGGGACATAGCTGGGATGGTAACCATTGGCACAGATTCAGCCCCTGACAACCCTGCCTGTACCTCATGCATATGTTCAACACCACTAGTATCTGTGGGGACACTAACATCAGATGGACCGCAGGAGGGTAACGCACCTACATCACCTGTGAATGCAAAGAAAGACTGTAAAGTACACAGACACACACACACACACACACACACAGACACACACACACAGACACACACACACAGACACACACACACAGGCACACACAGACACACAGACACACCATGCATGTGATTTGTCAGATGGCATGCAGCATGCCTGCGATAGAGCAGAGGGCATGCAGCTCAGACATTAATAGTGTTAGTAAGCATACCTCCCTGGGGTGCACACTACAGCAAGCAGGTGTCATATCAGTAGCCATGCAGTTCACACAATCATGGTAGTATGCATGCATCCCCGTGATACACCATGTGGCCTAGAACAGGATAACAGTACACATGGCTGACGTGACCTTGACATGTAATTTGCTGACGTGCATTAACATGCATACATGTTTGACACAATGGTGTCCTGACACATGTACAGCATCATAATGGGCTTCACATTGCAGTATTGTGTGTATGCCCTTCAGATAGAATGCATGTTTAGCAAATGTGCATGAGCACGGGAGGGTAGTGTGAGCCATCTACATTGCTATACAGTGTGAAGTACAGACACTGTGCCATTGCATGGCAACATGAGACATGTATGTTGCTGTAGAATGCATAATATGTACACATTGCATAGCCATAACTGCAACACAGTCGTGATGTTCGACAGATCGTATATGGTAGACTTCAGTGACACCTCCAGTAGCTGTGCACAGGCTTTTAGGTTGTCCACTGTACCACATCAACTGTATAATCGGTCAACTAAGGCTATAATTGGACCATGTTTGGACAATGTGCATCAGGGTGTATACACATCCCATGTACTGTGTGGCTACATGTCTCTGGCCAGCCCCCATGGCCATGTGTGCACATGTGGTGGCCAATTGTGTGTGATGGGCATCTTCTCCACATGTCTGTGCGGTCCCATATGACATACACCCATACATGTCAGATATGTCACATTCCACAGGTCTATGCAGACAACGGGTTGTATGTTTGGTATGTGGGGTATTGGTCATGTGATAGTGTGACAATATTGCAGACAGAACACTACATGTCTGGGACATGTCAGGCGGCACATCACAATGTGTGCACCCGATACAGGGGCATATGACACAATGGTGACACTTGTGGGCTGCCCATATCACAGCTCACTGTGTGGTACTGTGTGCGTACTACACATGTTGTTCCAATGCATACTACATATGCCTCCATTGTAGAACACCTCCACCATTGTATGCACAGCTGACCACACATGTTGCAATGACAAGTACTGTGGTTTCAAGTCTGTGTATCATTACGTGTGAATATATTGCACATGGGTGGCGTGTGTGAATGCATGGTGGTGCGACCTGCATATCATGACTGGAACAGACATCAGGTGTGCAAGTATTAACTGGCCACATGGCAAATAGATCTACACTGTAACATGCCTGATACTGATGACAGTCTCACCTGCAACGGACCCATATCTGTGCGGCACGCCAGAGGTACCTGTATAGGGGTGACACACCAGTATGAACATTATCCATGACTGTATGACAGCCACAGGTTGCACTGTGCATGTGCACACATTCACCTGTGTAATAGCATATAGTATGCACATGTGTGCATACACAACATAGCATACTGTAGTATGCAGCATGTGTGTCCACATACCTGGCATATGTTGTTACATTACATTATGTACAGTGACACATGCAACTACATGGGATATAATAGCCATATGTGCATTACTGACTTACCAGGCAACTCCAGGCTCATTGATTGGGAGACACCCACTTCCACGATGGCAGGTAGTGTTTCTGGATGCTGTTCCCTGGGTGTCCCCAGACTGGCCTGTAGCTCCTCGGTGTGTGTGAGTGGGGGCTGGGTTGGTGGCCCACCACCTGTTCCACCTTGTTCCCTGGTGATTGCAGTGGCACGCTGTTTTGCATGTCATATCAGGTCCATGCAGTGTCTACGCACCTGCTGGTAGGTGCGGTTATGGCCATCCACATCGTTCACCCTCCTGCATAGATCCTGCCACAGGTCATCCAGCTGCTGGGCATGCTGTGGCACATGGCTGAACAACAAGTCATAGTTGTCATGGAGCTGTGGGATGAGGACATCATCCTCCTGGCTGGTGTATGCTGGGAGGCATGTACGGGGCATTATCTGTAAAACATAATGATGGTCATAGGTCACAGTTTCAGAGATGTATAGAGATACTGCTGCACATACATTTCTATGACATCTACTGCATCTGCACAGTTATCTTTGCAAAGCACCATGACACTGACACGACTGACGTGTTTGTGTCACACATGTCACACCCATTATGCATTGGATATCATCACCATATATGTGTGTCACCTCATTACAGTGTTCATACTCCATGTAAATGCTGTCTTGCTGTGGGCATGTCTATTTGCCTGCACTTGTGTTTTTACCTATCTGCACATGCCTTGATGTGTCCACGGTACTACTGTTGACCTGGATGCTGTGTATATGTGACATATCAACACAGACACAGCCGGAATGGACTTGAGCAGTGACAATGCACACATACGAATGGATACCTGTACATGCATGTGTTTTGCCATATACATCTACACAGCACTGTACAACTGTTCAACATCCTTACACGGATCACCTGTATTACACATGTGATAGACATGGGACAATGGATAGTCAGACGACATTCGCAGGGATGGTCATCAACCATAGCATGTGCGGGCACAGTTTCCACGCTGTTACAGATGGCCATTGTGCCACCGCAAGCTGCATCAGTGCCACATTACTGATCCAGTCAGTTGATAGTGCATCTACCATTTAGCCATCACACCATGTATGACTGGGATGACATCTGCAGCTTTGATGGACAGGGTTGCATGGTATGGTGGGAGTATGTCACATATATGGCACAGGAATCTGTCCAGCCTGTGGCGATCCTAGTATTAGGACGGTGGCTGTCAATGACATATGTCATATAGATCAGGATATGGACATGTAGCATGTCCATCATCATGGTGTAGCAAATGTCCTTCTGCAATGTAGACAGCATGCTGCATAGTGGAGGTGTGGATTGTGAAGGCTGTTATCGCACATCCATGCATAGCCATTACCCCTTACAGGTGGTATGTGATCCAATATTGGTCACCACAGTGCTGTATATGCCTGGCCACTGATCTCCGTGCTTATGGATGGCACCCTGACATGACATGGGTACCTCAGATGACTACCTAAGGGGCCTGGAGACGTCACCATGTCGGGGGTGCACTGCACAGCACCATCCCTTACACAGTGTCCATAATGTTGACCACAGCCTAAGTAGCAGTTTATGGGTACAGGGATGTTCACCTAGCGGTGACACTGCTGGTATCATCCATCAGACTGTGCACATATGTCACACACCTCACACACACAACCCATTCTCTATGTTGTTCACAACACTGACACAGCTAAACTGATAGGTCAGGGCCATTCACAGCCTTACATACACAGATGCCTAACATTTGTGTGTGTCGTATGGGCTACAATGAGGGTGGGGTACAACACATTAACCCTGTTCTACTGTATCTGGCACAGATGTGCTGTGCACATGTCACTCTTGCACCTTTTGTAGTTGTGAGTCTGTCAACAGGCCACTGGTGGAACACACCTGTGACATGCAAAGGTATTTGTAATCAAATATCCGTGCTATCTTGTACATCTGTACTGCTAACATCTACAGTGCTAATGGTTCATGGACATGCACACCATACTCAGCAGGGTTATAGTGCAGCGCCACCCTAAATGACTGCCATCACCACTTGTGGGTTGATATTATCCAACACCCTATCTGTATTGTATGGTCATGCTAGGCACTTGTTCAGAACATGTGAGCATGTCATGAGCTAATAATTACTATAGCGCCCATTCCACACCATTTCCCACAGGTACACTGGCTGTCCTACACTTCCCAGCTTGCTTAAGGTACGACAGCTGTTGTACACACGTAACGCACATATCCTGTGGGACATGGTTGTATATCATATAGCATGTCCAACTGTCACGTACCAGTGCTACTGCCTGTCTATATGAGGGATATGTCGTACATGTGGCAATAGAGCAATTGTCTCATGTACACATTCAATGCTCACTTCCCAACATACGGCACTACAGCCTGTGGGGGATGCACGTCTGCAGCCGTGCTGGGCCCATAGCTCTCAGGTGTACCTCATTACGGGGAACGTACCTCATTTGGGGTTCTAAAAGGTGCATGCTCCTCAAGGTTCCACATTGGAAGGGTCTGTCACACATTCATTGTTGTACATAGTTTACCTGCTAGTCATGGCTAGATAGATGAGAATCATAGTAATTCATTGGAATATCTGTTTTATACGTAAGACCAGCCTATTTTAGCCATCATATGCCCTTCCTAGTTGACGCTGTTAGTAAGCCAGTTGTAAGTGTTCCACGTTTCGCCCATTTGTCACACTATATGAGGGCTAATGTTCCTCATTTTGGGGACAGGAGGCTGACAGCTATGGCTGGGGGTAATGCTGTCGCCAACCCTGACTGCACCTGACAGTCATTTGGGGATGTGTAACATTCGCAACACACCCCACCCATCACATCATCTCACATAATCTACACCACTGGCCACACCTACGAGGACATCCTGTGCAGTACGTCTCCATACTCACTGTAGGAACCAGAGGTAGCCCCCATCATGGAAGACAACATCACCAGCTTATAGCCCACAGACTCATGTGTGCCCACCACATACAGCCAATAGTGTGTTATAACATTCACAACACACCAGTCATAGCTGACTGTGTAGGGTGTTACACTGCAGTTCCACACAGCAGGCTACACAAGGCGTTAGTCGCTTACATCTTGCTGTCGGGTAACTGCTTCTGCAACATAACCTATGCACCCATGCCACACCTCACCAGGTACGATATGTCTATCATTCTCCATGTTAGTGTGACTGCCCTGTGATGCCACTTCACAGACTACGTGTGCAGGGACATGCAATAGCTCACCAGTCTTATAGCCCCTAGGGTGTGGGCCTAGCCATGGGGAGCATTTTGCATTCATCCAGACACGATACCACTGTACAATGACCGACTGTGTCACTTCAACAGTTGCCTATGCTCCTATTGTCATTCCACAGGCATGTGGTATCTGTCCGCTATGACTGTCCTGGTCAAACACAATGCTGTGGCACAGATGACTTGCACCTGTTGGCCCTAGGAGTACAGCTCACATGCTAGGCTCTTGCTGCTGCTATACTGCCTGTCCTGCACAGTTTCCAATAACTGTCACTGGCAGGGTGGTAACTGGCATGCGCGACATGGGGTCATGTGACACATTGCTTGCATCTTCCCCTGTGATGCACGCAGGCAAGGCACACCTTATAGTGCACCACTCCAACATCTCTGCAGTGACTGGGACCTGCCTGTAGGCTCTGCAGAGCACACCTGCAATGACAGGTTATAGACGGACCATACCTTCCAGGCACATACCTGGACCAGCACACCCACAGCTGAGGGGTTCCCATATCCCACTATGTTTTGCACACATCCTGGCAAGTTGCTTAGCACAATGCATCAGAGGTGCTCCACGTGCAACTAACTGTGTCCGGGACCGCTATACATATTGTAACAAGCGACAGAGTCAACATCATACCCCACGGGTAACATATCTTCTATGGTGGTATAGTGGACAGTGGGCCTCAGCTACTACTGATGTGTGACTGACACTACCCCACACTTCACTGGGATAGCCACTCATGTACCGACACATCCATAAGTCATACCCTCCACTCTGCTGGATCAACACATACACACCACCTCCAAGACCTACATTACCTTTGGCATGAACACTACCACCATGTGACTGGTGTTACACACCTGGGGTTATCCCCTCATTGGTGGATTCTGAACATATGCTAATCTACCTTGTTAGCCACATCCCGGAAACACACCCATCACAGCATACACAGTACATGTGTACTACTACACCTACTACAGACGTCTGCTGACAGCGGTTGTTAACATCATGACACCCATGCAGATGGACAATGCACATACAAATGCTCACACATACCCCAGTGCACTTAATTAGCATGTATACAACTGCATGGATCATGCTATTCCACACAGAGCCATGATGGTACACACCAGATAACAGACACCACTCTGGTGGTCATGTTCCATGGACATATGATGTACACCAACAGGTGTAGGCTGTTGCACAGTGGTGTGCATTCCCATGTGTGAGGTGGCTCACTGGTCAGCCGTGGTGGGGCCACAGGGTCCCTCATCACATACTCCAAGACTAGCTACGTAAACATGACTGCCACACATTCCGGGGTGTACCACCAGGTATTATGGTGGTATGTCAGTATTCGATGGCAACACCCACATCTGCTGTCACATACAACAGTCACTCAGGAACATTGCAGACCCAGGTATTGTTGGCAACATGCTTTAGGATGGATTCAATGCTGACAGTACACCCTCTCACTCACTACAGGGCCGCAATCCATACATGAACATTGTGGTGTCCCTGTGGTCACACCTACACAGTACTGACCTACACTCTATGTGTCCTGGGACACTGGCCCCATGTCACTTTCCAACATCCCAGGCTGTGATGCCCACCAACCTCTGAATTACTTGTCTCCCCACTAGGCCACCATATTCAGTAATAGCCTTGTTTCAGACATTGTAGACCCTGAATGGCACACAGCAGCATTTATCACACTAAACACAGGTGGCACCGCATTGCACGAGTGGGACTATAGTCCTACACACCTGACTGGACTGTTCTGCATGGCTATGGGGCACACCGTCAAGGATGTCATTCTCAGAGACATTGTTGGTCTCCCGTCCTCTGCTGCCACCCGGGTTGGGCTTGTTAAGGCCAGAGCATGGCCCCTACACATGGTGGACTCCTTTCATACAGTTACCAGGGCAGTTGCTGATGGTACGGGAGTCCACACATCCTACATTGTCCTCTCATTGCCTTTCAGCACCATTCCCCATTCTGGTATTGACAACATACACATCCACCTGCACATCGTACCCTGTGTCTCAGGATGTTATGCCATGTGGCTCATGGACAGGACACACAGTGAGGCCAGTATACCATAGTACCTACTATATGTCAGGTACTTCGGCATACCACAGTCCTCAGTCATAGGGCCCCTCATGTTAAGTATATGCTTCCCTGTGGAACAGGCTGGCACAGGGGACTTTCCCTGCCTAGCTATAGAACCCCTTCATACTGAGTGCCATGATTGCTCCACCAGCTGATACTGACTCCAACCATACGGGTGTCGCTGTGACAGATACATAATATGACTATCATGGCATCAAGCTGCATGACACAAGGTGCATGCACATCACCTTTGCATTACACCATTCACCCACTGACTATCACATGGATGATAGTCCCCTACATACATATCACATTGTACATGTTTGCAGTACACACATATGTCGCACCCACTCCTATGGTTACCATATTGCCACTGTGGCGTGGATATCCTCCTACGTGGCCACACCTATCTGTACTGGGTGTGTAACTGGTACATAGGCACCCATTGTACCTCTGAACTCAAGACATCTACACACATTCAAGGGTACACCACCCCATTTAGGGTGTACCTTACACAACAGCTACAGCTTTACATGCCACAACATTAACACGCCATGACATTTACTGAGCTCCGACAGTTTAAATATTCGGCTGCACTACGGACACCACATCTGTACACATTTGCATACTACATACTCAGGGGTGACCTCTGCTGATCAGACAGGGCCCATGTCCACAACATTATTGATGGATATACTCCTCATACGCAACATAAGCAGAGGCCACTGAGAGCAACATGCTCATGGATATCTGCACACATGCCACAATGAGTGGGATGTGCTTCTGGGTTACATTCCCAAACAGGACACTCACTATGCTGTGGAACATAAGTCCTATGTACATCACGCAGGGACACTCAGTAGCACTGTTCATGTGATACCTCCCTTGGTGGTTGGGAGACACATGTAGGCCTGGGATCACTGCAGTGGCTGTACTGTGCAATGGTGCAGGTGACACCTGGCTCTGCTCTTCACAGGACACTACCCTGGAGAGGTGCCACTAGTGTGAACACTGTAGTTGCGCTTACACATGGACTTGACAGACTGCATAGTACCCCACTATGCACCTGTGCAGCTATTACATGTCCTTTGTGCAGGGTTACTTGGTAGCCCTTCCATTTAGATTAGCTATCATGCTATTACTATGTCTCATACCTACAGGCCATATGTATCCTGTTATTGTACATACCAATAGACGATACCTGTGGTATGCATGATATACCTGTTATGCTGTGTAGAATATCTGTCATATCTACCTATAATACTATACATTACACATATTTCACATAGTATCCCATAATGCAAAGCATACTTGCTCAGCGGGACCACCTTACATATGTCATTAACGTTATTTACCCATACACATGCGTGCTGTGACAGTATATCAACATATACTATCCCCTGCTATGGCACGTCCTTGTTGGACATACCCTACCACTGACGGGTTGTATGGCATTGTTCTGTTTAATGGCCTCATGTAGCATCCCTTCTGGTGTCTGTGCTGTGTACCTTGTGTCCCACTGCTGGACGCACAGATTCTACAAGCATTAGTATGCTCAGCAAGACATCACTACATCAATACCTTTCCCCACTTTATGCATTGCGGACACGTTTAATTAATGCAAACCAGGCTATACATACAGTAAAACTAATTAATACAGATCATGCTATACACAACCTTACATATCGGGTGTTCTACATACCTTGTTGTCATTACGGCGTTTCGTTTATATCTCTCTCACAGTGTTTCAACTGTTTTTCGGTATGAGCATACGGTTTGAATGTCTGGCAAGTCATCCTTATATACGTCGATACCTGAAACATGTGGATTCTTCCCACCAATTGGTGTTCCTGAGTGACTAATAACTTGCATATCAGCTGTGCAGCTACTCCATTCGCACATTACTTGGCGACAGTGGGGTATAATTGGATTCTCCACATGGGCGTTGCCTATTTGCCCTACCTTCAGGGAGACGGTCTGTATTGTGTTTTGTTATGAGTAACTGCAACTGCTATGCATGGAGACAAGTATAGTCCCCCGTGGATTGTGTGTGACAGGTAGAGTATTTCGTTCAACATGTGGGTGTACCTGTCACCCCGACGTCTGTTAACAGAGTATTGCAATCAATACCTGTAACATGGCTGTTTGTTCCATTATACAACGCCTGCAATTTTGCATGTCGCCTTTAATTGTGTCTCTCACACGGTATGTTGTGGGTTCTGCAGATGTAATTGACTGACTGGATATTTGTGCTGCTATTACAGTTTGTATTGCTTTAGTTTCTAGTGTGGGGGATGTCAGTGGTTGTATGTAACATATACGATTTGTGGGCCTTGCATTTCTACATAATCCGTATATATGTGTGTGGGCTCCATCCCTGATTAGAGAGCTAACAGTTAGTAGACTTATGCTACGGGATTGTACATTGGACCGTTGTTAATTGGTTTCTATATCATCTGCAGGTGAGCTTGCTACTTGTATACCTCTGTAATTGCAGCGATATATCAGGGGATATGTGTAGGTGACAGCTATCCCTTGTATTTCTGTCCCAGATATTTGCAGTCATTTTGGTTGTGTTGTTAAAAGAGCCTGTTTGCCATGGGTTGCCACTTTATCATATGGTCATTGTTGGACACTTGCGGGACACAAAGCAGTGTTTACAGGCCAACACGTAGCCATGGACAGTACACAGGTAGCACATACTTTTATCCTCACTACATACCTATTGTTTTGACTTTGGATACTTATCATATTGCATGTAACATTTAAGTTTCTTACATACAGGCATAACTATTAAATACGACTGTTACATTTTATATGGGACATATTTATGTCCTACCATCTCGGACATTTGCCCTTTGTACTGTTTTATGTCAGGACACACCTGCCCAGGGTGGGGATGTCCCTCCTACTGTGGTACAGGTAGTAACCGTATGCCTATGGCTAGCTATACCCACACCTACCATACTGGTCTGTCTCTGACTTGGCACCAACATACACATGTTGCGGACGCACACACACATTACAGTCACACAGAAACGCACACGACACCCCCAACGCACACTTACACAGACTACGGCACTCACAGACACAGTTGAACACAGTACCTACATGGACCGTGACACCGTCAGTGGTGACTAACCGTCCCTTCATATCATCATACTATTATTCTCGGATGTACTGTTCCGGTACTGTGTTCTATCGGTCTTTCAGCCTCGTGGTTACGCATGCCGGTATGTTACACATTCCATGGTTGGCAGTATCCTATTTATTTGTACCTCCAAGATGTTATGAATGTCGTTGAACTATCTATCATATTTGCAGATATTGCTGAATCCATCTATATCACCATATATCCCTCTATTGCCCTTTCTATCTGTATTATATATATGCATATGTGTACATATATATATATATATATATATATATATATATATATATATATATATATATATATATATATATATATATATATATATATATATATATATATCTATATATCTATACATATATATATATATATATATATATATATATATATATATATATATATATATCTGGCGGGGGCGTGACAGGCACACAGCACCACCATATGCTGTAAGACTCATGTACTGTTCAGGTGTTGGCATTCCGTGTTGCACTGGCTGTTGTGTTTACAATGTTTGAGGGCTGCCTATGTAGGAGTCACAAATTGGGCCACCTATACATTACAATTTACAGGTGGTCATGTTTGTGTGCCATCCCTTTTACTGTGTGTGCAGGTGGAGAGGTGTCAGTCCATAGGGGCCTACATGGTCAGTGTATGTGCTATACATTCCCTCTTTGCCAAGGCGTAGGCATATTGGGCATGCCTCTGTCTGCCTACTGGGGCTGGCACAGTGTGTTCATGGTTTGAATCCCTCTGTGCCTGTACTGGCCTTGGCAATTGTGGTGGGCTATGAGGGCCTTCACCATTTTGTCCCTGCTGCAGCTGCTTCCACAGGATCATATTATGTAGCATGGCACATACTATGACGATGTGGGCACACGTGCCTGGAGAGTACTGCAAGGCTCCACCAGATGTATCCAAGCACCGGAATCGTGATTTCAGCATCCCGAACACATGCTCTATGATGATTCTGGTTTGTGCGTGTGCCTCATTATGGCGTTCTTGCATGGGTGCATGTGCATTTCTGATGGGAGTCATCATCCACGGCTCCAGTGCATAGCCAGCATCCCCCACGAGATGGCCATGTGGGATGTCCCCCCTGACAAATACCTGATACAGCTGTGAGGCATGCCAGATATGGGAGTCATGGTAGCTTCCAGGGCTGCCAACACACACATCCATGATAATGCCCTGGGCATTGCACACGACCTGGCAGTTGATGGAGTGGAATCCCTTGCGGTTTATGTAGCGCATACCCTGCTCACCGGGTGGTGACTTGATTTGTATGTGCGTGCAGTCTATCGCACCCAGTACCTCTGGGTATTGTGCCACACGGTGGAAGTGACGCATATTGCTGGCCAACTCCTCCTAAGTTCTGGGGAAGTATATCTGCTCATTGGCATGTGGTAACATGGCATCCAGGAACTGGTGTAGTACCCTGGATGCTGATGCCTGTGAGATACCCATTATATCTCCAGTTGGCCTTTGAAAGATACCTGTGGCCAGTATTCGCAGGCTTACACATACCTTCGTGTCCACTGGTATGGGTTCCCCTCTGTTGTTTCTGGTTCTCAGGCG